>NW_006400117.1:92752-139287 GCF_000299155.1 Elephantulus edwardii
AGTACTTCAGCTAAAAAAAAAAAAAAAAATAAATAAAAATTTATATTCAGGGGGAGCTCCGGTGGCCTAGTGGCAAGAAGCTACACTGCAATCCCAGAGGCACACAGTTCGAATCCACCAGATGCTCCGCCGGGGAAAGGAGGGACAATCTCCTCCTGTACCAATCAGATCTGATTTGACGGTACACGCACAAAAAAAAAAAAAAACAAAAACACAAAAGTTCATTGGATACAAGAAAAATATGTAAAAAATTAATTGTATTTTTATTTATTAATACTGAACATGGAGTTAAAAATGCATTACCATTTGTTATTGTTATGTATAATCAAGTCATTGTAATTCATAGTGTCCCTGTGTACAACAGCTCCGTCTTGAGCCAACCTCGTCTCTGATACACCTGCCCCCATTACCCCTAGTCCCTGAGTTAATCAATCTCATCCACAATCTTCCTCTTTTCTGCTGTTCCTCCATCCTTCCAAGCATGATGTCCCTCTCCAAGGACTGGTTCCTCCTTGTAGCATGCCCAAAGTACGTGAGATAGAGCTTCAAAATTCTTGCCTCCCAAATAACAAATGCTGGTGAGGTTGCAGAGAAACTGGAACCCTTATTCACTGTCGGTGGGAGTGTAAAATGGTGCAACCACTATGGAAGACTCTATGACACTTTCTCAAAAAGTTGCAAATAGAAATACCATTTGACCCAGCAATTTGACTACTGGGAATATACCCTAAATAAACCATAGCTGCCCCCCCCCAAGCAGATATATGTGCAACCATGCTTATTGTGGCTTTTTTCACAATAGCAAAGAGTTGGAAACAACCCAGGACAAATGGCTAGAGAAGCATTGGTATATTTACACAAGGGACTACTCTGTTGTATTGAAAAATGAGGAACTCATGAAATATTATGCAAAATGGGTGACCCTGGAGGACATTATACTGAGTGAAATAACTCAGTCACAAAAGTACAAATACTGTATAGTGCCACTGTTGTAAAGTGGGTCTGACATCAAGTTGGGAAACTAAGAGGGTATGTTGTTGTTGTTGTTTAATGCCATCGAGTCATAGACGACTCATAGCGACCCTATGAACAAACAGCCTGAACACTGTTCGTACATAGAGTTTCAAGCCGTTTTGGAAGTGGATGCCGCTCCTGCTTCCAGGCTTGATTTAGTCGGGAAGCTCCAGCCAACGCTGTCCACCGTGGGTGCCCATTACCACGATTGGCACATCCTGTCACAGTCTTCAGCATCACAGCAACCACGAGTTACCACTAAGAGGGTATAAATAAATAAATAATGGGTACTGCATTAAAACAGATGAGGGAGAGAACTGTTTAGGAGGAATATATTAGGTATTATTGTCCTAACAAGAATCCAGAATGAAAACTGCATAGTGGAGTGAACTGGGTTGGAGGGGAGGGAGATTGTATAACAATAAAAGAATTTTTTTTTTATTTTTCAAAGGGAAAAGCAAACTGGGGGAGGGGTTGGTAGGGAGGAAAGTGTGGAACAATGAATGAATGGAAATCCAATGTCTCTGTAAACTTTCATAAAAATAAAAAAATTTTAAAAAAATCCTTGCTTCCAAGGAGCAGCCTGATTTTACACTCTCCAGGACAAACCTGTTTGTTCTCCTAGCAGTCCATGATATATTCAATACTCTTCTTCAGCACCACAGCTCAAAGGCATCAATTCTTCTCCCATCATTCTTAGTCGTTGCCCAGCTTTCTGATACATAGCAAGTAATTGTGAAGACCATGGCCTGGATCAGGTGCACCTTAGTCTCTAGACTGACATTATTACCCATCATTACTCTGAATAGGTCCCTACCCATCCTTTAAAAACTTAATACTTATGTATGAAAATAACTGAACAGATATAATACTTGTATGCTGAAAATTATATTAATAAAAGATATCAAATAATAACTAAAAATTATGAAGTGATATGCCATGCTCATAGTTTTAGAAGACTCAACATAGAGAAGATGTTAATTTTTCTAATACTTATATACAGATTAAATGTAATTCTATTGAGATATGAGACTTGTGTGTGTGTGTGTGTGTATGTGTGTATGTAAGTGTTCTAAAATGCATATTGAAAAGCAAAGGAGGTAAAGTAAGCAATTTTTAAAAAAAATAACGTGGGATGAATAATTCTATGTGATTTCAAAGACTATTTCATAGCTATAGTAACCAAATTTGTGAGACATTGCTGAAGGAATAGACACAATCAATAAAACAGAATAGAAAACCCTAACAGACCTACACATGTATATTCATTCAGTTAAATTTTTTTACAAAAGTGTAACAACAAATGGTGCTGGAGCATTTGGGGAGCTACTGGACTGGGATATAATTTTTATTCAAAAATTAAGTTAGGATGTGCCATAAATTTAAGTGTAAAACTACAAAGCATTTAGAGAGAAAATATAGAAGAGAAACTTGGAGATGTGAAGATAGCTAGAGTTCTTGACACTAAAAGTACAATCCATGAAAGGAAAAAAAAGATCAAGTAAATAATTAAACTTTATCAAAATGTTCACTCTATGAAAGACCCTTTTAAGAGGAAGAAAAGATAAGCTACAAGGGTAAAAAAAAAAATGCAAACCAGATGTCCCATAAAGGATCGGCACTTAGAATAACATAAAGCATCTCAAAGCAAAACCATCTAAAAGCAAAAATCCTAGTTATAAGATGAGGGAAAACATTGAAGATATAGAAGACAACTAAAACAAGTATATCAAAACATATTTAAAATAATTAACCACTAAAAATGAAATTAAAATTGCAGTGAAATTCCAATACATGTAGCAGGATGGCAAAGGTTTAGGGGGAAAAAAGAAATAGAATGATACAGCAAGTACTTGTGAGGCTGTGGAGAGACTAGAGCACTTCTGTGTTTACTGGTGGGAATATGAAATGATGCAACCACTCTGGAAAAATCTGTCCATTTCTTTAAAAGCCTAAGCATGCAACTCAGCAATTTCCACCAAATACAAAAAAAAGTGGATGTTTATCCCAGTCAATTGAAAACTTGTTCTTGTTGTTATGTGTGGTCAAGTCAACAATGACTCATATGAACACTAGCTCTGAACCTTTCTCTATATAGACTGATCTAATCCCACCGACGCTGACATTAACCTCATTAACCCAGTCAGTCCATCCCATCTGGGGTCTTCATCTCTTCTGCTGTCCCTCTACCCTTCCAAGCATGATATCCTTCTCCAAGGACTAGTTTCTCCTGGCAACATGCCTGAAGTATGTGAGGCTGAGCTTCAAAATCCTTGTCTCCAAGGAGCAGCTTGGTTTCATCCTCACCAGGAGAGACTTGTTAGTTCTTTTGACGGTCCATGGTATATTCAATACTTTTCTCTAACACCACAACTCAAAGACATCAACTCTTCTTCTGTCATCTTTGATCATTGTACAGCTCTCTGATGCATACCAAGTAATTGTGAAGACCATAGCCTGGATCAGGCACACCTTAGTCTCTAGACTGATATCATTGCTCTTTGGCACTCTGAAGAGGTCTCTGACAACAGCTTTTCCCAATGCAATTCTTCTTTTGATTTCCTGACTGCTGGTACCATGAGTGCTGATTGTGAATATGAGCAAGATGAAATTGTTAACAATCTCAGTCACTTCTCCACCTATCATGATGCTGCCAATTGGCCCAGTGGTTGGAATCTATGTTTTTCTTGATGCTGAGCTTCAATCCATATTGCACACTACAGTCCAGTCTGACCCTCTGCAGCAAATGCTTCAAGCCCTCCTCAATTTCAGTAAGCAAGGTTGTATCATCTGCATAACATAGATGAATAACATAACATTGGTGAGTCTTCCTCTAATCCTGATACCACATTCCTCCTCATCAAGTAAACTTACATTAACCAAAAATCTCCACACAAGTAGTTATTTTCTGTGGTCTCCAAATAGTTGCAGCAACTCAGATATCCTACAATGAATGAATGGTGAAATAGACTCTGATATATCCATAGCTTGGAATGATGCTCAACAATTAAAATGGGAAGATATATATAGCAACCTAATACAATCTCCATAATATCTTGTATAATAAGGGGGGAAGTTGTTCTTCTTGGGAGATGCTCTTTTGTTCCAAAATATCTATGGATTTCAAAGACAGCATCACACCAAGACACGGTAGTTTCTTCAACCACCCTAACCCAATCTATTGCTATCAAGTCCATTCTAATTCATAGTGAACTCTCTGGCAGGTTTCCAAGACTGTAAGATTACCCATCTTTATCCCATGGAAGAGCTGCTGGATTTGAATTGCTGACCTTCTAGATGGCCATGCAACATGTAAAGCACTACTTCACCAGAGCTTGTTTAAAACTACCAGGGGATATTAAGAGGTAAGCCATTTGAAGAGTGGTAGAAAAAAACAAAGTGCTTTTAGATTGCAGAAGATATGCCTTGAAGGGAGATGGATGTGAATAGAATGAGAACAGTTTTTAATGGCTGTCCTGGGAGCAAAAGAAAGATTGACTTTGTGACCCCAAAAAAAAGGGGGGGAAATGAGATTAAGGAGTTGAGGTTAATTGAAGCAAATATTTTTAGTCGTCCACTCTCTCTTCTAAGTAAATTACATCTTATTGTAAGTGTCCTTCTCTTAAGGCATTTAAGAAAAGTTCTTATGGTAAAGAGTTGGAGAAGGTCAGATAAACTTTAAAGTAGCTTCTAGACTGACTCTCAGTGATTCTATTGAAATAGATGAAGATGTTGTTTATTGTTGTTTTTCGGTACTGTCAAGTCATCTATGACTCATGGAGACCCTGTGAATAACAGACCAGAATCTTGCTCTGTCCTGAAACATCATGATCTTCCCACGCTTGAGCCCAGTGTTTCAGGGATGGGAAGAATTTCTTATCAGGACCATCATTGCTCTTACACAAAAAAACCCAGCACTGAGAAACAAGTCCAAGGGTTTAGTATTGGAGGAGAGGCAAGAGAACAAATGGAAAACAATATGATTTGGGCATACATGAATGGCTGAAAACTGAGGGGGGATCCAGGTGATCCGATCTCAGTACCTGCAGCCCTTCCACTTCTACGCCCAAAAGATCAGAAAGCTTTGGCTGTTGTAAAAAGACACCTGAAGGTTGCATTTTTCCACAGCTCAGAATGAACCTTAAATACAAAACAGCATGGATTTATCCAGTACTGGTAGCTACACCAGTCACCAAAGGCATTAAAAGGAAGGAGTCAACCTGTCTGGGTCAGGCAGCTACTTTTGTAGCTTCTTGTCAGCCAGATATTGGGGGAAATTATGTAACTTCTCAGTCAGTGCCTGCTTTCATGAAAGTGGGACCAACAATCCAAATAAGCCAGAAAAATGGAAGAAATGTGTAGCATTTATTTAAAAAAAAAGTCCATCTCACTATATCAGAAGCCTATTAAGTAAATTCATTGTAGGCATAAAAAAAGATGTAGATCTTATGACAATAATTCATAAATCTACTAGAGTGAGGAGGAAGAATAAATGCCTGACTCTTGTGATGCTTTGACTACAGCAAGATCCACTGCTAACCCATTTCAACTGTGGCAGTTCAAATCTATCAGTAGCTCCATGGGAGAAAGCTGGTCAATCTCCTCCCATTGAGCTTTGCTGCCTCAGAAACCTGATGGAGGGTACCTAAGTAAGAATTGACTCCATGGTGGTGAGTGAAAATAAAACCATAAGAAACTCATTATAATAGGCATTCAAACCTAGTCCAGATAAAGAAGTGAATGGATGTGGATGTGATCAAGAGGTTCCTGAATGTCTTAATATAATTGGATTTAAGGTAGATTTTTGATAAGTTAACAATAGTCTAATGACCAAATGTTGTTGTTGCTGTTGTATACCTTCAAGTTGCAACCAACCCATGGCTGACCCTCCAGCACATTTTTCAGAAGCAGTAAATCACATGGGAAGAGATGGTCCATCTCTCTTCCATGGAGCAGCTGACGAATTTCATTCACGTAGTTTTTGCATTGGCAGTCCAGTTCCTTACCACTAAGCCACTGGAGTTCCCTAATAACCATATGTCGTTGTTGTTGTTGTTGTTAAGTGTCATTGAGTCATAGATGACTCATAGTGAACCTATAAACGAGAGACCTGAACACTTGTGTAACTTTCATCATTTCTCCACGTTCATAGAGTTTCCAGAGGCAAGCTATTTTGGAAGAAGTGGATGCCACTCCTGCTTCCAAGATTGTTTTAATCAGGGAGCTCCACTAAACACTGTCCACCATGGATAACCATTAACGCATTTGACACGTCAGTGTCACAGGTTTTAGCATCACAGCAACCACAAGTTACCTCTGTACAGCAAAAGATCAGACAAATGCTATACCACCTAGAAGAATGTTTGACAAAAAACAATTAAAACCAGGCCTGAGGGCCGCAGACAGTTTAAAAACTTGACCTAGTTGGGAAAGCAGATCATATGTCACAGGAAGAGTAAACAGGCCAACTGTTGTCAAGTTGATCACAACTCCTGGAAATTCTTTTAGTGTTTACTGCTCTCCACAGGGTTTTCAATCACTGTTTCAGATGCAGATCACTAACCAGGCTTATTTCTGAGCAAATACTAACCTCCAATTGTTCTAGTAGTTCAACACATTAACTGTTTGTACCACCCAGTGACTGCCCATTGTATTTTGTTTCAAAATTATCTCTTTTAATTGGCTAAAAGAAAAACAAATGTATTTGAATTTTGTAAATAAGTTAGTACAATAATAATAATGAAAATTTAAAAAAAAATTTTAAAAGTTTGCAAAGAGAAAAACACAAAGTGATTTGCCTCCAAGCTTAAAGATCTTTTGGTGTTTGATGCTTCCAAGTTCAAGAAAAGCAAAGTTTTAAGGAAATAATTCTCTTCCCCCAAAACACCTTCATTTTCTATTAAAAAGCAAGGAGAAGCAAATAAGTACGTGTACATGGTTTTTTAAATCTAACAATCCAACACAATAAAATAAAGAAGACCAAAAAAGAACTCATGTGTTTGAACTGTGGTGTTGGAAAAGAGTACTAAATATCCCATAGACTGCCAAAAAAACAAACATCTGTCTTGGAGAAAGTGCAACCAAGGTTCTCCTTAAATGCAAAGATGATAAAACTTAGTTTCATGTACTTTGGAAAAATTGTCAAAAGGGGCCAGACCTTGGAAAAAGACATCATGTTGGGATATGTAGAGGGTCAGTCAAAAAAAGAAAGACCTTCAAGGAGATGGGTTTTCACTGTGACTGCAACGATGGGCTTGAGCATGGTGAAGGTTGTGAAAGTGTCCAGGATGGGCAAGGTTTCTACCTATTGTTCATAGGGTTGCTATGATTCATAGGTTACTTGATGATACCCAACAATAATAGCACCAAACTAAACTTGAATCGTGAGTACTTTTGTACTGAGCCTGAAAACAATAAAATTTCCTCATAAAATTATCTTCTATAAAATTCTAGGACAATTCTCTAGCCAAGGCTTCTTCAAGAAGCTAATGTTGTTGTCAGGTCACCTACAAGTGACTATGACTCTCCAAGACTCCATGAACAACAAACTGAAACTTTGTCCCATCCTGCATTATCATTCCACTCTCCACCATGCTCAAACCCCTTGTTGCAGTCATGGTGCCCATCCATCTCCTGGAGGGGTCTCCTCTCTTCAGATGACCTTCTGCTCTTCCAAACATGATGTCTTCTTCCAAGGTCTGGTCCCTCCTAACAACATACCCTAAATAAATGAAACGGTTGCTGTGTACAATCAAACTGGAACCAAGCCATAGCTGACTCTCCAGCAGATTTTCCAAAGCAGTAAATCACATGATAGGATATTGCCCATTTTTCACCCATGGCGCAGCTGGTGAATTCAAACTGCATATCTTTGCACTGGCAGCGCAATTCCTTACCCCAAAGACTAAATTTCACCACTCTTTCCTCTAAGGAGCATCTGGTTGCACTTTCCTCCAAAACAGATTAACTTGTTCTGCAGATTCTGGCAAGGCTAAGATGATCACAGCCAGCAAGGATCTTGGGTGTACCCTCACCAAAATCAGAGTGTCCTGCAAAGGGACATTCTATTTCTCTAGAAAGAGCCCAGGACATCACATCTCCTCGCTGTTCCTGTCCTGAGAGATCATCTAGTGCATAGATGTGCTCCTGTGTTCATTGAGTAGCCTTCGGTAGAAGGTAGAGTCAGGAAGCCAGTGTTCTTAACGACCTTTCAACTCTGTCCAGACTGTGATTTCAGGCAGTTCACTAAGGTCTGCATGCCAGACACCCAGAAAGAACTGTAGGCCATTTAACGGGAAAGGCGGCGGGAGGTGGGAGTGGGAGAGGGCTATTCCACTCTGACTAGTCTTCACACCATCTTGAAGGAGTCATAGGCCTTGCAACCGATATCCAGGAATGAGTCTCTATTCCCTTCCCCCAGATCACTTGCCAGATGACCAACTCCTTTGAAGCCCATGTCCCCGTGTCTTATGTCACTTGTGTTCCAGGAAACCCTATAAGTCTCAAGACTTGTTAATCATAAATGGTAGATGTACTCTTTTCTTTATTCATGAGTATTTCAACCAGCATCTGATATAAATTCCTTATTTTCACTCAACATAAAGGCTGCAGGTGGATTTTTGTTTACTGGACAAAAACAAAAACAACAACAACAACCAAAAGCAAAAAAACTTGGCCCTTTGCAAAAATAAAAAAAATATCAATGGCCATTTCTTACAGCATATGACAATGATTTTATCCAACTGCGTGTGTGCACATCTTTGTGTGTGAATGTGCGTGTACGTGTTGAGAGAGACTAAGAAATCTCTAAACTAACCTCTGATCCAGATCAGGAAGATATTCTCTTCAGTTTGTAAGGGCAGCAAAGTCAAAGAGAGGTGACCACAATTTACCGAAAGATGCCGGAATAATTAAAGGGCCATGCCCACACCACAATGGCAGGCTCCAGCCCTCTAAAGTGCTTTACTTGTTTGCTTCTCAGCTCCCTCTGAAGCTTTTTATCCTATAATTAGTAAGTATCCAGATATTTTAAAAGTACCAACATGATTAAGGCAGATACCTAAACCATATGTAACTAACCACTTCCCCAAACAACTCTGGGCCTCTCACTTAACCTACGTGTGCCTCAGTTTCCTCATTTGCAAAATCCAGATGCAAAATTTACAATTTGATTTTAAATCTTACAAACTCCTGCAGTGTGACTGAGGATATGAAGTAAATATTAGACATAAAGTTTCTGGTCCAATCCTGGCCTTTGTCAGTCAGCATGTAAGTATTTATTATGATTTCTGTCCACATTCTCCAGCTGATCTTGCTTCTGGTAGTCAAATAGTGTAACCATCTCCCCCAGTGGATCAACTCTGAACCTTAGTGAGTTTCTGAATAACCCTTCATCCTTCCTACCCCTTTTCTCTCACCCCATAGTCTAGAGATTACCAAAACATTTTAATCTATCATTTCAATATCTCAATATATTTTCAGCATCTTCTCTGAAGGTGTTGCCGTTTAAGCCGTGATCGATCTTCTCACCCAAGCAATTTTGAATAAATTTTCCCCTCCAGCTCCACAGGGGACTGGTTCCAGGACGCCTGTGGATAGGAAAACCTGGACATGTGCAAGTAAATCCCTTACCTAGAAGGGTGTAGTGTTTGCAGATAGCCCGTGCATGCTCTCCAGTACAGTTTAAAATTTAAATCATCTCTAGATTACTTCTAATGCCTATTACAAGATAAATGCTTTGTAGATAAAAGTATAAGCTCTCTCTAACACTTTGTGATATTGCTTGCACTGCTTAATTGCTGTTTTGTTTTCTCAAATATTTTCTGGCTAAAGTCTGCAGATTCAGAAGCCACACCTGTGGAGGGTGAAATATACTCTCTTAATTTGTTATTGTTATATGCCATCAAGTCGCTTGCAACTCATAGCGACCTGATCCCTGCTCTGTCTTGAGCCAACCTTACTGTCTCTGACACGCCTACCCCCATTACCCCAGTCACTGAGTCAATCCATCTCATCCAGGGCCTTCCTGTCTTGTGCTGTTCCTTCACCCTTCCAAGCATAATGTCCCTCTCTAAGGACTGGTCCGTCCTAGCTTTCCTTTCATTGTGATGTAATAGCCTTTGAGAAAGCAAATCTGATCTTACAATTTCTTGTTCAAAAGCTTCAGGGGGCAAGAACTCAGAAAAAAAGGATGAAGTGGTGTGTATATAACTAAGTGGAATCAAAATCAGAATATTCTATGTAGAAGCTCTTCGTGTGTGTGCTTTGCAGAATAACAAAATCACGTAAATGGAAAAACTTCTTTACCTTCCCTCATCACATCTGAAAGGGTGACTTCACAACCATTCTAACCAATTCCAGCTCCGCTGTCAAAGATCCTAATTCAATAAATTTGGAATGGGGCTTCTCTAAGGACAATGTCATCATAGCTCCCTGAATGAAGCCTCAGAGTCAATTTTTACTATCATTCCCATTTGATTCTGGTCGTTTTTTCCAAAACCAATACTTGAGAATTATGGAGAGGATAAAGTGGACACTTGATACACAAAACTCACCGAGTTTTTGGCATCAAGTCAGAGCCAACTCATAGCTGACCATCCTCCAGAGGGTTTTCATCTGCTGGAAATTACACAGAAGGAAATTGTCAATCTGTCTTCGATGCGGCCACTGATAGATTCAAACTTGTCACCTCTGGGTTAGCAGCGCAATTTCCTCTGAAGGGGCCGCAGAATTCCTTTGTTAGGATATCATAATATGAAGTCCTTCACAAATTAGCCCTTAACCTACCTTTCCTGGGAAATTAAATGCCCTTTTCCCCTTAAAGGTTTTTTTGGGGGGGTTTTTTGACAGAATTAGGTCTTACTCGATTGTGCTCCAACTCTGTATGTGTAGCTTCACAGTGACCCCTATTACCTCACATTTCTATTACATCTGCACGCTGCCCTCCCACGCTTGCAAAGCCAGCGTCTTTGGTACTTGACCCACACAGGCCCTCGGGAGAGCTCTGCTCTTGGCTTACAACTCTACCACCATTCCAGAACTCTTCATAATTCTTGGACAAGATGCACTTCATTGTTTTTAGTTGTTTTGGGTTTTGGGTTTTTTGGTTGGTTTTGTTTTTTGTTTTGTTTTGTTTTTTACATTTCACACTGGGCTGCACAAATAGAGTCACCCCTGGCCATTCAACTGTTGAGAGTCTTGAAAACAGAAGCTGTTCATTACCCGCTTAAAATCCCTGTTGGTTAGCACAGGCACAGCTCTTGGCATAGAGTAGAGGTCTGATAAATATATGCTGAGTTCATACATGATTGGATGAAACTATAAACTATCTCATAGAAAAATCGTTTAGCATGGCCGGTTAACTTTAAAAAATAATCCCTGTTTGTGCCTGGGGAAGAGGTAAACTTAGTGATAAACACAAGGGCTTATTGACCATTTCAAATATTATAACAGGCACTTCTCTAGAGTTTTGTTGTTGTTGTTACTCTAATGGCTTTTCCTTGAGCCCCACTGCCTGCTTGCTCTTCTCAGAATGCAAAATTACAGGTTTATGGATCTTGCAAGGGCACTGGTCAAACAAGCCTTGAGTGTGTCCTCCAGGCACGGTGCTTATGTCTGTGGGCAGAGACAAAAAGGAAAGGGAGGCCGTCAGGCAGGGTCCCTACCCTCAAGTAGCAATTAAATCTCACTCCTCCCTGATTTATATCAAAGATGAGTTGGCTCCATGGGTGTTCTGCCGCAATGAATCCAGAATAAAGCCATTTGATTTGGCCAATGGCCCCGCTTCCTGAACATTTCAGTGACAAAATGTCTCAGCCTGAACACAATTCCTCCACTATGAGAGCTTCAGGCTGGCTAGTTAGCATTGGCCACCAGCTCAGAGGTGCTCACCCGCATAATAAATTAGCAGCCATTGAGGTGGGGGAGGTGCTGCCTCTGCGCTAGGCTGGTAAAGAAAAAAAAAAAAAAATAGGAACACCAGCTACCAAGTGAGCCAAATAATTGGTGAGGACAAACCTCATGCAGAACTTGACAGGATTTCCCAATGTAGCAAAAGACCACTCACTGCTAATGAAAATCTCATGCCACTGTAGCTCTAACCTTTGACTAGATAGCGAGAAATGCAACAGAAGTTCAGAAGAGCTTATTTCTCCATGCTCACTAGCTAGTTGGTTAGTTTTTACTTAGCTGGCCCACTAATAGCACAATATTTATAACAAAATTGATAGGCTCTGGCAAAAAATACATGTTCGAGTTATGAGACCTCCTGTCAGAACCAACTCACAGCTGACCCTCCAGCGGTCCTCAGGGGCTATAAATGGTAGGGGAGGAGACTGCCTACGTGCCCACATTCCCCACCACCACCCCCGAGGAGCAGCTGGTGGATTCAAACTGCTTGCCTTCGGGATTGGCAGTGCAACTCCTTACCAATTAAGCCATCAAAGCTGCCTAAAAAGCATTTCAATGTCTAGTAAACATAATTATGCATTCTTTTGTTGTTTCCATGGTTGTTGTACATGCCTTCAAGTCAGAACTAACCCATAGCTGACCCTTCAGTGAGTTTTCAGAAATACATTGCAAAGTTGGAAATTGCCCATCCTTCTGCAGAACAAACTGGTAGATCTGAACCATGTGCCTTTGGGATTATAGTGCAGCTTCTCACCACTAGGCCATCAGAGATCCCTGTTTTGTGGTCTACTTCATATCCAATAAATTCTAATGCTTATGCGCTTTACTTCATATCAAATAAATACAAAATAATACAGTAATATCCTCAGATACTAGATAAGCTAAAGTTAAGAGCAATTGATAATGTTCAATCTTAGCAAATGTGGAAAAGAAAGTAAGTGTTCCTAAGAAAGATTGCTGATGAGAATAGAAACTTTTTGGAGGGTATTTTGGCAGTACATACCAATTAATACTTAAAATACATGCTCCCATCACTGCAAGTGATGGTATTTCTGATACCATATTCTAAGGAAATGATCTGACAAGTATGTAAAAATATATGTACAAAGTTGTCCATGACAGCCAAAATAAAATGATAAACAGTATAAATATCCATCATGGGAAGTTTGCTTAATACAGTATGAAAAATCAAACTCATTGCTGTCAAGTTGATTCTGATTTATAACAGTTTCCAAGGCAATAAATCTTTCTGGGGAAAACTGCCCATCTTTGCCCATAGTGTGGCTTGTGGATTCAAACCACTGGTGTTCCTCCAAGCAGCACTAAAAACACACTACACTACCAGGCACAATGCCAACATTAAAATAGCTGTGTAGAGCCATAATCATTGGAATAAAACAACACCCATAATACATTTTTAGATGTAATTAAGAAGGCTAGCTATGTTTTTAAAAAGACATATGTATAACAACTTCATTTTTTTCTCTTTACATGCTTATGAGGATGTGTGTACTTTTTAAAAGAATAAATTGATTTATTCTCTTTTCCCCGATGGATAGTTCAACAAGCGGATAATGTCCAAATATAATATCTCATATCTCTTTGGACGTCTATGAGGGTAACAAAAAGTCATGATAGCTGGATGTCTCCAGTCTGATGCTGGTAAATATTTTACGACCAGCTGCAAGTGCACTGAGTAGAGGTTCTGTCTTAGCATACATTGATTTCTATGGTGTAATGCACTGGCACTATCCACTTCATGCTACAAATGTGATGTCGCTAAATGTGGAGTTAGAAGAAATGTAGCAAACCATTTCACAGCATTTACATGATATATGTATAATATTTGTAAATAGTCTCAGGAGCATAGAAAATATTTAAAATTTGTGAAATCACAATAGCTTTGCTGGCCTGCTGGTAAGGAGCTGCACTGCCATCCCAAAAGCACGTGATTCAAATTCTCCAGCCGCTCTGTGGAAGAAAGATGGGCAATCGCCTCTCTTGCAATTTACTAGCTCTGAAAACCAACCAATTGGTCTGACTCCACCACATACAATGACAACATAGAAATAGAGAAAATACCTAAAACTTGTGAAGTCATTTTCAGAAGTGGTAAGTTTTGTGTATATACTTTTTTAAGTGGGAAAGAGAAGCACACACACACAAAATAATAATATTAATCATAAACGACTGGAACAGTATATTGACAGAGAGCGACCAGAAATACAAGCTGGGTTTAGAAGAGGTCGTGACACGGAGACATTACTGCCAGTGCCAGGTGGATCTTGGCAGAAAGCAACGAGTACAAGAGGAATGTCTGTCTATGTTTCATTGACTATGCAAAGGCATTTGTGTGGATCATAACAAATTATGGCTAAACTTGAGGAAAACAAGAATCCCAGAATGCTTGATTGTACTTATGCAAAACCTATACTTGGACCATGAAGCAGTCCTCAGAACAGAGCAAGAAAACACTGCGTGGTTCAAAATCAGGAAAGGAGTGTGTCAATAACGTGTCCTGTCTCCATATCTTTTCAATTTATATGCAGAACAGATCATTTGGAGAGCAGAGCTTTATGAGGAGAAGTGTGGCATCAAGATTGGAGAAAGACTCATGAACAACTTGTGTTATGCAAAATGCACAACCTTGCTTACTGAAACTGAGGAGGACCTGATGCACTTGCTACAGAAGGTCAAGGGCTGTAGGCTTCAATATGGATTAAATCTCAACATCAAGAAGACAAAGATTCTCACCACTAGGCCAACTGGCAGCACCATGATAGATGAAGAAGAGATTGGGGTTGTTAACAATTACAGCTTGCTCAAATCCACAATCAGCACTTGACACCAGCAGTCAGGAAATCAAAAGATAAATTGCACTGGGAAAAATCTTCTCTCAGGGACTTCTCCAGAGTAGTGACAAGCAAAGATGTCAGTCTAGAGACTAAGATGCACCCAATCCAGGCCATTGTCTTCACAATTACTTGCTATGCATCAGAGAGCTGGACAATGACTAAGAATGACAGAAGAAGAATCAATGCCTTCGAACTGTGGTGCTGGGGAAGAGTCTTGAACATACTATGGACCGTCAACAAAACAAATAGGTCTGTCTTAGAGAGACTGAAATCAAGTTTCTCCTTGGAGGCTAGGATTTTGAAGCTCCATCTTACATATTTTGAGCATGTGGCAGGAGGGACTTGTTCATGGAGAAGGATATAATGCTTGATAGGGTGGAGGGACAGCGTAGGAGAGAAAGACCCTGGATGGGAAGGAGTGCTACAGTAACTGAGGGAATGGTGGTAGGTGTGTTGGAATCAGTGAGACTGGCTCAGGACAGGGCAGGCTTCAGAGCTGCTGGACACTATGGGTTGCAGGCGACTCTGCACGTAACGACAACAGGTGGAGCACTCATGGATCATACTTACTTCTTTCTTCAAACCCTTATATATGATTTCACTATTTTTATAATGAGCATTTATTACTTATATAATTAGGAGGAAAATCAAGGTTTGGGGGATTTTTTTTATCCTTTTTTGCAAAATTTTAAGAAAAAAAAATTAACAATATTACTTTTAAGGTGACTCTCTTACTTGAACAAAATTCTTCCCCTAAAGGATGATGGCTTCATTATAGTGTAACCAAAGATAATGGAAACTAATGTTGAATCAATTAAACTGTAATATCTTTGTTCAGTCACAGCATAAGGAAATGAACAGTGTTCCTAAAACCTTTTAAAAAATGGAAGCATGTGTTACCAGAATTCGAAGGTCCTATATCCTTGCTTAACTAATAAAGACATTGAATCCCAAGATAGGTACATAATTTCCCAAAGCAAGTGTCACAGAGCAGAGCATAAGTATTCCATTTATTAATAGTGCCTATAGCTTGTGATGGCCTAGTGGTAAGGTGTTGCACTGGCAACCTAAAGGGTATATGGTTCAAATCCACCAGCTACTCCTCGGCAGAAAGGCAATCTCCTCCTGTGTGATTAACTGCCTCTAAAAACCTGCTGGAGCTGTCAGTTCATGGGTCGGTTCTAACTCCACGCAGTACAACAACAACATAGTTTGGGAAGAGAGATCTGGTGGTTGTGCTTCAAACTCAAAGGCTGTAAGTTTCTGGTAGTGCAAATCTACTGGCAGTTACCCAGAAGAAAGACCTCTCCTTCAGTTCTATTTACTACTTTGGAAGGTCACTACAAGTCAAAGCAACTACAATGGGTTTGGGTTTGTTTTAATAGCTTGTGAATATAAATTTATATGCCTCACGTGCCATTATTTATTATGAAAAGATGACCTCATCTCTGTGGGAAAGTATTCATTTTACAGGATAATTATTTAAGTTCTGATTCCTCCTACCTTTCCAGATAGTAGCAGCTAACTTGTACAGAGTTTTCTAATTCTCAAAACATTCCATATAGATTACTAAATTGATCTTCACAAGGGACTTGTCGGACAAAGGTAAGCAAGACCACTCTTATTTTACATATGTAAAAACTGAAGCTAGAGAAGGCAAGTAGTGAGTCAGAGCCAGGCCGCTGGTCCAGCCATGGTGTCGTTCAGCCTGTACCTGTGAGCTTCCTCTTTGATACATTTTAAGGTCATCATGAGTGAGCCTATACCAAACATCATTTTCTCCACTTCTCTTTCTTGTCCTTCAAATAAATTCTTTGTCCTCAATTGGCTCTTCTCTTATTATTTTGCACAAATATACCTGCTCTTTTTTATTTGACCGCAGTGCTAAACCCTGGTGTATTATTTCCTTTTGAAATCTGAAGCCATTTCTTTCATCAGAGAGATTACTTTAGCAAAGGTCAAAACTCAGTATATATTATAAAGCAAGACACTGTATAAAGTCTGATATGACACATTTCTAGACATAGACAATCCCTTCTTAAAGAGATTAACCTCAATGCCACAGATGACAGATGTACTCAGCTGAAAAACAATTCTATATAACTAACAAGATTCCAAGGACTCTAAGAGGACTATGAAGTTTTGTTTAGCTTTGTTTTAGTGAGGGAAGAAATGTATTCTCTTGATAGTACAATGTTCTCAGGAAAGGCTGGAACCGGTTATGAATGAAGTCCACAGACCAAAAAACCTACCAGTTTAAATTAACCTATGTGTTATGAACTTCTCCAAAGTGTTATGAGTAATGATGTCACTCAAAGACTAAGGTGCACCTGACCCAAGTCATGGTCATTTCAATCACTTCCATGCTTCTGAAAGTTGAACAATGAGTAAGAAGAACAGAGTCCCAAGCAACTTGACAGCACATAACAATAACAAATATATGTATATATGAGAGAGAGAGAAAGAGAGAGAACTCTGGTGGCCTACTGACAAGAAGCTTCTCTGCAATCCAAAGGCACACCATTTTAGCTCACCAGCGAGAAGGATGGGAAATCTCCTCTGTGTGACTGTCTCTGAAATCCCATCAGAGCACCAGCTACGGGTTGGTTCTGACTCTACAGTACACAACGACAACAAATACATATACCATTACGTAACTGCCAAGCCACTAAGCATCACAGTCTAGCCATGTGAACACATAATCTTAAGCCTGTCTCAGCAGTATTACTCTCACATAGCACCTGGCATTTGTTACTGCCAGACATATGCCATCAATGCTCAAAATAGGTAGTAGATTTCTTACTATTGTTAATAAGAAACCTCAGATAGCAAGACAGTCCATAAAGAAAGAGTTGTGTGTATCATTGAGTTGGAACCAACCTTCAGCTAACCTTTTAGCAGGTTTAAAGAGTCAGCAAGTTGATTGCCCATCTTTCTCCTGTGGGGCAGCTGGTGGCTTCAAACCATATAACTTTAGATTGGCAGCCCAATTTCTTACCACTGAAAGCCACCAAAGCTCCCTCAACAAAGAGTAAGTAAGTGTACTGCTTTCAGCACCATCCCTAGCCAGCCCACCACATGACCCCTTCACAAGAAACATAGTGTCTTTTTTCCACATCAAATTCCCTCTCCTACCTGGACTTGCAGTCACAAACAAAAAAGTAAGTAGTCAACCTGGTGTGCCTGGTGGGTCATGTTGAAGAGGAACTATGATTGAGCTCTTACAATTTGCATACACAGGCTAGAAAAGAGGCAGATTTTCTTTCTGGGATGAGAAATAGCTGCAAGCAAGATAATAACCTAAAATTGCTGAAGAGCAAACACAAGCATGTAGGAAAAGAGTAGGCACTTCTCAGTTTCCACAATTCAGAGAGGGGGAAAAAAAGACGAAGAAGGCCTTGCCGTCTGCTGAAGAAGCCTGTTCAAGAAGAGGGTAATATTTTCAGATAAAACAGAGACTAAGGGGATAGGTGCACCCTGAAGAACATGTCCTTTGGAGAAGTAAGGCTGATATCCAACAGGTAGCCAGAAAGACATTTCTGGGGCCATTCTTAAAGGGTTTTAAAAAATTGTCACTTGAGTCTTGAACCTAAAAAGAGGAGATGGTTAAGAGAGCCACCCAAATCGGGGTGATTTTCGTTTCTTTAAAATTTCTTCAGCTTTTGAAGATCCAAAAAATGTTGTTGCTATAGGAACAGGTAAGCAGATTAGACTTGAAAGACCAGTTTAAGAACAAAGAATTTAGTAGTCAGAGCTAAGGCAATTAACCAAGAAAACACTTAAAGTAAATATCGTCCTCGTTTGTTTTTCATATATTCATTCCATGAAGATAAAAATGCTATTGTAGAGTGAGCGCAGCACATTTTAACACTTTTAATTACATCATTACTGGCATACAAGGCACTGCTTACACAATTGCCGAGATGACCTTATTAAAGTGAGGTACACATTTCTGACTCTCTCTGGATTACACTGCAAATGAGAAACATCGCCTCAAACTCGCTCAAGTGTCTACTTTGATTTTCCTTCAGAACCCCAAATAGGAAAACAGTTGAAATGCAGGAGATGGTGAATTCCAGAAAGCTGTCTGTAGCTGATCTCTACAGTAGCGAGGGAGCTACAAACAACCCTAAAACTGAACAGAAATACACATAGGTTGGTAAGCGTTAATGTTTTTTATGATTCCCCACCCACCCCACCCCACCCCCATCCAACAGTATTTGTGAGCACAGATAGGTGAAAAGACAAAAAGGTACTTTCCTACTTCTGTTCTACCGCTCCTGTCAGGGATTACACAGCTGGCTCCTGACGTTAGGGACTCACTGAAAGTATGACAAATTTTGAATAGAACTTACTATACTAGTGAGACTCAAAATAACCTGCATCATACGGTGACATTGTGCTTCTCCGCCTTTCTGATTTACTTAAAAAGAAAACATTGGTGATAAAAGGAAGATAGTCTTTTCATCCCAGCAAAGTTCTTCTGTGAAACGACATATTTATGGGGACAGAGAGATTTGTGTGTCATTACCTTTTTCTTACACAACAGCAGGGTCAAAGTGTAGTAAAAGTGTGTGTGTGTGTGTAGGGCTGAGGAATGGGACTGGAATCTTACCATCTCATTCTCTTCCCCTTCATTAAGCAAAGCACGGTGGCCCTTCTCAAAGTGGTCCCCCATGGAAATGTCCTTCTCTCCTCCAGCCTGGTCTTCAGAGCAGACAGTTCCAGGAGGAACCCTCTGAGCTCCTGCTGCACCCAAACTGACCCAAAGAGTTAATGATCCGGCTGATTAAAACTCCTGGAGCACACACCTTCTCTAAGCAAATGACAATACTTGGCAAACTGAACTCCTCCCACGAGTCACCCTCTACTGGGAGGAATTTCAGTAGCCAGCTAGCTACTACCTTCCCGCAGAGCAGCTGTCCAAAAGAAGTCTGCTCTCATGCCGATTTTTTTGTGCCCAACTTCCAGGGAAAGAACTCACTGGCTGCCCAGTGCCTGCCAGCATAGGACTTCTGACTGCAAATTCAGCAGGACAATACCAAGTTGGCAGGACCCTCCAGAGGAGCAGAGAGCTGGGGTAGAACTCTCAGGTCACTGCTTTGTTCACGGGTGAGGAGGGTCGCTGCCAAAGCTGCACATTTTATTTGGTTGATGAAAACACCAATCTCAGATTTTGAGTTAGAATTCTTCTTCATTCACTTTCAAAGATATAAATTCAGACTAACCTCATTCAAAATGTCCTCATAATTGGCATTTCCTTGTATATGCAAAACCACCACTGTTTAATGTGTATGTGGTGGTGAGCTTGAATTTTTTAAAAACCTATAGCACAAGTAGAAAACATTTAATCAAATAATTCAATGTAGTGTCCTTTCAATAAAATGATGGTTTACACCCTTCAAGAGCTGTAATTTCGGTAAAACGGTCCAGTGATTACAGGACAAGACTTCTGTTCTGGAGGTTTTCCCCCTCCACGTTCTTATTCACACATTCACTCAATAAACATTGTGTGAGTAACACTCACGCTTAGGCTCATTGTCATCAAGTCAGAACCAACACACAGCTGACCCTCCAGTGGGCTTTCAGAGGCTGTAAATGGCATGAGGAAAATCACTCATCTTCCTTCCAGAAAGCAGGTTATGGATTTGAATCTCTTGCTTCTGAGTTGACAGTGCAATTCCTTACTCACCAGACCATCTTGTTGT
Source organism: Elephantulus edwardii (assembly GCF_000299155.1). Taxonomy (NCBI): domain Eukaryota; kingdom Metazoa; phylum Chordata; class Mammalia; order Macroscelidea; family Macroscelididae; genus Elephantulus; species Elephantulus edwardii. The sequence continues at coordinate 113,238 of NW_006400117.1, forward strand.
TCCATACCAACGAGTCAGAACTGACTCATAGGTGACCCTCCATTGGGTTTTCAGAAGCCAGTAATCACAAGGGAGGAGATTGCTAATCTTTCTCCAGAAGTAACTGATGGATTCAAATAGCATGCTTTTGGCTGGCAACACAACTCCATCATACACTAAGTCACCAGGACTCCCAGTGTAAGCATAGTGACTTCACATATGAACCAAGTCTTGTGTCTCACCTTAGGCTTCAGGTCAAACATAGAAATAAGTATAATAGAAGGTATTGACTACTGCTATGAGAGCTGGAACAGAAATGTAAGATAACAGCCAGATGTCTGACACTGTCAGATGTGTGATATGGAGGAACACACATGTACCCACTCACAAACACATATTGCATGCACACGTCATCTGGAAGAAAGCCTGGATTCCAGCTGCTCATCTGCCTTGGCCTTGCTCCACAATCATTCACCTCTTGGAGCCAAGCTCTTCTCATTCGGTAAGTGTCTGACAGGACTCTTGAGAAAATTGAGTCAGAGACCTGTGAGAGCTTGTTGGACAGCACTGGTAAGCGGCTGCTGGTGGTTTTGAAACAGAATCTCCAACTTAACAGCAGACAGTACAGCACCATGATGTGTGTGTTCTGAATTTGAAGGTTTAAATTCAGAGTCCCTGGGTAGGGTGGTGCAAATGGTAAACATGCTCAGTGGTTGACAGGTTGGAGGTTTAAGTCCACCCAGAGGCACCTCAAAAGAAAGCGCTGGTGATCTGGTTCTCCAAAAGACAGTCCTTGAAAACCCTTTGCAGCCTGGCCTGTTCTGTTTCAACATACATGAGCAGCCATGATTTGATTCTGATTCAAATCTGAACTTGAGCTATATCTCCTTGGGATAACAAGTTGAAGGTTGTTATTGCTGTTGCCGGTTGCTGGGATGCCACATGACAAAGCAGAAACACCCCACAGGGTTTTCTTGTCTATAAACTTTCTGGAAACCCATTCTAGGTCTTTCTCCAGCAGAGCCAGTAGGTGAATTCAAACTATAAACAGCTAGTGCTTTCCCGCTGTGGCACTGAACCTTATATCACATACACAAAAATGGAGGCGTTTCTAAGTTACACAAACTGTTATATTTGCCTATGTGTAAAATAAGGATGATAATAATAGAACCTGCCTCTTAAGACTGCAGTGGTGTGCGATAAAGGACAGTTCTTTGCATCTTTACTGTGTTAACCTCTCCTTCCAGTTGCATACTACTTTTGGCACTGACATCTCCAACCAGACATGAGTAACCTTAGCAAGATCAAGACGTGTGTGTGTGTGTGTGTGTGTGTGTGTGTGTGTGTGTGTACGCATGCACACACGCACGTGTGCACAGAATTTTGAACAAATAGCAAACATAAACAAGATAAACATGTGAAAAGGTAATCAGAAAAATTACTACACAATTAATTCTAAAGTTCATCTACGTGCTCACTCTTGTTCATTATCACTGAGCGGACCCTCTGTGGGTTTCTGAGACTATAAATTGCCCTGGAGGAGATTGGTCATCTTTCTCCCTCAGAGTCGCTGGTGGATTTGAACCACTGGAGAGAGGTTAGCAGTGCAACTCCCTATGGACTATACCACCAGAGCTCACTCTGTATGTTATCTCTCAATTTTTTTAAAAAAAGGTGGTGGCTCAATTTAAGAAACTAAAATGAATATTAACAATGCAACAAAGCCAAAACAGTGAGAGTAGCTGCAGTGTGTGTAAGGGATCCTTGCAGAGTGATGTGACGTGACGTGACATGACGTGATGTGATGTGACGTGACGTGATGGCCATATTCCAGAGGTGATAACTGAACAACTGCATCTAAATCCACTGAGCTCTACACATTGAAGAGGTGAATTTTATGGTATGTGCATTATCTCTCAAATTAAAAATCCATATGTAAAAAAAGAAAAATTTAAAAATTTTTAAAAATCTATATGTACAAGAAGAAAAAAAACAGGGATAAAGTGTAAATGAACATGTTAGAGTCATAGCAGGAAGAAGTCGTTGGAATATTTAGCAGAGAAATAAGCAAAAATATTTCAAACTTGACCTTTGCTGACCTTCACAGGGTGGGGAGAAGAACGAAGGGTGGTGAAATTGTTACCATTGCAGGTGAGAGGGCAGTGTCTCTCTGTGTTATCTCGAACTGGCAATACTCGTACTATTTCCTTCTGGCTGAGTCCCCGAGTACGCTCAGCACAGCACATGCAGCCCTATGACGTCAAGACGAGTGTGCCATCGAGGAGGAGTTAGAGGGGAAACTACACTCATCCTTCCCACATCAGACAGATCCAGTCATTCCGTGATCATATCTGACGCCAAACTTGGATAGGAAAATGATTTCCTAACAACATGGCTCTGAGGAAAGCCAGGGTTCCATGGAAAATCATTTTCAGATCACGTAGTCCAACAGAATGGAAGATTCTGAAATTATGAAAGAGTTTCTTCACATCCCCAAGGAGTTTTACAGGGAAACTTACAGCAGAACTACAGACAATGACCCCTTCGTTTAACCTTGGATCTATAAGCACGAGTCTCTCTGGAGTTCAATTCTGAAAGAAGACAAGACAATATTCACTAAGCACATACACTGGGCACTGTTCTAAGTACTTTACACATATCAGTCTGCACAATCTTTGCAGCAGCCTGTGCAAGGAAGACAAGGAAGCAGCCACTTAGCAGACAAGAAAACAATTGCACAGAATATAAGTAATATGCCCAACTTCACTCAAGGAGTGAGGGGCAGAACCCATGCTTGGCTCCAGTGAAATGGAGGTCCCTCTCTGATGCTGGCTATCAGGCTAATACTACTTCTGGAAGTCTTAACTAAACTGTTAATCCTAAGGTTGAAGGTTCTAGTCCACCTAAAAGGTTTGGCCATCTTCTGAGAAATCTGGCATTGATAACCCTGTGGAGGACAGTTCTGCCCTGACACACATGGGATTTCCATGAGCTAGGCAGCTGAATGGCACCTGGTTCTTGGAAGGTGTCATGTACAAAGTGCTCAATGAGGGCTATTGCATCTGTATGAGCAGGAGAGCTTGTGGAGGAGGGGAGAAGGAGCTTCAATAGAAAGAGACGCTAAGTGGGGCCAGAGGAAAGAATACTTTGATGGGGAAAACATACTCCTGTCCAGGGCAAATAATTCTAGAAGCTGGCCTCTATGAGGAAGAATGTGGCATCAGGATTGGATGAAGACTCATCAATAACTTGCCTTATGCAGATAACACAACCTTGCTTCCTGAAAGTGAAGAGGGCTTGAGACACTTGCTGCAGAAGACCAAGGACTGCAGCCTTCAGTATGGATTGCATCTCAACATCAAGAAAACAAAGGTCCTCACCACAGGCCCAACAGTCAGCATTAGGACAGATGGAAAACGGATTGAAGCTGTCAATGATTGCATCTTCCTTAGGTCAACAATCAATACCAGGCGCCAGGAAACCAGGAGACTTATTGTACTAGGCAAGTCTGCTGTAAGGGACCTCTCCAGAATGCTGATGAGCAACGATGTAAGTTTGAAGACTAAGATGCTCCTAATTCAGGCCATGGTTTTCTAAATCATCTGCTACATATCAGAGAGCTGGGCAGTGAGTAAGGATAATAGAAAAAGAATCTTACCCTACCTGTGCAAACCCATTTCTCAGAATTCTCCACCTTCCCATATGAATAAACATGAAGTCTCTGCCTGCTTAAAGTGCTTTTGCTCAGGAAGTGTGGTGTGCTGAACCTCCGTATCTCCCTGTTAAAAGCTTTTTAATATAAAAACTTTATATATCTTTGAGCTGGGGTGCTTGAGAAAAGTCCTGGATGTACTTGGACTCTCAGGAGAACAAACAGATGTGTGTTGGAGAGGGTGCACCCAGTGTGGGGCTTGAAGGCAAAGATGACGGAGCTTTGTCTTTCATACTTTGGATATAGCTAAGTGAGGCGATTCATTGCAGAGGGACACAGTGCTTGGAAAGATGGGAGTGAGGGCTGTCATTGAAGGAGAGGCAAATCTCCAGTGAGATGGATTGATGCAGTGACGTCAGCAATGGGCATGAGTGTTTCAGAGCGGGCGAGGGTGGCACAGGATAGGACAGGTTCAGGTTGGCTGCTCATTGGGTTGCTATGAATCATACCCGAGTTGATGGCACCTAAAAACAACAACAGCACCCAGAGTTTATGCCTCCCTTCTACTGCCTCCGGAGTGTATGTAAAGAGGGGAAGGTCATTGTCTCACGAATTCATTCTTTGCCACGGTGTTGGAACCAATTCATAGCTGACCCTCCAGGCAGTATGTGTTCAAAAGTCTAAAGGTGAAAGAGCAGTGGGCTGGGGAAGGGGTGCTGCTAAAGGTGGTGAAGAGGGGGAAATCAGAGTGTCCTAGAGTTTTGTGAGCAGAAGGAGGAGGTGAAGGAATTAGGAGAGATTCAGCAGGAACCTGTAAAGACGAGGTAATAGTCAGCATAGATCAATGGTGATTAATTTTGTAAAACACAATGTATGAACATGATTATATGAAATACAATGTGACTGAAGGAATGTGTGAGGCACAATGAGTATGAACTTTGTAGGCAAACCAATATAAAATTTTTAAAAATTCAGCATCCTGAAACAAAAAAAAAAAAAACAAAAAAATCACAAGATGGTCCATCATTCTCTTTTGGACCACAACTCCCTGTGGACAATGCCACCAGAGCTTGCTGAAGAGAAAACACGAGAGCAAGATACAGCAGGAAAGACCAGCCAAGGCTAGTCCACGGATCCCTGGGTGCCAGGCCCCAGACTAGGCTCGGTACACTGAATTATTACAACACTGAAGGCAAGTTGATTCCTATACTTGCTCTGATCAGTCTGAGCTCTCCTAGTTTGGAATAATAGTTTCCTTGAGCATCCCAATTAAATCTTGTATTTTCCATTTGGAAGACTGCACTTGAAATATTTATTTTTTTTAATTGGTCTTCTCCAGCACCTTAATTTTGCCTGTTCTTTATTTCAAGCCTACATTACATGGGACTCTCAAGTGGCAATACAGCGTAGTGAGATCCCTCTTATTAATTATAGTGGTATCAGCTCTGACACGGGGTGATTTTACGTATTTTAGAATGAAAGTTCCCCTCTCTGGCACCATCTTTAAGGATTTTAGCCTCAACGTGTTCATCTATCAGCACAATAACCCATAAGGTTCTCCTGTAATTCATAAGGTTTTCATTGGTTGTGTTTTAAATATAGTCAGCTCTTTTTTCCTAGTCTCTCTTGGGCTGTCAGCTTCACCATGGTTGGGTCTGGTGGTATTTGAATTACCAGTATCATAGCATCTAGGATTATACTAGCACATTAAAGTTACCACAGTGCAACAAACTCAGTTTATAGATTGGGTGTTGTCTGGATTCTAATCTTGGCCTTATGCTGGTATATTTTATCCATTTATTCATTTACCATTCATTAGATTAGCTTCAATATGCCAGAAACTGATTTAAGAAAATAGATATTAGTTAATTATGCCCCAGAGGAGATTTATCTATTGAGAGCCAAGGTCAACATCAAAAATATAGATCACAAAGCATGCTAAATACAAATGTATGCCTGAGACTGTGTAAGTAGCAAGCTAGTTTGAAGGCTTCATGAAGGTAGGAAGTTAACCCTGGCAGTTGAATGCATGGTAAATGGGGGACACAGTATTGACACAGCAAATTGAGAGCAAAGGCATACAGAATGGCTTACACAGGAGCATTTTCTAGGAATGAGGAATCACATTTATCAATAACTTATATTTGAAACAAATGAGAAAGAGGAAAAGTCATTTCTGTAGTTCTCTCATTCTCTCTACATTCCTTTCAAACACTTCATCTTGACTGTCATTGTCATTATATACCATCGAGTTGGAGCTAATCCATAGATGACCCTCCAGTGGGATTTCAGAGACACTAAATAGCTCAGGAAAAGATTGCTCATCTTTCTCCCACGGAACAGTTGGTGGATTTGAACTCTGTGACTTTGGCTTGGCAATGTGCAGCTCCTTACCACTAGGCCACCAGTGCTCCCTCATCCTGAATAAGAACAGGAAAGAAGAAAATTAAGAACTAGAGACCCCGTTGCTGATTTGTTTTCTCAGCTTACTTTCATTTATGCCGGGAGCTTGTCTGCTGCTCTGAGCATTTCTGAACTTCCCTGGGAGCGCACACTAGAAGTTCGATGGAAACAGCTCTGATTTCTCTGCTGGGACCATGGAGGTGCCAGGACTCTGCTTGTACAGCACATTTAAATGGTGTCAAGATAAATGGTACTAATCTCTCATCAGATTTCCACCTTTCATCTGAGTGTTCCACAGGGTATCATAAGCTAAATTCCTTGCAACATCTCTGTGAAGTAGGGAGGTGAGTAATACAATTACCCCTATTTGAGAATCACTGGAACTGAGTCACAAAGAGGTCACAAAAACCTGCTCAAGGTCACATGCCCTCGGCAAGGACTAGAATCCAGAAAGAGGGTGCTGTTTTTGCCTCATCATCATCGCAATAATCTGATGCATGATCTTTCCTTCAGTCGTTGTTACATAAATTTGATATACAGGAAATATTTTGAAGTCTTTAGGGAACCTTATCTAAACTCAAGGTATTGCTGTTATTATTAATTACCCTACTCTATTGCTAACACTGCAGCAAGCAAAGACATCATGTCCCAAAGAAGAATTAACTACCTCAAGGTGGTGTGGTGAGGTTTAATTGAATTAATTAGTGTTTGTAAAACATTTAGCATTCCTTAGATTAAAGGGACTAATACAAAGATACAAAGCCGTCCCATTAATTACAGAAGAAAAGAGCAGGATGATGGCTCTCAACAGCTTCGCTCTCAGCCCTCCCCACTCAGCACCTGCTCTGACCTTTTGAGGTGGCTTAGGTGCACGGCTGTTGGCTGTTCCATGTCTAGAAAGGATCCCCAAATTTCTATTCTTGCTTCAAGAAATGAAAGTAAAAAAGCAGCTCTCTGAAAATAAGGCAACCCCCCTTCTGTGACACCTATTGTCAATTTTAACTCATAGTGATTCTGCAGGACAGAGTTGAACAGTGCTTCCAGCGCTGGGAATTGTTATGAGCACTGGCTGCCACTCCTTTCTCTACGGAGTAGTTGGCAGATTTGAACTGCAGAGCATTTTAACCACTGAATCACCAGGGTTCCTTTGAAACTTACCTTGAATTGTTGTTAGATGTTATTGAATTGACTCCAGCTCATAGGGACAATGACTAGGGAGGACAGAAGGAGAATTGACGCCTTTGAGCTGTGGTGCTGGAGAGTACTGAATGTACCATGGACTGCCAAGAAAACAAACAGATTCATCCAAGAGAGGGTTAAACCAGGCTGCTCCTTGGAGGCAAAGATTCTGGGACTTCGTCTGACACACTTTGGACATGTTGCAAGGAGAGACAGGTCTTTGGAGAGAGACATCATGCTGGGCAGAGTGGAGGGACAGTGCAGGAGGGGAAGACCCTCTATGAGGTGGATTGATTCAGTGACTGGCGTAATCAGTATGGGTGTGTCAGAGGCAATGCGATTGGCACAGGACAAAGCGGAGTTTAGGGCTGTTGTACATAGGGTCGCTATGAGTCGCAAACGACTTGATGGCACATAACAACAACAACAACATAGGGACCCTAATAGATCAAAACCATGACCCATAAGGCAAAGGTCCTTACCACTGGGACAATAGGAAACATCTTGACAGATGGAGAAAAAACCTGCCAATGATTTCATCTTACTTGAATCCAAAATCAATTCCCTTAGTACAAGGATTTAGGAGATCAGAAGACATGTTGTTTTGGACAAGTTCACTGTCAGAGACCTCTCTAAAATACTGAAGAGCAATGATGTGAATCTGAACATGAAGGTTTCTGATTTGGGCCATAGTATTTTCCAAACATTTGCTATGTATCTGAGAGTAGGGCAATGGATAAGGATGACAGAAGAATATATAATGACTTTGAGCTGTGGTGTTGGAGATTACTGAATATCCCATGGACTGCCCAAAGAATGAACAAGTACATCTTGGAAAATGTGGTCAGAGTGCTATTTGTAGGCAAGGATGGTGAAGCTTTGTCTCTCATATACAGTGGGCATGTTTCTGAGAGGTTATTATTTGGAAAAGTGATTTCATTCTTGGAAAAGTGAAGAGTCAACAAAACAGAAAGAAGACCCCTCCCCCATGAAATGGATTGGCAAAGTGACTGAAGCAATGGGTTGAAGTGTAGCAGAGATGACGTAAATGGCACCAGATAGGACAAGATTCAGGTCTCTTGTTCATAGAGTCTCTATGAGTTCTGTGTGACTTCACAACCCCTAACAACAATAAATTAGCAAGGTCATTAAAATAAAAATCAAAAAGTCCCTATGTAGAAACATCAGGTCCCTATGCTTCATTTTAAGAACTTTAAAAACAGAAAATTTGAATAAACAAGCAAAAGATATTTTTTAAAAAACAACAACAACAACCAACCAGATAAGCTCATGGGACCACAGTGCTAGGCACTTGCTTTCTCTTTTGGAATGCTCCCTCACCTGGGGCACAGCGTCCAGCAGCATCCAGCCTGCCTCATCGCTCACTTGTCCCTGCACCACCAGCCTACATCACCCACAGTCACAATCCAGCTGTGCCACACTGATAGTCTACAGGATCCTGGCCTCCTGCTCACTGATTTCTGCAAAAGCAGCCTACATACCTATCGTCGTCACATGCTGCCCTGGATGTGCTCACCAGTCTATGCCAAGAAATTTGGAGGACAGCTGTCTGGCCAATGAAAAGGTCCACATTTGTTCCCATTCCCAAGAAAGGTGATCCAACAAAATGTGGAAACTATAAGGCAAAATCATTAATATCATATGCAGGCAAAAAAAATTTTGTTGAGGATCATCAAAAAATGACTAGAATAGTACATAAATAGGAAACTGCCAGAAGTTCAAGCAAGATTTAGAAAATGTCGTGGCACCAAGGATATCATCGTTGATGTCAGATTCTGGCTGAAAGTAAAGAATACCAGAAGAATGTCTATTTATGCTTTATTGACTATGCAAAGGCATTTGACTGTGTGGATCAAAACAAGTTATGGCTAACATTGAAATGAAACCCAGAGCACTTCATTTTGCTCATGTGAAACCTATACCAAGAGGCTGTTGTGTGAACAGAGCAAGGGAACACTACATGGTTGAAAATGAAGAAAGAAATTTGTCACAATTGCATTCACTCTCCATATCTATTCAATCTGTATGCTGAGCAAGTTATTCAAGAAGCTGAACTCCGTAAAGAAGAATGTGGCATTAAGATCAGAGGAAGACTCGTCACTAACCTACGTTATGCAGATGATACAACCTTGCTTGCTGAAAGTGAGGAGGAGTTGAAGCACTTATTAAAGAAGGTCAAAGAACATAGCCTTCAATATGGATTGCATCTCAACGTTAAGGAAACAAAAATTCTTACCACTGGACCAACAGGCAACATCATGATAGATGATAAAAAGATTGAAACTGTCAGCAACTTCATCTTGGGTGGATCCACCATCAACACCCTTAGTAAGAGCAGTCAGGAAATCAGGAGACGTGTTGCACTGGGAAAGTCTGCAGTCAGAGACCTCTCCAAATTGTTGAGGAGCAATGATATCAATTTGAGGACTAAGGTGTGTCTGCTTCAGGCCATAGTCTTCCTGAACATTTACTGTTCATCTGAGAGCTGGACAATGAATAAGAATGACAGAAGCAATAATGCCTTTGGATTATGGTATTGGAGAAGATACGGAACATCCCATAGACTATCCAAAGGGCAAATAAATGTTTCTTGGAGACAGTTCAGCCAGAGTGCTCGTGGGTAGTAAAGATGATAAAACTTCACCTCATATACTCTTGACATATTGCTGGAAGGACTATTCTCTGGAGAGGAGCATGATGCTTGGCCAGGTGGAGGACTGGTGAAGCGGAAGAAGATTCTCAACCAGGTGAATTGGAAGAGTGACTGTACTAGTGACTCTAGTGTGTCAGGAAGTGTGAGGATGGTGCGGGATAGGACAGGTTTCAGATCTGCTGTTCATAGGATCACTATGGGACATATTCAACTGCACAGCATCTAACAACATTATGTGCAGTCAGTTACTGAAGGCAAATCTTATTTATGGGATATGAACTTTGGGACAAAACCCCTAAGAAGACAGTTAATTGGATATAAGCAGAAATACAAGAAGATAAGGAAAGAGCAAAACTTACAATTCCTTGGCTTTTGCTATCAGTAATAACAGCATATTCAAGGGAAATGAATGTAGGGACTAAGATGGCTGAAATAGAAACTGAACAAAGTCCTAGCAAGGCAGAGTTACACCCCTTAATCTCAGGCTCTACCTGGAAAGAAAAGAAAAAAAAAAAACCCATGTGGGAACAACCAGAAGTTGTTATCTGACCTGAGGTCACAAAAGCAGTAGTCTGAGAGGCAGATGGGCAGGATCAAGAAAGTATTATAACCAGAGGACATGCCGTGGAGGAAGTGTGGAATTCTGTGGGTCATTTCCAGCAGCTTCCTGAGGAACCATTAATAAAATAGATCGTAAGAGTGATGGAATTAGGGGCAGCATGTGTGGTTCTGAATGCTGCAGAATGGAGGAGCATGTTTGGGTTAATGCTAGACTTACAATTATTCATACAACAGACATGAATGACATTGTAAGATACAGTCATATAACAGATTAACCCAGAGAGAATGATTAGCTTGATAGAGTGGATTAGATATGTAATTAGGTTTGTTTATCACTCCAAGAGAAGCTGTCCCTTTCCTCGTCTAAATAACAAATGGAACACTCCAGAGGAAGCAGTTGATTTTCTACATATTTAAGCCATGTTGGAAAGGCTTTGTGTCCTGAAGACATTCATCCACTGAATATGCACCTTACAGAGGCCATGGCAGAGATGGTAATCACGGGAGCTCCCAACATGGGCACTTGCTTCTGGAGATCGAGACAATTGTAGAAGCTATGTCAGCTCTATTAAAAAGACTTTCCCTATGAGCTTGGAAGAGCCCATAGGGAAAAGATATACCCCAGCAGGGTGAGATTTTCAGATGATTACTTAGGATGAATATAGTGTACATTAATGGAATTGAGACAAAGGTTCTGAGGCAGCACTACAGGAGACTGTATGGAGCAGTGAAGGCTTCCTCTGTTCCCGCTACATCAAGACCTAAACAAGTCTGTTCTGTTCATCCCACTGATGAGATAATCAAGGATAAGGGAACTCACCCAGAATCACATGACGTAGAAGTTCAGCTAGTTGATCAAGGTATGGATTAATGAGAAGGCGAGGGTCTTCTGGTCCAGTCCCCAACAGAGGACTGGAGGCCATATGCACATATGTGAGTAAAATGGCCTAAAGGTGGAGAAGAAACATTCTTGGGGTTTCTGGACACAGGAGGCCCATGTGCTGTAATTCTCAAAGCTATTGGGAATAGACTGAGGTTGTTAACATTTACAGCTTGGTCAGCTCCACAATCAATACTCTTGGCACCCACAATCAGGAAATCAAAAGACGAAGTGCACTGGGAAAATCTGCTGTCAGAGACCTCTTCAGAGTACTGAGAAGCAATGATATCAGTCTAGAGACTAAGGTGCACCTGATCCAAGCCATGGTCTTCACAATTGCTTGTTATGCATCAAAGAGCTGGACAATGACTAAAAATGACAGAAAATTGATGGCTTTGAACTGTGGTGCTAGCGAAGGGTATTGAACATACCGTGGCTACCAAGAAAACAAACAGGTCTGACTTAGAGAGGGTGAACCCAAGTTTCTCCTTGGAGGCCAGGATATTGAAGCTCCATCTCACATACTTTGGGCATGTGGCCAGGAGGGATCAGTCCTTTGAGAAGGACGTCATACTTGAAAGGGTGGAGAGACAGTATAGGAGAGGAAGATCACAGATAAGTTGGATTGATACAGCAATGAGGGTGATGGTGGTACGAGTCAGTGAGACTGGCTCAGACTGGCTCGGGGCAAGCTTCAGAGCTGTTGTACATAAGGTCACTATGGGTTACAGGAAACTCAGTGGCACATAACAACAATATCATTGATTAAAAAAAGTGAAGGAACCTTTAGGGACTTTAGTTGTATTAGAAGGATATGAAAATGCAGCAATTAATGAGACTAAAATGAAAGTGGATGAGAATTAGAAGATATAAGCAGATGTTGTATGATGTTAAACACACACATAAATGAGCAGAATATGACTATGAAAAATTATTTTTTGCTATTAAGTACCATCAAGTTGTTATCAACTCATAGTGACACCAAGTGGAAAAGTAGAACTTTCTCATATTATTTTCTTGGCTGTAATCATTGTAGGAGAAGATCACTACGCCATACCTCCTGTGGAACCACTGAGTGGATTCAAACCACCAGTCAGTAACTGAATGTTTTAACAATTGCACCTCCAGGGTTCTATATTAAGAATCAAAGACCAGGGCAACCAGACATAGCTTTAGAAATTATTACTTTAGCATCATTATTTCTCACATGAAGAAAGAGTACCAAAGAGACTGAATAATAATTTGCCCAAAGTCACTAAGTCACTTTCTGTAAACTGAGACCCAAATCAAGGATTCCATGCTCTATCTTGAGCCAACCTCATTGTCTCTGACACACAAACCTCCTTTAACCCAATCTCATCTCACCCAGGGTCTTCCTTTCCTACACCATCCCTCCACCCTTCCAAGCATGATCTTCCTCTCCAAGGACTGGTCCCCCCGGTACATTCACAAAACATGTCACACAGAGCTTCAAAATCGTTACCTCCAAGGAGCTAGTTGGTTTCACCCTCTCCAAGATGAACCTGTTTGTTCCCCTAGCAGTCCATAGTATATTCAATACTATACTCTTCTCCAGCATATTTCATGAAACAACACATAAGAAAGAGCTTGTGGTGATGAAGAGACATTCATACTTCTCTGAAGGAATTGGCAAAAACCAAGGCCCAGGAATTTACAGCATACCAACTGACACATTTCAACAAATAGATGCTGTCCTGGATGTATTCACCAAATTGTACCAAGAAATCTGGAGGACAACCATTTGGACAACTGACCGAGATCCATATTTGTTCCCATTCCATTAAAAAGGTGACCCGACAGAGTGTGGAAATGATCAAACAATGTCATTAATCCCACATGAAAGCAAGATTCTGTTGAATATTATCCAAAAACAACTGGAACAGCACATCAACAGAGAATAGCCAAATGTGCAGGCTGGGTTTAGAAGAGGCCGTGGCACTAGGAATATTATGCCTATTGTTAGATGGATCTTGGCTAGAAACAGAAAGTACCAGAGGAATATATATCTATGTTTCATTGACTATGCAAAGTCATTTGACTGTGTGGATCACACAAACTGTGACTAACTCTGTGAAGAATGAGAATCCCAGAACACTTGATTGTGCTTATGTGAAACCTATACTTCGACCAGGAGGCAGTCGTCAGAACAGAGCAAGGAAACTGCATGGTTCAAAATCGGGAAAAGTGTGTGCCAGGGGTGTGCCCTATCTCAATACCTTTTCAATCTAAATGCGAAACAGATAATCCACAAGCTGGGCTGTCTGAGAAGAAATGTGTCATCAGGACTGGAAGAAGATTCATCAACAACCTGCATTATGCAGATGACACAACCTTGCTTTCTGAAATTGAGGAGGACCTGAAGCACTTGCTGCAGAAGGTCTCAGTATCAAGAAAACAAAGATAAGTAATTTATACTGCATTGAAACAGATGAGGGAAAGAACTGTTTAAAAGGAATATATGATTAGGTATTATTTGCATGACAACAGTCCAGAATAAGAGGTGCATAGCAAAGTGCACTGGAGAAGCGCAGAACTGTGCCACAATGAAATAATTTCTTTTCAAAGAGAAAAGTGGGTAGGGAGGAAAATACTCAACAATGAATGAATGAAAATCCAAGTTCTCTATAAATATTTGTTAAAATCTCAAGTAAAGAAAAAGAAAAGAAAACAAATATTCTCACCAATGGGCCAATTGTCAGCATTTTGATAGATGGTGAAGAGACTGAGATTGTTAACAGACTTAGTTTGCTTGGCTCCACAATCAACACTCTTGGTACCAGCAGCCAGGAAATTAAAAGACAAATTGCATTGGGAAAGTCTGCTGTCAGAGACCTCACCAAAGTACTGAAGAGCAACGATGTCACTCTGGAAACTAAGGTGTGCCTGATTCAGGCCATGGTCTTTGCAATTACTTGCTATGTGCCAGAAAGCTGTATAGCGATGAGGGATAATAGAAGGAGAATTGATGCCTTTGAGCTGTGGTGCTGGAGAAAAGTACTGAGTATACCCGGGACTGAATATACTAGGTTTGTCCTGGAGAAGGCCAAACTGGGCTGCTCCTTGGAGGCAAGGATTCTGAAGCTGACATACTTTGGCCATGTTGAAAGGAGGGACCAGTCCTTGGAAAGGGGCATTTGGCTTGGGAAGGTGGAGGGACAGCGCAAGAGAAGAAGACCCTGAATGAGATGGATTGACTCAATGACTGGGGTAAAGGGGGTAGGTGTGTCAGAGACAGTAAGGTTGGCTTAAGATAGAGCAGGGTTCAGAGCTATTGAGCATAGGGTTGCTATGAGTCCCAAGTGACTCAACAGCACAAAACAACATACATAAAACAGGCCTTCAAAATCCGTGTGTACAATAGTGCACACTTAGAGTAGACTAGTAGATACGGCAACTGAGGCTGAGCCCTCAAATATGGAAACACAAAGGAGGAACAGTTGTAAGCAGACACTTTTATCGTGGAATGTGAGAAGCATGAATGTAGGAGACAATAAGATTAGCTCAGGATGATAGACCAGTGGTCTAGTGGTAAAGAGGAAGTCTGGTGGCCTAGTGGCAAGAAGCTGTGCTGCAATCCCAAAGGCATGCAGTTCAAAGCCATCAGCTCCTCCAAGGGAGAAGGATGGGCAATTTTCTCCCGTGCAATTAACTGCCTTTGGAAACCCGCTGGAGGGTTAACTGTGAGTTGTTTCTGACTCTACAGTACACAATAACAACAACAGTGGTAAGGAGTTGGGCTGCCACTCCAAAGGCACGTGGTTCAAACTCACTGCATGTGGAAGAAAGATGGACAACCTCCCATGTGATTTACTGCCTCTGAAAATCTGCTGCAGGTTTCTGACCTGATGGTACGTAACAACTACAAAGTTCTGTATGTATTTGTGTGTATGTATCACACTGCACCACATCGTTACCTAGTTTTTGCAAAGAAATCTCAATAAAACAGACTATTTCAAATAAACTCTCTAGAACAGCTCAGTTTCAGTTTCAGTTTCCGTTTCAGCTTCAGTTTCAGCTGACACAACCCTGCCTGCTGAAACTGAGGAGGACCTGAAGCACCTGCTGCAGAGTGACAAGGACTGCAGCCTGCAATATGGATTGAGGCTCAATGTCAAGAAGACAAAGATTCTCACCACTGGACCAATTGGCAGCATCAGGATGGATGGTGAAGAGATTGAGATTGTACACAGCTTTAGTTTGCTTGGCTCCATAGTCAACAGTCTTGGCACCAGCAGCCAGGAAATTAAAAGGCGCATTGCCATGGGAAAGTCTGCTGTTAGGGACCTCTCCAAAGTGCTGAAGAGCAGTGGTGTCTCTCTGGAGACTAAGGTGCATCTGATACAGGCCATGGTCTTCGCAATCACCTGTTATGCATCAGAGAGTTGGACAACGACTAAGGAGGATAGAAGGAGAACTGATGCCTTTGAGCTGTGGTGCTGGAGAAGAGTATTGAGAATACCATGGACTGCTAGGAAAACAAACAGATTTGTCCTGGAAACGGTTAAACCGGGTGGCTCCTTGGAGGCAAGGATTCTGAGGCTCCGTCTAACTTATTTCGGACATGTAGTGAGGAGAGACCGGTCCTTGGAGAGGGACATCATGCTTGGGAGGGTGGAGGGACGGCGCAGGAGAGGAAGGCCCTCTATGAGGTGGATTGATTCAGTGACTGGGATAATCGGGATGGGAGTGTCAGAGACAGTGCGATTGGCTCAGGACAGAGCGGAGTTTAGGGCTGTTGTACATAGGGTCGCTATGAGTCGCAGGCGACTTGACGGCACATAACAACAACAACAACAACTAGAACAGCTAGATGAAAATTTTACTAGCAAAGCACTTATTTAAATAGAATGCTTCCAGAATCCAAAAATTGTGTAATGCCACGGTTTCTCTTGATGCTTTAGAAAATGATAGTATCATCTATACAGGATCTCTGTTATAGCCCCTTGGAATATAGCATCAGACCCATTCACTGGGGTAAAAGTTTATGCTTGGGGAATTAATGAGGATCCAGGTTTTATTAAGAAGCCCTGGTGACATATTGACACTCAGCTACTAACCAAAAAATCAGTAACTTAAACCCATCAACTGTGCCAAGAAAATATAACAGTCTACTTCTTGAAAGATTTTAGTCTTAGAAACTCTAGAGGACAGTTTTTCTCTGTTTTATAGGGTCACTGTGAGTCAGAATTGACAGCAATGGATTTACTTTGGAAATTCAATCTAACAAGTAATAGTTTATGACAATCTCTGCTTACAGCTCAGGAAAACATTTGACCAAGGGAGGAAAGGAAGGAAGTCATAAGACTAAAGTGGAAATCTTTCCAACAGTGAGAGTTCAGTGAAGAGGAACACAGGGCAGGTGATACTTGGAAATCCAAACTGGAAGCAGGGTCCAAGAAGCCTGTTCTCCAGCTGCCAAGCCCAAGTGGAAGCCTCGGGCAGTATCCTGATTCTAAGTGGAAGCCTGGCAAGAAAGAGGCACTCCTTACTTCTTTTTTTTTTTTTGTTCCATTTACATTTTTTCATTATTATTATTATTATTATTATTATTAATTTTAATGAAAATTCACAGGGACTTTGAATTTCCATTCATTCATTGTTTCCCTTTTCTCCCGGCCCATCCCTTCCCTGCTGCCCCTAGTTCGCTCTTCTCTTTGAAAAGTAAAAGAAAAATTCTTTCATTGCTATGCAATCCCTCCCCCAAGTCCACTGAACTAAGTAGCCTTCGCTCAGGACTTCTGTCATGAAAATAATACCTAATGATATATCTCTTTTAAACAGTTCTCTCCCACATCTGTTTCAACACAGTATACATTATTTATCCTGTCTTTCTCCTTACTTCTAAGAAGAAACTGAGGCTCAAGCAAGACACCAACCAGGACTCAGAAACAGTATCCATGAGGAATCTTAGGCTCCGGAAGGAGGCAGGAACCCAGTTAGCAAATTCAGGGCACTGTCTTCAGTCAGATTAGTGGGTGTATGGCGTGGCGCTGAGCAGTAAAGAGCAGGGTGGCTTTAATCCACCAGCTCCAGTTGCAAATACTGCTCGAACTAAGCTAAGCCCATGGATGAGGAACAAAATTGGACCCTGTGGGAGATGAAGATGAGGGCAAGGTGGGCCTAGATGTTGGATCTTCCTGTTCATTGTCTTTCCTAATTTCAACTTGAGAGTGATTTATTTAAGAGCTGCCTCTTCCATCAGCAGGTAAGATACTATATGGAGGTGAGGTGACCATCACGTGATTTATCAGTGATATTTCGGAAGGGAGAAGAATCTGGGAGTAAACGTCAGAGTTTTTATTTGTCCATGTTATTCATATTATTCAACGAGAGGCCCTGGGTCTTGTTCTCAACTGCTAATTGAAAGTGTTGGAGTTCTAAAAAAAAAAAAAAAAGAAAGTGTTGGAGTTCTAATTCATCCACTGACACCTTGAAGAATGGCCTGTGATGTAGTTGTGGAAGATCTCAGGGCTGGAAATCCCAGGAGCACAGTTAGTGATGTGCCCTATGTCAGAATTTATTCCGGAGCTACTGGCTTTAAGCAAATGGATTGTGAAAAACACTATTTCTTTCTTGGATCCACAAAATGAGTTGCAAAGGGAAAAATCTGCTTCCAAGGATCTCTCCAGAATGTTAAAGAGCAGCAATGTCAGTTAGAGACTAAGGTGCACCTGATTCAGGTCATGGTCTTCTCAGTTGCTTGCTATGCATCTGAGAGCTGAACAATAAATAAGGATGTTACCTTTGAGGTATGGTGCTGAAGAAGAGTACTGAATATACCATGAACTACCAAGAAAACAGGTCTGTATTGGAGAGTGTGAAACCAGTTTCTCCCTGGATGCAAGGATTTTAAAGCTGCACCTCACATACTTTGGGCATAATTCCAGAAGAAACTAAATCTTGGATAAGGACATCATGCTTGGAAGGAAAGAAGGTCTGCACCAGAGAGGAAGACCCTAGATAAGATAGTTGACACAGTGGCTGGGGCAATGGGGTCAGGTGTGTGTCTGAGACGGTCAGGTTGACTCAGGATAGGGCAAGGTTCAGAGCTATGTTAATAGGATCGCTATGAGTCACGGTCAGCTCGATGGCACTAACTACAACATGACTTGTGAGCTCTGGAGGCCTAGTGATGAGGAGGTGCACTGTCAACTGAAAAGGCACGTCATTTGAATTCTCTGCAGGAGAAATAAGGGTACTCTCCTCCTGAGCAATTTAATGTCTCTGAAAACATGCTGGAGAGTAAGCAATGGGTCAATTCTGACTTGCCAGGACATATCAATAACAACAACAGCATGGGTTGAGTATGGTGTACCTTTGTCTTCAAAGTGGTATTTTTTTGCTTTCTAAACATAAATATTGTCATTGGAGTGAAAGTTTACAAAATATATTGGTATTCCACTCATGCATGTTTTGTTTTCTGATATTGACTACAATTCTCACCGTGTATCCGCACTCTTCTCTCTGTCTCTGTGGATTTCCATTCTTCCTTCTATCCTCTCAATTCCTGCCTTTTGAATGACTACTACTCTTGTCATCTTATGTGATTGATTAAGCCCCAAGCACCTCCCTAGTGTTTGCATTTTTATTCCCCCAATGAAACATGTTGTTTGACTTCTTAACAAGTGCTTGTGGGTTTTTATAATATTAAACCCTTGGGAACTTCTTTCTTTCATCTGCTTATCAAGATTATTAGTCCAGTTGTGAGGACTTTAGTTTTCTTTATGTTGAAATGTGATCCACACTGAAGTGTTTCCAATCCTTCACTGCTTTCAGCAAAAAAAGGCTGTATTATCTGCAGGTGTGTAATGAGTTTTCCTCTAATCCTGCTGTTGCATTCTTGTTTATACAGTTCCCTTTTTTTAGTACTATTTACTCAGCATTCAGATTGAACAAGTAAAGTGAAAGAATACTACCGCGGCACAGAGCTTTCTTGATTTTAAATTTCCGTGTGATCACAATTAAGTATTTCAGAATTCCAATTCTCTGCAACATCCCCTCTGGCTCTGCACAGTCAATTAATCACAGGCAAATATCTCCGGTATTCTTTGCTTTTAACCAGGTCCTTCATTCCCTGGCCTCTTATAATCTGACTTAAATTTCTGGCAGTTCTCTGTCTATGTACTACGGCAGTCAATGTACTGCATTTTTTAATCATCAGCAAAATTTTACTTGCAATAATGATATTTTTCAATTTCCACATTCTTTTGGATCACCATCCTTTGGAATGGTAAAATAAAAAATGGAAACAAGTCTAGATGTCTTCTAGTTGGTTGGCAAAATGTGGCTATCTTCCACACTTCTCACAAGAGACAACACTCCCAGGGCTGCATGTCTTTGCTGAAACATCTCAGTTAGTGTTCCATCAGTGCCTGTGGCCTCGTTTTTCACCAGTGCTTTCAGTCTCTTTGCATCTCTTCCTTCTATGCCAATCAGTTATTTATCATATGCTACTTCTTTAAATGGTTGAATGTCAACAGCTCTTTTTGGTACAGTGACTACGTATTTTTCCCACCATTTGATTTCATTCACTATTTTGCTAGGCTATTATGTTAGATCAAGTCAGGACTGACTCGTAGCTGCCCCTGCAGTGAGTTTTCAGAGGTAGTAAATCACACAAGAGGATATTACCCATCTTTCTCCCTTATAGCAGCCGATGGATTTGAACTGCATGCCTTTGAGTTGTCAGCACAACTCCTTACCACTAAGCCACCAGAGCTCCCATTTTTCCATAGAATCCTTCAATATTGCAATTTGAATTTTGACATTTTCTTCACTTTTTTCAGCTTGAAAAATACTGAGTGTCGCCTTCTTGTTTGGTGGTTTTCTCCCCCACTCTTTGCACATTCTGTTATAGTATTTTAATTTGTCTTTTTTAATCATCCTTTGAAATCTCTGCTTAGCTCTCTTGCTTCATCCTCTCATCCATTCACTTTAACTTCTCTCTGTTTTACAACGGATTTCAGAGTCTCTTTGGACATTGATTTTTGGCCTTTTCTTTCTTATTTGTCTTTTTAGTGATTTTATTATTTCTTCACACTTGATAGTCTTGATGTCATCCCACAACTCATCTAGTCACCTCACTGATGCCTAGGATATATATTTCTATGCATTCCTTTTCATGTGCGACAGTTTTCCATTTTCCTAGAGTCACTCTTCATTTTTGGATTATTAATGAGTGTTCGTAGCTGTTTCTTTTCGTTTTGAGCCCTGTCACATCAGCAGATGAAGGTCCCAATAGTTTTACTGCATCCATGCTAGTAAGGCCGTCTCTATTTCTTAGAAGGCAGCTCTTCTGCAGTGGTGTTTTGAGCCCTTTTCAAATTGACATTCATCTTTCAGCATTTTATCACACGACATTCTGTTCCTCTTTGTAAAATTTGGCCTTTTTTTTTTCAGAAATACATTTCTAGGGTCTTCTTCCCAGAGTCAGTCTTGGTCTGGAAGTTCCTCTAAAACTCGTGCACTATAGGTGATGTCATTGGTATGTGAAATGCCAGCAGCAAAACTTCCAGCATCACAGTGGCAAACGATTCACCACAGCATGACAGAATGGTAGACAAGTGATCTTTTTGAGTCATAACATTGATCTCAAGGAAAACAAGGTGGGAGAACTAGTTGCCACCAAGTTGTTTTAGACTCATGGCAACTTCCTGTATTCAGAGTGAAATAGGACACCAAAGGATTATCAAGGACTGCCATGTACTTTAAGTACATGTTGTTGTTGCTGTTATGTGCTGCCAAGTTGCTTGCAACTCATAGTGACAATAGCCCTTTGCCAATCTTATTCTCTCCAACACACCTAGCTCCATTACCCTCATCACTGAATCAATCCATCTCATGGAGAGTCTTCCTCTCTTATGCTGTCCCTCCAACCTCCCAAGTATAATGCCCCTCTCCAAGGACTTGTCCCTCCTTGCAATATGCCCAAAGTATGTCAGATAAAGCTTCAGAAAGAATCCTTGCATTCATGGAGCAGCCTGGTTTCATCCTCTCCAACATGAACCTGTTTGTTCTAGTGATTCATGGTATATTCAATACTCTTCTCCAGCACCACAGCTCGATTCTCCTTCTATCATCCCTAGTCATTGTCTAGCTTTCTGATGCATAGCAAGTAAGTCAAAAGACCATGGCCTGATTCAGACATAGTCAAGTCTTTACTCTGCAGCACTTCTGGATTAATTAAAACAACTAACCTTTCCTTCCATTAGTAGTCCATATGGTAGTTTAATATAAAGGTGGGGAGCCTCAGAGAAGAGTCTTGGAATCTCAAGCTTCCAGAAAGTCTATTGTCAGCA
Source organism: Elephantulus edwardii (assembly GCF_000299155.1). Lineage (NCBI taxonomy): Eukaryota > Metazoa > Chordata > Mammalia > Macroscelidea > Macroscelididae > Elephantulus > Elephantulus edwardii. The sequence continues at coordinate 134,885 of NW_006400117.1, forward strand.
CTAGACAAAGGAAGAATTGTTAGCCTCTGCTAACCTCACCATCATATGAGGCAACCCAACAAGTTCAAATGAGAGAAGGTAAGAAACGGGGAATTTACGCAACAGAAGAAACGTTTAAATTTTAGCAAATGATTGACTTCATCATTTCAGCTTAACATTTTCTGTTAAGCTGCTCCCCACCCCCATGAAGTGCTCAGCTTTCTTCCATCTCTTAATGTCCCCAACAGAGGGGCTTTGCGACTCATAGCGACCCTATGTACAACACCCGTAAACTTTGCTCTGTCCTGTGCCAATCGCACTGTCTCTGACACTCCCATCCCAATTATCCCAGTCACTGAATCAGTCCACCTCCTACAGGGCCTTCCCCTCCTATGCGTCCCTCCACCCTCCCAAGAATGATGTCCTTCTCCAAGAACTAGTCTCTCCTCACAACATGTCCAAAGTATGTTAGATGGACCCTCAGAATCCTTGCCTCCAAAGAGCCATCCGGTTTAACCCTTTCCAGGACGATTCTGTTTTTCTAGCAGTCCATGGTATTCTCAATACTCTTCTCCAGCACCACAGCTCAAAGGCATCAATTCTCCTTCTATCCTCCTTGGTCATTGTCCAACTCTCTGATGCATAACAAGTGATTGTGAAGACCATGGCCTGTATCAAATACACCTTAGTCTCCAGAGAGACACCATTACTCTTCAGTACTTTGGAAAGGTCCCTAACAGCAGACTTTCCCATGGCAATGTGCCTTTTAATTTCCTGGCCACTGGTGCCAGGAAATTAAAAGTGTGGAGCCAAGCAAACTAAAGCTGTGAACAATCTCAGTCTCTTCACCATCCATCCTGATGCTGCCAATTGGTCCAGTGGTGAGAATCTTTGTCTTCTTGACATCAAGCCTCAATCCATATTGTAGGCTGCAGTCCTTGACACTCTGCAGCAGGTGCTTCAGGTCCTCTTCAGTTTCAGCAAGCAGGGTTGTGTCATCTGCATAGTGCAGATTGTTGATAAATCGTCCACCAATCTTGACCCCACATTTCTCCTCATAGAGCCCAGCCTCCTCGATAACCTGTTCTGCATATAGGTTGAAAAGGTATGGAGATAGGATGCATCCCTGGCGTACACCCTTCCCAATTTTGAACCATGCAGTGTTCCCTTGCTCTCTTCTGACAACTGCCTCCTGGTCCAAGTACAGGTTTCGCATTAGAACAATCAAGTGTTCTGGGATTCCCATTCTTCTCAGTGTCAGCCACAGTTTGTTATGATCCACACAGTCAAATGCCTTTGCATAGTCAATGAAACACAGGTAGACATTCCTCTGGTATTCTCTGCTTTTAGCTAAGATCCATCTAACATCAGCTACAATATTAGGGAGACATGTCAAAGGGACACAGGAGCCAACTGTAAAAGGGTCTAATGACCAAGGCTGAATAACTTTAAGAAGTAAAACTAAAGAAGTGGTATTAGATGAGAATCCAACTCAGAAACTAAGTCTCTTAAGGATCTTATTTAAATAATATGGTAGATTAAAAAAAAAGTCCCGTACAGGGAGCTCTGGTAACCTAGTGGTAAGAAACTGCACTGCAATCTGGAAGGTTCATGGTTCAAATCTACCACTTATGTTGTGTAAGAAGGTGGGCAGTCTCCTCCTGTGCAATTTATTGCCTCTGAAAACCCACTGGAGGGTCACCTATGGGTTGAATCTGACTCGAGGGTATTCCACAAAAACACAGAACAAGTCCAATAATCTATGTCATTACTCTGCCTTCAAAGACGCGGAGCCTATCTCCCTATTTGTTAAGTGTGGCCTGCAAGCGATGATTTCCACCCAAAGAGAATGATATGGAAAGGGCATTGCTGTAAGTGAGAAAGCTGGCAGGCAGTACCTCAGCCAATGAACAAGATTAATATCAATGATGATAAGTCATGCTGATAATCTTTACATAGTGCATATAGCATTTAGATCTGTAGTCTCCATCTCCAAAACAAAACAAACCAATGCTCACTGCCACAGAGCCTGTTCCAATTCAGGTGGAATTTTTAAAGAACAGAATGGAACTGCCAAGTAATTGTTGCATGTAAATTATGGCCTTGGGAAAAATATGAATATACCATAGAACTACCAGAAAAATGAAAAATGTTTTGAAAAAAGAATTATCTTTACAAGCAATACTTCTTAAGAGTGAATAAATGAATTCTCACCCTAATAGTGAGAACGATTACTTTATCTCATGTCCTTTGGACACATTATCAGAGATCAATCTCTGAAAAATAACATTGCTGTTGTCATTAAATGTAGTCGAGTCAAGTATGATGCATAGCAATGCTATCACAGATCTGAACCCTGTCCTATCCTGTGCCATCCTTACAATCTCCAATACACTCAAGCCCATTGCTGTTGTCACTGTGTCAATCCAACAGGTTCAGGATCTTCCTCTCCTTTTCTGCCCCTCCACCGTTCCAAGCACGATGTCCCTCTCCAAGGAATAGCCTCTCCTTAGCAACATGCCCAGAGTATGTGAGAAGAAGCTTCCTCATGCTTGCCTCCAAGGAGCACTTTGGCTGCAACTTCTCTGAGACGGATCTGTTTGTTCTTTTGGAAGTCCATGGATATTTAGCACTCTTCTTCAAAACTACTGTTTAAAGGCATCAATTCTTCTTCTGTCATCTGTATTCATAATTTATTCAGTCCTCAGAAGCATAGAAAGTGACTGGAAAGTCCTTGGCCTGAATCATGTGCACCTTCGTCCTCAAAGTGACATCACTGCTCCTCAATAATTTGGAGAGGTTCCTGAAAAGAGTATCATGCTTTGGAAAAGGGGTGTGGGAAAGGAAGCCCCTTGATGATATGGATTGGTGCAAAGATTGCCACAATGGTCCCAAGCATAGCATTGACAGTGAGGATAGCAGCACCAGATAGTGTTTCATTCTGTTGTTTATGGGATCACTGTAGGTTGGAACCTAGGTAGCCTAGTGGCAAGAAGCTGCACTGCAATTCCAAAAACATATGGTTCTGATCCAGCTGTTGCTCCGAGAGAGAAGGATTGGCAATTGGCAATCTCCTCCCGTGTGATTGAAACTGCCTCTGAAAACCCGCCGGAGGGTCAGCTATGGGTCGGTTCTGACTCAACCGTACACAACAACAACAATGACATCTAACAACTAACAACAACAGAACTTCCCCATAAATTTTTCCAAGGTTATAAAATAATCACAGGAACAAATTGCTATTTCCACAGAGCAGCTGATGGATTCAAATCACTGACCTTTAGCAGCCAAATTCTATAACTACTATGCTAGCAGGGCTACTAAAAAAAAAAATCAAACACACACACACACACACATCCAAACCACAACGTATTACACTCATTAATGTAAGAGTAAAACATCAGACAAACCCAAATTAAAGTGACTCTTATAAAATGACTGAGTAGAACTCTTTGAGACTGTCAAAATCATAAAAGGGAAGTTGAAGAAACTGTCCAAAAGACCCTAAGGAGACATAATCACTCAGATAGGATTCAATAACAGGAAAGAACATTAGTTAAAAAGGAGGAAAAGTTTATCAAGAACTTTAGTTGTAATAATGTATCAATATCAGCTTGTTGATTATAACAAAAAGCATCATATTAATTTAAGATCCAAATAACACAGGAAACAGGGTGTGAGGCCTATGAGGACATACTATTATCCTCACAACTTTTCCACAATTCGAAAAGCATTTTAAAATAAAAAGTTCATTGGTGAATAGTGTGAACCTAATGGGTTTGTTATAGTCGTTGAGAACTCGATATGTTAAATTTACAGCAACCCTGTTCCATGTGTGTCAGCTTGTTAAAATAACGGAAGCTAACCCAATGACTGTCAGGATTTAACTAGATAGACGATTTAAAGTAGCTTGAGTTTAAAAAGGGAGGTCTGGCAGCCCACAGGCAGGCGTCTGAACCCACCAGCGGCACCTCAGGAGAAAGATGGGCAATCACCTCCTCCACATTTAAAACTTCTAAAGTCGGCTGGAGGGTAAGCTATGAGTGGGCTCCAACACAGTGGCAGCGAGTGTGGTTTTTTTTTTTAATCCTTGGTTTAGTGAGACAACTCTGCCCTCTAGTGAGTTAACGTTTAGTCTACAGATAGTGGCAAAGAACACTCTTCATGCTTTTCCTTTCTCAGGGTTTACAACGGTCTACGCTCAGAGTTTCCGGTCTTCTGGTCTATACACATTTTTAGTCAGATAAACACACACACACACACACACACGACTTCACCCTTGTGGGGAAGACCTTGAAGCACCACTCACAAGCAAGAAGAGGGTTTTGGGAAGAACCAACTGTGACGGACTGGTGGGAATATAAAAGCCATAGATATGCAGAATAGTATATATAAAAATATATATGTTGTTGTTGTTATGTGCC
>NW_006400117.1:141162-142606 GCF_000299155.1 Elephantulus edwardii
TATATTATAAATATATAAAAGTCATAGATATAAATAGGTATGCAGCAGGGAGGCGGGGCTGTATGAGGGGGAATGTGGCATCAGATTGGAAGAAAATTCATCAACAACCTGTATTATGCAGATGACAAAACCCTGCTTGCAGAAACTGAGGAGGACCTGAAGTGCTTGAGGCAGAATGTCAAAGACTGCAACCTTCAACAACAATAGAACTCAACATGAAGAAAACAAAGATTCTCACCACTGGTCCTATTGGCAGAATTATGATAGATGATGAAGAGATTAAGATTGTTAACAGCTTTAGTTTACTTGACTCCGCAATCAACAATCTTGGTACCAGCAGTCAGGAAATCAAGAGCCAAATTGCATTAGAAAAGTCACCTGTCAAGGACCTCTCCAGAGTACTGAAGAGCAACGACATCAGTCTGGAGACTAAGGTGCATCTGATACAGGCCATGGTCTTTGCCATCACTTGCTATGTGTCAGAGAGCTGGACAATGACTAGGGATGATAGAAAGAGAATTGGTGCCTTTGAACTATGGTGCTGGAGAAGATTATTGAATATATATCGTGGACTGCCAGGAGGAGAGACAGGTTCATCCTGAGGCTTTGTCTGACATACTTTGGACACGTTGCAAGGAGGAACCAGTCCTTGGAGAGTAACATCACGCTTGGAAGGGTGGAGGGACAGAAAAAGAAGAAAACCCTCAATAAGAAGCACTCTGGCTTTACTTTTTCAAACACAGATTTGCTTGTTATTTTTCCAATTAATTATGTATTCAACACCTTCACCAACACCACAACTCAAAGGTACCAACTCTTCTTTGGTTTTTATTCATTTTTCCAACTTTCATACAAGTCTGAAGCAACTGAAAATACCATCACTTGGGTCAAGCACACTTTAGTCTTTAAATTGACATCCTTATTCTCTAGTATTTTAAAGAGGCCTTTGTCAGAAAATTTTACCAGTGCAGTAAGTGTTTTGATTTATTCACAGCTATCTTTACGGAGGTTGTTTGTAGATCTGAATAAAAGGAAATCCTTGCCAATTTCAATATTTTCACCATCTGAACTCATACATAAAAATTGGTGTACACAAACTATATAATTTTTTAAAAAGGATAAACAGAAAAAAAAGGTGTAATATCTTTTATAGACATTGTCGCTGTTGATTGCCTTCGAGTGGAGCACAACTCACAGTGATCCGATGAACAAAAGTCCTGAAGCCCTTCTATGACTCTCGACATTTATCAAAATTAGAGTTTCTGGAGGCATGTTGTTTAGGAAATGTTCGATTAAATCTTCTGGATCACAACTTTAATTCACTCATAAAACTAGAAGATGGTGTCTCATTTAAGATATATATTCTTTCCTTTATTAAGAATATATAGTTAGGGTATATCCCCAGTAGTGGCATTGCTAGGTCAAGTACTATTTCTATTTCTAT
>NW_006400117.1:145429-157812 GCF_000299155.1 Elephantulus edwardii
AAAATTTAATAAAAAAAAGAAAATGATAAAATTTAAAGACAAAAAAATAATTTTAAAAATCGGCCATTAAAAAACCCTTATGCTGTGAAAATTCTTTCCATGTCTTTTTCCCATTTTGTAATTGGGTTATCAGTCATTTTCTTGTGGAGGCCCAGGAATATTCTGTAATCTTTTGTTATAAGACTCTTGTCTGAGACAGTATTATCAAATGTTTGTTCTCAGTCTGTAGGTTTTCTTTTCACCCTGTTGGAAAAAGTTTTTTATATGCACAGAGACTAAATCTTTAGAAGGTCCCGTGCATCAATTTTATCCTCTTTAGATTGTGGATTTCTGGTTGTATTTGGCAGTCTCTTTATACCTTGGACTAGAGCTTCTAAGCTTGATCTGAGTTGATCTCTTATGAATGGTATGGTTTGGGACTTTACTCCCAGGTCTCTGATGTACCTTAAGTTGAGTTTTGCATGAGATGTGAATCCTGTTTCAGCTTTATGCAGGTGGGAGTCCGGTTTGGCCAGCACCATTTGTTAAAGAGGTTATCAAGTGATGGATGTTGGAGAGGATGTGGCGAGAAAGGAAATTTTATTCATCGTTAGTGAGATTATAAAATGGTGCAACCATTCTGGAAGGCATTTTGGTGCTTCCTCAAAAAAAACTGAACATAGAAATTCCATATGGCAGAGCTATCCCACTACTTGGAATATGAGAACTGAGGTACAAACTGAGATTTGTATATCAATGTTCATAGCAGCATTATTCACCATTGCAAGAACATTGAAAAAGCCCAAATGTCCAACCACAAACAAATGGATTGAGACATTATGGTACATTCATTCACACAATGGAGTATTATGCAGCACATAGGAGCAATAACTTTGTAAATTATTACCTAACTTGGGAGGGACTGGAGAGTAATATGCTGAGTGAACTAACTCAGTTCCACAGGGAGAAATATTGTATAAGGCCATCATTGTAAAATAAGTATAAGGATCCAGGCGGGTGAGAGAGGCTGGAAGCAGAAGGATGTGGATGTGCAGGGGGAAGAAGGGGTTAATCACTGAGTTGTACAATTTGATGGGGGTGGTGAGGTAAATTGAATTTGTTCGAATTTGTATTAGAATTTTGTAAATAAACTAGTAAAAACATAAAAAAAAACCACCTTACGGAACATAGTGCTGCATTGACATGCATGGCAACACTGAGTTGGAGTCATCTCAAAAGCACCAGAGTAACAGGATAAACAAGACTTTTTTTATTATTATTATTGTCTTATTTTTTGTTAGTTTTGAGGTGGCTCAGTTGTCTCAGGGTATCATCCACCAATGTTTAAGTTGTTAGTTAAGAATCTCCCCCTCCCTCTTCATTGCCATGAAGGTGAGATCTATGTCCCATGGATTTTGACATCATTACAGCATCTGATGTGGAGAGCCTGACCTTTTCCCTCACTGGTATGAGCTGGGATATCATTCACCTTTGCTAACCTGCTCATTTGTGTCTATTCTGCTTGCATACTTGGACATAGCTGTTGTTCCATTTCTACCTTCTCTCAACCATTCTCTGCCGTCTTTGAGGCAAATGAAACCTTAGGGCACTTTCCCAAACCTCCTAGGGCTGTGATCTCTGCCTTGTCCAATTTTCCTCCCTTGTTGCTGCCATATATCAGCAAGAAGGTTTTCTCTGTAAAGTTTGCTACCTCCATGTTGTTGATGTGGTGGTGGTGGTGTTAGATGTTGGGTCAACTATCATTCACAGTGACCCTATGAACCCTATTCTATCCTGTGTCATCCTCACATTTCCTGACACACAAGATCCCATTGTGACAGTCATTGTCAATATACCTAATCGAGGGTCTTCCTCTCCTTTGCTGACCTTCCACCCTTCTCAGCATCATGTCCCTCTCCAAGGAATAGCCTCTCCTAGCAATATGCCCAAAGTATGTGAGGCAAAGCCACATCTTTCTTGCCTCCAAAAGGCATTCCTGCTGTACTGTATCCAAGACATATCTATTTGTTCTTTTGGCCATCCATGGACTTTTCAGTACTCTACTCCAACATCACAGCTCAATGGTATCAATTCTTCTTCTATCATCCTTATTCATTGTCCAGCTCTTAGATGCATACAAAATGATTGAAAAGACGATAGCCCGAATTAGATGTACCTTAGTCTTCAAACTGATGTCACTACTCATCAGAGGTCCCTAACTTCAGATTTCCCAAGGGCAATGTGTCTTCTTATTTCCTGACTGCTGGTAGCAAGAATGTTAATTGTGGATCTAAGCAAGATGAAACTGTTGACAGTTTCAATCTCCTCTCCATCAATCTTGATATTGCCTATAAGTCCAGTAGTCAGAATCTTTGTTTTCTTGATGTGTGCTATCATTCAATTTCCACTCATGGTGACTCTCAATGGCAGAGTAGAACTGGCCCATAGAGTTTCCTATGCTGTGATTATCATGAGGGTAAATGATCAGATCTTCTCTCCTACAAATTGTCCGTGAGTGCTGACAATTATCTTTCACTTAACCTTTGAGCTTCCTTTGTTGTTGTTGTTGTTAGGTGTCATCAAGTTGGCTCTGACTTACAGCAACCATACGTACAGCAGAACAAACACAGCCTGGCCCTGCACTGTCCTCCAAACTGCAGCCAAGTCTGAGTCCACTGAGCAGACAGTGTCAATCCATCAAGTTCAAAGTTTTCTTCTTTGTGAGACTGATGACAAATGGAAAGAGAAAGAGAGATGATAGGACAATCAATCAATCAATCAATGAGAGATAATACAAAGACAAAGAGTGAGGTCTTCCTCTTGTTCAATGACCACCCACTTTATCAAACACAAGGTTTTTCTCCAGGGTTCCTTGGGTTCCCCAAATATCAAGACTCAACATCAAGACCTCAATTTTAGATTCTTCTCTCCAGCTCGTAGGATTTCCATCATCCCACAAGATGTGGGATACTTTCTAAGACCTATACCAGCAGTTCTCATGTTTCCCACATCTCTCTTTCCTCAGCTGTTAAACCTTTATCAAGGCATGGCAGAAAAGTTGGCTCTGATATCATTCATCCTTGCAAAATCTGTCACTTATAAGGTAAAATTTAGCTTCTATACCCAAAAGCCTGCGACTCGACGTCACTTAATAACAACAACCCAAAAGTCGGACTTGGAGATTTAAAATGACTTTTTTTCCCTCTCTCTCTGAGTGATGGCTTCACCAGGAACTTCAAAAGCCAGTCTACAAAATTTAAATCTCCTTCTCTTTGCATTTTTATTACAACATTACGTAGGCAACATATGGAAAAACCTTGCTAGTGATTGAATGATAGAGTGACGAGGGGGGGGGGTGGAAAGCATTTTTATATAGCTAACATCCATGCTTGTCAAACTGATTCCAACTCATAGAGACCCTGTAGCACAGAGAAGAATGAAAATTCTTTGATGAAGCAGATGATCTCATCTTTCTCCCAACTGAACAGTTAGTGGGTTGGAACCACTGACCTTTTGACTAGCCAGTGACTACTTTAACCCCTGTGTCTCTGTTGCTGTTGTTATGTGCCATTGAGTTGGATCTGTGCCTCTCCAACTCCATATTTACCTATATATTTGCATATACATGTGCATCTGCTTATTTATATATGTATGCATATATATACATATAAGAAGAGAGAACTGTTGAACAAAAGGTTTATTAGTCTCTTATGAATTCATTTTTATTTTTCTATAAGCTTTTATTTGTTTACTCTGTGGGAGAGGTATGTTTTACAGCATCAGAAAGAAAAACAAACAAAAAAATCTTGCACGGATAAATATTGCATAAAACCATTGCTGTAGAATGAGTATAAGGATTTAAGAGGGGTGGGAGAAGTTGGAAGCAGAGGGATGAGGATGGCGGAGGGGGAAAATTGATCATGGGTTTGTACGATTTGTTGGGTGGGGGGAAAAGGGAAATTGAAAGAATTTTTTTTTAAAACAATGTATTCGAATTTTGTAAATACACTAGTAGAAAATTTTCTTAAAAGATAAAAAAAAACCCCAAAATCCTTGTGCAAAAAAGAATTAAATTCTCTTTCTGACTCCCCACACCAACATCCACAATGAAGGGGGGAAGGTGGAGCAGCCCAGCCAAGTCTTCAGATGACCACCCTCAGAAAACTCCTCTTATTACCTTATTTAATCTTTGGCTCTAGTAACTCTTCCTTTATTCTTGAAATTTTCTACTTTCTTGATTTTAAGAGTAACAAGTCAAACTTTGATGTTGTAATAGGATGAGACTTTTAGGGCTCCTGAAAGGAGCTGAGGGTATTTTGCATGTAAGCAGAGTGTCAATAATTTGTGTCCAGTGAGGAAACTATGGTGAAATTGAGATGTTCATACCTTGAATCTGGAAGGTTCTGTGACACCACTTTGACCATTAAAACAAGGCGGAAGTGACAGCTGAGGTTGGGATCTTAGGAGTGTGGCGGCTCCCACTTCCTGCAACATTCACTCTAGGAATCTTGAGGTGTCATTTAAAAGTGTGCTGTCTGACACGATGCCCCTGAGAGGAAGCGCAACATAACCAGGTGGCTATGACAACTGATGAGAGACATTATTAAATTACTGTTGTTTCATGCCACTAAGTGGGGGAGTTTGTTAAGCATCAAAGGAAACTACAACAGCTTCCTTCCCTTTGAAGGGGTTTAATGGTCCAGAAGCTCTACAAAAGGAGTTATAATAAGAATTGTAGGAGGATGAAAATTTATTCTAATAGAAGTTGTTGTTGCTAGGTGCCCTGGAATGGAGTATGACTCATAGCGACCCTATGAACAGCAGATCTGAACGCTGCCCTACCCTGTGCCAACCTCATCATCTGACACACTCCAGCCTATTGCTGCAGTCGCCGTTGTCAGTTAGTTCATCGTCCAAAAAGAAACAAGAAATATATAACGAAACCATTTTAAAATTTAAATGGATAAAACTTTGTGGGGATAGAAATGAGCAACAAAGAGACAAGCAAATAGAAATGTGGGAAAAGAGGTGGAGGAGGGAAGAGCAGCAAGAGGAGGGCAAAGCTAGAGGTCAGGTGGCAAAACGACTGTGGTTGTTTAAAAACGTGGCTTTCCATATGGAGATCATGTCCTGGGTATAAATATATTCATGTCTCCAAAACTTCTTTCAAGTTTGCTACAGATGTATTTGTGACTTTGGGATATGACGGTGCAGTAATTAAAAAAAAAAAAAGGCTGAGTTGCACACCTACGTTTACGCAGAAGGGCACAGGCATAACATAAGTCAGTTCCTAAACATTTGAAATAGTGGTTTCCAGACTGAGGTAATTTCTCCTTTCTTCCCCCTCCCTCTGGGGACATTGGACAACATTTGGAGAGCAGCCGTTTCGGGTTTTTTTTTTTTTTTGCTGGTGGGAGTGAGAGGAAAGATCAACTGCTGCCATCTAGTGACCGGCCAGGGATGCTGCCAAAGATCTCTGGGACCGTGCTAACGCCAATTCCCAGGACATCAAGACATCACTGGCCCACAAAGTCAGCCAGTGCAACTGTGTAAAGATTGGGACATTCTGAGTTGTTGCTGTTGTTGTTGTTGCTATGTGCTGTCCAGTCAGCTGCAACTCACAGAGACTCTAAGAACAGCGGATCTGAGCCCTGCCCTCTCCTGTGCCGTTCTCACCACCTCCAACATATTTGAGACCATTGCTGCAGCCAATCTTGTTGAGGGTCTTTTTCTCTTTTTCAGACCCTCTGCCTTTCCAAGCACGATGTCCTTCTCCAAGGACTGGCCCCTCCTTAAAACATGCTCAAAATATGTGAGACAGAGTTTCACCATTCTTGCCTCCAAGAAGCAGCCTTGTTTCACTTTCTCCAGGACAGACTTGTTTGCTGCTTTGTCAGTCCGTGGGATATTCAGTGCTTTTCTCCAACACCACAACTCAAAGGCACCGATTCTTCTTCTGTCATCCTTACTCATTGTGTACCTTTCATCTACATAGCAAGTGACTGAAAAAAAAAACCCCCAAAACTAATAGCTTGAATGAGGTGCACTTTAATCTTTAAACTAACATCATTGCTCTGTAGTACCCTGGAGAAGTTTCTAACAGTAGATTTTCCCAAAGAGATTGTTGTTGTTGTTGTTGTTTTAATTTCTTGACTACTAGTACCCAGGGTGCTGATCGTGGATCCAAGTAAGATGAAGTAGTTGGCAACTTCAATCTTTTCTCCATCTATCATGTTACCTATTGGTCCAATGGTGAGGATTTTTGTTTTCTTGATGTTGAGATGTAATCCATACTGAAGTCTTTGCAGTATGCAGATACAGTATCTTCTGCATCAAGCACTTTAGTCATTGCATCTTTCAGCAAGCAAGGTTGTGTCCTCTGCATAACACAGGCTGTTGATAAGTCTTCCTATGATCCTGATGGCACATTCTTTTATGTAAAGTCCACCTTCTCAAATGAATTGTTCAATATATAGATTGAACAGATATAGAGAAAAGATGCAGCCCTAATGCACACTTTTCTTGATTTTAAACCATACAGTGCTCCCTTGTTCTGTTCAAACAATGGCCTCAGTTTAAATATAGGTTTCACAAGAGCATAATGTTGTGGTGTTGTGCTGTCAAATCACTTGTGACTCATATCGACCCTATGTACAAGAGCCCTAAACCCTGCTCTATCCTGTGCCAACCTCACTGTCTCTAACACACCTACTCCCACTACTCCAATCACTGAATAGATCCATCTCATTGAGGGTCTTCCTCTCCTGTGCTATCCCTCCACTCTTCCAAACATGATGTGCCTCTCCAAGGACTGGTTCCTCCTTGCAACATGCCCAAAGTATGTCAGATGGAGTTTCAGAATCCTTGACTCCAAGGTGTAGCCCAGCTTCACCTTCTCCAGGACAAACCTGTTTGTTCTCCTAGCAATCCATGGTATATTCAATACTCTTCTTTGGCACCACAGCTCAAAGGCATCAATTCTCTTTCTATCATTCTAGTCACTGAACCCTGTTCTATCCTGTGCCATCCTCATACTTCCTCTCACAAAAGAGCCCATTGCAGCAGGCACCATGTCAGTCCACCTTTTTGAGGGTTTTCCACCTCCACCCTTTCCAAAATCAGGCCCTTCTTCTAGCTAAAATATATGAGGCAGAGCCTCTTCATTCTTGCCTCCAAATAGCACTCCAGCTGCACCATCTCCATGATATATCTGTTTGTTCTCTTGGCTGTCCATGGGATATTCAGTGCTCTTCTCCTACATGTTCAAAGGCGTCAATTATTTTTCTGTCATCCTTATTCATTGCCCAACTCTCAGATGCATAGCTAGTAATTGAGAAGACTGCTGCCTGAATCAGATGCACCTTAGTCCTCAAACAGACATCACTACTCCTCAATAACTTGGAAAGGTCCCTAACTGCAGATTTGCCCAGTGCAATGCATCTCCTTATTTTCTGACTGCTCATACCAATGGTGTTAATTGTGGATCCAAGCAAGATGAAACTATTGATAGTTTTGGTCTCTTCACTCTATTGGTCCAGTGGTAAGAATCTTTGTTTTCTTGCTGTTGAGACGCAATCCATACTGAAGGCTGCATTTCTTGATCTTCTGCAACAAATACTTCAAGTCCTTCTCACTTTGAGTAAGCAAAGTTGAAAGAACTGTAAAACAAATTTAAGCCTTGTGTCACAATATTGAAAGATGCTATGGGCAATAGACTGAATTACTGAGAAAGCATCAAAAGAAAATTGAGGAAATACACAGAATTACCATACCAGAAAGTATTAATTGGCACTGAAAAATTCCAGGAAGTACCATGTTAACAGGAGCCAATGGTAATGAAGGAGGAAATAGAAGCTGCCTTGAAGGCACTGGCAAAAATAAGGTCTCGGGAATCGAAGGGATACCAATTGACTTATTTCAATTAACAGATGCAGCCTTGGATGCACTCACTAGTCTATGCCAGGAAATTTGAAGGACGCTGTCTGGCCAATGGATTGGAAGAGGTCCATATTTATTCCCATTCCCAAGAAAGGTGGTCCAACTGAATGTGGACATTATCAATAACCTGTGTTATGCAGATGACATAACACAGACCTATAGGGTCACTAAAAATAGGAATTGACTGGATGACAATACGTTTGAAAGAGATAACTTATAGGATGAAGCAGCTTACAGAATTCCTGCAAGGACTGACCCTGCTATTAAGGCCTTACAGAAAAGAACAACAATACAAAAGCATGTTGCAGCTCTGGTCCATAACAATGTTGGAGCTCCCCCCAGCAACAAATCACCAACACCTTGTCTCCACAGCTGATACTTGTGATCTCTCTGGCAAAACATATGGCCACATTTTGCTTGAACCTCAGATAATTAGCATCTGGCAAAAAAAGATCCTACTGATCTTACATCATGAACCTGTCCATGGTAAAAGCAGAAGATTCTCCTGCATGAGGAAGCTCCTGGTGTGTCCCTCCAGTGTGCTCTGATGTCCCTGGACTTGAATTCAGCGACAGAACCTTTTACTTTCAGAGGATGTCCTGTTACAAGACACTGAGTTAGGGAGCTCTAATTTCTCATCTCCACCACACTTACACATTCACTTAGACATTCCTACCAGCCAATTGGGTGGAAAATCAGCCTATTCTTGGAGCAAAGTAACAAACGTGAACCTTCCTGTCATTCTTCACTATTTTGATCTTACATAATCCTAAGCAATAATGAAAGCCACAAGCAGCAGTATTCTCTCTCACTAAGAAGAACTATAATTCCTTTCCAAATATGATGATCAGTTAGTCTCTCATGAAAAGTTAATACTTAAATGAGTGAAAGGTTAGCAAGCAGTTCCCCATTTGAGTGCTTGGTTAGTACACCCTAGTGGCTCCAAGTGGATAATTTAATTTTAGCTCTTGCATAGTTTATTTCATTATCGTTAATCAGTGTTATTTTATTGTTAACACAATGCCATTAGCACATCTCCTAAAATTCCCTCCTGCTTAGTTCAGAACTACTGTTAAAAATTCCTGGGACCTTATTTCTTTTTTATTTAAATAACACTTCTATTATATACTGGTTTACCCACAACGCTCATATAAGTTGTTTTCACACTAGATCCTTCTCATTTCTCTTAGCCACCCCTCTCCCTACTTACCAAATTGTGACACTATAATTAACCAACCTTCCCCCACCTACCCATTCTCACCTTGGATCCTCATATGCATTCTATACTAATGGTCTCATATAGTATTTGTCCTTATGGGATTGAGTTTGTTCACTTAGAATAATACTCTCCAGTCCCTCCCAAGTTAGGTAGAATGGTTTTCAAAATCATTCATGCCACATATTATTCTACCATGTGAATATACAATAATTTCTCAATCCATTCGATTGTGGTTGGACATTGAGGCTGTTTCCCTGTTCTTGTGATGGGGGATAATGCTGCTATGAACACTGGTGTACAAAGGGGCCTTATTTTCTGTCAATGCAATGCAGCTTGTACATTGTCTTTCAGTACTATTTGTCCATTTTTGTTTCTATGCTACCACCTTAAATGGCTCAATGTTGATCAATAATTTTTGTTACAATGACTCTGTGTATTCCTTCCATCTTCTTTTGATGTTTCAGTATCATTCACTATTTGACCCATAGAATTCTCCAATATTTTAACTTGAGGCTTGATTTTTTTTTCCCAGTTCTCTCAGTTGATAAAATACAAAAGTGTTCTTCCCTTTTTGGTTTTCTAACTCTAGGTCTTTTCATAGTATGTTATAGTACCTTGTTTTCTCTTCTTAAATTACCCATTGAAATCTTTTGTTCTGTTCTCTCACTTCATCAAAAGAATACAGCACCAGAATTGGAGGAAGACTTATCAACAACTTGTTATACAGATGATGTAACTTGCTTGCAGAAACTGAAGAAGGCTTGAGACACTTAACCAAAGATGATCAAAGACTATAGCCTTCAAAATGGATTATACCTCGCTTCGTAAAGAAAACAAAAATCCTCACTTCTGGACCAATGGGCAAAATTATGATGTTGTTGTTGTTCTTGTTGTTGTTGATTACCTTCTAGTTGAGCACAACTCATAGCAACCCTATAAACAAAAGGCCTGAAGCCCCTCTACAAATATAGACATTTATGAAAGTTCATAAAGTTTTTGGAGGCATGTTCTTTAGGGAGTGGATGCCACTCCTACTTCCAAACCTGTCATAGTATGTTACTGTTTTTATGTGTGATTGCAATGTATGTACAGAAGCTCTGAAACCTTCCCTGTCCTGAGTCAGTCTCACTAACTCCGACACAACAACTCCCATTGCCCCAGTTACTGTGTCAATCCATCTCCTGTGTTGCCTGTCCAACCTTCTGAACATGATGTTCTTCTCCAAGGACCAATCTCTCCTGGCTACATGTCCAAAGTAAGTGTGGTAGATCTTCAAAATTCTCACCTCCAAGGAGACACTTGGTTTCACCATCTCCAACACAGACCTATTTGTTTTCTTGGCAGTCCATTCTCTAGCACCACAACTCAAAGGCATCTATTCTTCTTCTGTCATTGTCCAACTCTCTGAAGCATAACAAGTAATTGAGAAAACCATAGCCTGGATTAGGTGCGCCTTTGTATTTAAACTGACATCATTGCTCTTCAGCACTGTGGAGAGGTCCATGACAGCAGATTTTCCCAGTGCAATTTGTCTTTTGATTTCCTGATTGCTGGTGTTTAAGATTGTTGACTGTGGAACAAGCAAGTTGTAAAATTACTAACAACCTCAATCTCTTCCCTCTCTATTATGGTGCTGCCAATTGGCCCAGTGGTGAGAATCTTTGTCTTCTTGATGTTAAGCTTCAATCCATACTGCAAACTATATTCCTGGACCTTTTGCAGCAAGTGCTTCAGTTCCTTCTCAGTTTCATCAAGCAAAGTTGTGTCATCTGCATATCTTAGATTGTTGATGAGTCTTCATCTAATCCTGATGTTACACTTCTCATAAAACCCTGCTTCCCAAATGATCTGTTCTGCATACAGATTGAAAAGGTACGGGGACAGGATGCATCCCTGATGCACTCTTTTCCTGATTTTGTACCATGCAGTGTTTCCTTGCTCTTTTCTGAGGACTGCTTCTTGGTCCAACTATAGTTACGTATAAGCATGATCAAGTGTTCTGAGGTTCCCATTTTCTTCAAGGTTAGCCACAATTTATTATGATCCACACAGTCAAATTGCCTTTGCATAGTTAATGAAACACAGATAGACATTCTTCTGGTATTCTCTGCTTTCTGCCAAGATCCATCTGACATTGGCTTTGCTTAGTGCCACGACCCAGCCTGGGTTTCTGGTAGTTCTCTGTAATGTAGTGTTTAAGTCTTTTCTGGATAATCTTCATTAGGATTTTGCTAGTGTGTGATATTAGTGATGTTGTTTGATAATTTCCACACTCTACAAGAGAACAATAGCCAATCTCTTCCTGTGTGATTTACTGCCTCTGAAAACGCTCTGGAGGGTCAGCTATGTGTCAGTTCTGACTCGACGTTACACAGCACCAGCAAAATGCACTATTAAGCATTTCAAATAATTTAATTTTTGCAAAAATTACATGAGATGTGTTCCAGTGTTGCTTCCATTTTTACAGTTGAGGAAACTGAAACACAGAAACAAAAGCTGAATTGCCCAAAATCACACAGACAACAAAAAGTGAGGTTGGAACACAATGAATATAAACTCTATAAGCAAACAAATTTAAAAAAAATAATGTAAAATAGAATGTATATAAATGATAGTATGAAACACAATGTAAATGAAAGATTGTATAAAACATAATGTATAAAAACCCAAAATGTATATGAATGAAACATAATATAAAGGAATTATTATATGAAAACCAATTAAAAATGTAAAAAAAGAAGTGAGGCTGAAGGTGAATGCAGATTCTTTTTTTTTTACTCTGCAAATATTTAGCTCAACCCTTCCAAGAAATGGCATATGATAAAGAACTAATGGCACTGAAAGAAGAAGTCCAAGCAACACAGAAAGCATTGGTAGAAAGGAAAGCCACAGTATTACTGTCGTCTTTTACACTGGACAGTAAATGAGGAAGTCTGAAGAAGAATTGCTGAATCTGAATTCTGATAATGGTGAATATTGGACATACAATGGAATTTCAGAAGAATGAACAAACCTACTTTGGATAAAGGAAAACAAGAATGTTTCTTAAAAATGAGGTTGGGACTTTGTACGAAGATGGCACTGAAAGCAAAGAAGGAAGCCCCTGTCCCTCCCAAAACTGAAGCTAAAGCAAAAACATTAAAAATAAAAAAGGCAGTCCTGAAGAGCATTCACAGCCAAAAAGAAAAAGAAGATCCACAAGTCACCCACCTTCCAGCAGCCTAACACACTGAGACTCCAAAGGCAG
>NW_006400117.1:158417-171325 GCF_000299155.1 Elephantulus edwardii
TTCTAAGCATGATCTTCTCCAAGGATCAGTCCCTCCTAGCCACATACCTAAAGTATGTGAGAGGGAGCTTCAATATCCTTGCCTTCAAGGAGAAACTTGGTTTCACCCTCTCCAGGCCAGTCCAGTTTGTTCTCTCAGCAGCCCATGGTATGTATGTTTAATACTCTTCTCCAGCATCACAACTCAAAGGTATTACTTCTTCTTCTGTCATCCTTAATCATTGTCCAGATCTCTGATGTATAGCAAGTAATTGTGAAGGGGTTAGAAAATTCAAATTCATTGCAGTCAACTCAAACAAAACAACATTCATGAAGATGGTGCTGGCTTAAGTAGTGTTTCGTCTGTTATGTTGTTGTTGTTGAGTTAGAACTGACTCATAGCTGACCCTCCAGTGAGTTTTCAGAGGCAGTTAATCACATGAGAGGATTGCCCATCTTTCTCCAGCAGAGCAGCTGGAGGATACATAGCTAAAAGGCAGGAAAGAGTAAAAAAGTCACCACATAAAATCTGATTGTAGCATGAAGTTCAAACTTGAACTTATTTTACATATTTGGGAGCAAGGACAAAGACAGGGAAATCTCAAAAAAGAAAAGGGTGGGTATTGTTTTAAAAGGAGAGCTATTTCTACCTGTGACAGAAAGAAATGCTGACTCATTCATTCTCTCTCTCTCTCTCTTTCTCCCCCCTCCCCGTCATACTCTTTTAATCAGAGAGAGACTAAAAAAAAAAAAAAAAAAACCTAATTGGAACATTATAGGTGTCAGAATAATGACCCAAGATGTCCATGTCCTAATCCTCAGAATCTGTTACATGACCATAGGAAATTAAAGTTGCAGACACTACTAAGCTTACTAATCTGTGAGCCTTAAAATAAACCTTTGTATTGAGTCGATCTCTATCCGTGGTGATATCGTGTGTCACAAAATAGAACTGCACTCCATAAGGTTTTCAATGTTGATAATCCTATGGACATGGACAGCCAAGAAAACAAATAGGCCTGTCTTGGAGAGGGTGAAATCAAGTTTCTCTTTGGAGGCTAGGATTTTGAAGCTCCGTCTCATACTTCAGGCACTTGGCCAAGAGGGGCCCGTCCTTGGAGAAGGAAATCATGCTCAGAAAGGTGGAGGAAAAGAGCAGGAGAGAAAACCCCTGGATGAGATGGATTGATAGAGTAACTGGGGCTACTGGGGTTGGTGTGTAGGAGTCAGTGAGACTAGCTTAGGACAGGGCAGGCTTCAAAGCTGCTGTACATAGGGTCGCTATGAATCACAACTCGATGGCACATAACAACAACGACAACAATCCTAGGGAAGTCAATCACCAGAGCACTGCTCAATGATGTCACCAGAGTTGGTGTGAGCTCCCCATGGACTTCGTCCCATATCACACCAGAATCCTTAGTAATATTGATTATGAAATTTTATCATCTAAAAATACGTGATAAATATCATTGTAAATTGTTCGAAGGAAATATTTCTTAGATTTACGAATATTAAGGGAGTTCTGGTGGCCTAGTGGGTATAAGGAGTTGCACTGCCAACCCAAAGGCAGGGGGTTCAAATCCACCAACTGCTCCATGGGAGAAAGATGAGCAACCTCCCCCCATGTGATATACAGCTTCTGGAAAAGCCACCGAAGGGTCAGCTATGAGTTGGTTCTGACAGAATAGCAAGGAGTTGAGTTGAACAACAAAACTGTTGTATAAAATGCTTAGATCACAACATTATTAGGAATTGAAGAGCCATCTTTAAATGTCCTCCCTATTTTCCTTTAACCAATACTTTATTCTTAAACCATTGATAAAGGCACATAGAAGCAGTACAAAGATTAATAGACAAAAAAAAAAAGGTCAACCTCCAAGGCTTTTTTTTTAATTTAGAGAGTATTAGTTCTGTAATCACACCCACATAGATAAGATCTTACATATTTAACACAGTGCATTACCCCCTGTATAAGTGGGGGGGAAATTAAGTTTAGCATCTCCAGACCAACACGGCTGTTAACTTCTTAAAAATGCCAACTCAGTACGGTACAATTAGGATACTTCTTCCAAAATTGACAGCACAGCTAAAGTTTTAAAAAAAATCAAATTTTATATATGTATTTCTATTAAAAGACCAATTGTAGTGTGCTATGCATTAATAGCAACAACAGCTTTTCCAGGTTCTGTAGTCATTGGAGCAAAAATAATAGAGACATCCAGAGTACCCCATTAAAAAAGAGAAGTACTGAATAAACCTCCAAAAATAGTAAAATTCTGTTACTGTTGTGGTATCTGGCACTATTTGTTTTCAAGCTTCTCAATCATAATCGGGGGTGGGGGTGGGCGTAAACCATTCAGGAATAACATCATTTGAAAAACAGCTCTGATATAGCATAGTCACAATTACATATATAAAGCAGGTACAAAATCTTTTACAGTCACAGAGGTCTATTACAGTATAGTCTTACATCTATAATACTAGAGGATACAATTAAAAAGGTATTATTTGAGATTTGATTCTACTTTTCCAGAAGAGGGCCCAAAAGAGGATGTGATCTAGCCCTGGTACAGAAAGACGCCTTTTTAGATGGGATTTCCTTTCTCTAGGGGCATAGCTCTAAGTACTCATTACTCTTCATGAACCCAAATATATCACTAGTTATCCTTCTGTTTTTATGATGATGGACTTACAGAGTATTTGTTCTTAAGCACCTGAGTTAGTTCACTCAGCATAATGCTCTCCAGCATGGTAGAGGTGAAACACAGGAATATTGTGCCCATCAGAAAAGAAGAGTGAAAGAAGGCAGCACATCCTTTGGACCATAAATCCCTGCACTGAAAGTTTCTTAAATCAGAGATGAAGAGTTTTAATACTGGCAAGGCAGTGTGCCTTTGAGACAGCACAAGATGGCTATGGCAGTGGCTGAGTTGGCAAAACCCAGAGATTGGTAGAGAAAGAACTGTGGACTCCCAGTCCATAAGTCAAGAAAGCTGAGTGCCTATGTGCAGCAGGCTGGCTTAGGGAAGTCAGTGCTTTCGGGCATTTGTTAGTAAACACACTTTCTGAATTGTATCCTCAATCACTCCAGGTCATGAATCACACAACCTGTTACTTTGTTAATAAACTCCATAATAGTAAATACTGTCTGAGTTTTTGTGTATACTGCAACAAATTGTGACACTTAACAGAGAAGTAGTGCATGCCTTGGGAGTGGCAGTTGGTGTTGGCACTGACAGGAGAAAGGTTTCCAGTGTGGAGTTGGAAGGCATGTCCGACCACACAGAAACTGGCTTTGGGAAGCTTTTGTTTTTAAATAGGAATTGCTTTTTCTCCTGAAGCTAATGAATGCGGACGGTACTATCTTTATCCCTCAGCTCATATAGTTTTTGCATGAGGGAACTGACTGAAATGGCCTCTAGAAGCTGGAAAAAGGGCTTCTTTCTTCCTAGAAGTTAAATTTTTTTTTTCCTAAAGAGTCCAGCTTCTTCTTCTTCCCTTCCCACCCCTTTTCTTTCAGTTTCTTCCTCCTTGCCCTCCTCCTGCCATGCCTAAACTAATTTAGTTTATTACAAATGAGTCATGACAGACATGCAAATAGGACCTCAAGACATTTACCTTTCCCTGGCAAAACAGAATTAACAATTAAAATGTTTAAATATCAACAATTACAGTATTAGTTTGGATTTTAGAATCCCCATCTCTAGACTTCAGGCCTTTGTCTTTAACAAGTGGCCTCTGGGGGGGGGGGGATGAGACCAGTCCTTGAACTCAGAGGTGCCCCCCCGCCCAATAGCCTGAGGTTGATTCTGAGCAGGGTCTCAGCTGACTTTTCAGTCTTCAGACAATAGCAGAGAGAACTTTTGCTACTGTCTTCTCTGAACCTGAGCGGGAATCCATGGATTTATATAAACTGTGCTGTCATGTTCAACTCTAATTGATATGTTTTATTGCCAATTCGTAAATTAGTATATGGCATATTTATATTCTTGTTTACTACATGTTTAAGGCCACGTTAATTAATTTAAAATTATGATACTTGTTTAGTACCATGTTAATAGAGATTTTATTAATGCCACACTTCGTTATCTTCGAGTGCAGATACACAACTGCGTAAAGAAATTATTTACAACTTCTTTTTTTCATATTTGTGTCCATTCCAACAAAATATGGAAATTAATGACTGTCATGTGCAAGGGAAATTTGGCTGAAGATAATTCAAAATGTTGGCAGCAGTGCATAAACAGATAAGTGTCAGAATCTTTCTATGAAACGAGGGATACCAGTACAGGTATAGATGAATCTCCACTGAAAGTACAGAGTATCAGAAAGGCACTAATCTATATTTTAGTGACTATGCAAAGGCATTTGTGTAGATTGTAACAAATTGCAGAGAATATTATGAAAAATGTGAATTCTGGAATAAATAATTGGGTCCACATGGAATCAGCTCACGACCAATTTGTTATTAGAACAAATTAAAGGGAAATTCTGAGGAAAGACATCCTTTTGCCATATTTGTTCAATCTGTATGCTGAGGATAGAATCTAAAAACTGCACAATGTGGCTTTCTCAAAAAGCTGAACATAGAAATTCCATATGACCCAGCTATTCCATTGCTTGGAATATACCCCAAGAAAGTGAAAACTGAGGCTCAAATAGAAACTTGTACACAATGTTCATAGCAGCGTTATTCACCATCGCAAGAACATGGAAACAGCCCAGATGTCCAACCACACATGAATGGATTGAGAAGTTGTGGTACATTCATAAAATGGAATACTACGCAGCATGCAGGAGCAATGATTTTGTAAATTACTACCTAATTTGGGAGGGACTAGAGAACATTATGATGAGTGAACTAACTCAGTCCCACAAGGACAAATATTGTATAAAACCATTATTATAGAACGAGTATAAGGAACCAAGGCACAGGAGGGCAGGGTGGAAATAGACGGGTGGAGATGGGGGTGTAGGGTGTTAATCATAGGGTTGTGCAATTCGATGAATTGGTGGGGTGAAGGAAATGGGAAGAACTTTTTGTGAAAAACAGTGTAGCCAAACTTCATAAATAAATCATAATAATATAAAAAATTAAATTTAAAAAAAATCACCCTGCACAATATGAAAAAGAATGTGGTATCAGCATTTGAGGAAGACTCAACAACAAACAATAATATGCAGATAACTTTGTTTGCTGGAATTTAAGAGGACTTAACACATTTCCTGAAGATTACATTATAGACTTCACTATGGATTATAGTTCAATGTAAAGAAAGCAAAAAAAAAAAATCACAACAGAACTAAGCAGCATTATAGTAAATGGAGAAAAGACTGAAGTGGTCAAGGATTTAATCTTACAATGTATAATCAACACTCATGGAAGCAGCCATGAATAAATTTTTTTATTTTAAAGTACTTGCAATGGACAAATCTGCTACATCACACCATTTGAAAGTGTTGAAAATCAAATATGTCACTTTGAAGACTAAAGTACACCTGATCTTAGCCATGGTATTTTCAATAAGATCATATGCAATCGACAAGTCTGCTATCAGGGATCTCTCTAAAATACTGAAGAGTAATGATGTCAGTTTGAAGACTAAGGTGTGCCTAATTCAGGCCATGTTCTTTTCCATCACTTGCTACAAATTTGAAAACTGGACAATGAATAAGTATTATACCAGAATTGATGACTTTGAGTTGTAATGTTGGAGAAAGAGTATGGAATACTTCTTGGACTGTCAAAAAACCAAACATACATCTTGGGTAAAGTGTAGCGTGGGTGCTCCATGGAGGCAAAGAGAGTGAAACTTCATCCCTCATACTATGGGGATGTTGTCAGGCGAGGCTATTCTTTGGAGATCAACATGGTACTTGGAAAGGTGGAGGGTCAAAAAAAGAGAGGAAGACTCTCAGGGAAATAGACCCAGTGACTGCAACAATGGACTCAAGTGTGTGAGAGATGATGAGGTTGGTAAAGGGTAGGACGATAGGACAGGCTTCAGATCTGTTGTCTCACAGAGAGACAATGAGTTGTACTTGACAGCTCCTAACAACAACAACATATGCATGTAAAAGATGGACAGTGACTAAGGAACATGGAAAGAGTTGATGCCTTTGAAATACGGTGTTGATGAAGACTATTGACATACAATAAACCAGAAGGATGAAAAACAATATATGTCTTGGAATAAGTACACTTGAAGTGCTTCTTAGCAGGGAGGACCTAACACATTGTCTCGTGTGCATTGAACATGTCATCAGAAGGGACCAATTCCTGGAGAATACTTGGTAATATCAGGTTTAGAGGGTTAGTAAAAAAGAGGAAAATCTTCAGTAAAATGAATTGACACAACCAACTTCAACAATGGGCCAAACAGCAATTATTGGGAGGATGGCACAGAACCAAGCAGGGTTTTATCCTGTTCTACCATGAGTTGCTATGAATCAGAACTAACGCGGAGCAACCTAGAAATAAAAGCAATTACGAACTACTCTGTATACTTCTGTTATCTTATTTTCAAGGTTAGAACAACTTTCTAACTACTTATAAAACCAAAAATCAAGTCCATTGTCATCAAGTTGATTCCTGTTTATGGAGCCTAGGATAAGGTTAGGCTGTAAGTCTTTACAAGAGCATACTGTCCGTCTTTCTCACCAGCAGTGACTAGGCAATTTGAACTGAGGAGTTTTAGGTGGTTGTTGCTGTTGTTGCTGTGTACTGTCGAGTTGGAACCTAATCATGGCTGACCCTCCAGTGGGTTTTCAGAGGCAGTACCTTGCACGGGAGGAGATTGTCCATCTTTCTCTCATGAACCCACCTGTCTTTGGGTGAGCAGTGCAACTCCTTACCACTAAGCCATCAGAGCTAGCAGCCCAACATGTTATGTCATTAAAGAACACTAATAATATGTTCCTTTTTCTAAGCCCTCTTTACCCTGGACATGTTACCAACTCACCCACTTTCGGCTTGTTATCAGGAATGGCCAATCCCGGGAGAAAGACATGTTTGGTAGAGAGTCCAGCAGAAAAGGAGGAGACATTCAGGGAAATAGACTACCCAGCAGGGGCAGCAAAGAGCAGGACCAACCACACAGTGTCTCCTCTTACGCGCAGGATCCCTATGAGTCACGGCGGGCTGCACAGCAACTCACAACAACGGCAGCACTTCCAGATTCTCAAAGTTTCTAACTTTGTCTTTTCATTTCTTTATATTTTTGAGATAAAGTCTCTGACTCATTATTGGTTTTTCATTTGATTTTTCAAAGGCGGGCAATCTTCTCCTGCCCAATCTGTGGCCTTTGAAAATCGGCTGGAGGGTCACGTATGGGTCAGTTCAATCCGATGGTACACAGCTACAACAGCAACAGCATGCCCAAAGTATGTGAAAGTATCTGCTGGATTCAACCCATGTGTCTTTTGAGTTCAGCTTTTTAGTAGGAACCGATGGTAGCCTAGTGGGAAGAAGCTGCCCTGCAATCCTGGAGGCATGTGGTTTGAGGCCCCCAGTTGTTCTACGGGAGAAGGATGGACAATCTCCTCCCATGCGATTAACTGCCTCTGAAAACCTGCCAGAGTGTCAATCGGTTCCGACTCGATGATAACACAATAACAGCAATAGCGTCTTAACAGTAAGCCACCAAAGGTGTTAAACTCTAATTGTCCTTTTGTGACTGACTCATTTGAACTTTGCTGGCCTACTGGGTAAGTAGGTTGGTCTAGTGTTGCCAACCCAAAGGCAGCCAGCTTGAATCTACCAACTGCTCCGCAGAAGATGGACAATCTCCTCCAGTGTCATTCACAGCTTCTTAAAACCCAGTAGAGAGTCAGTTATGAGTCAGTCCTAACTGAATGGTGGGTGAATTTGGTTTATTTGACATGATGTCCTCTAGATGCATCCATGTGAGCAGTGTTTCTTGCACTCTTGTGTGGTGTTGCTAATTTGTGTTATCTGGGGTTTTTTCTAGGCATTGTTTTGTTAATTTAAAAAGAAAGTCTTTTCTTACTATTAACTTGTCTTAGTATAAAAAGACCTTTCCTTTCTTCTCTCTCTTCTTCCTTCCTTCCTTCTTTCCTTTTTTAAATTGATTTTTCATTCATTCATTTATGCAAATTTCCCTCTTCTCTCCCTGTACATACATACATACATGTCCTATGGCAACTCATTGGCTGCATTACTTACAATTTTCAATGTAATATATGTTAAATTCACTCCTACTGTATAAATAGATTCTTTATGTTGCTGAGTGGTATTTCATTACACAGATAAGGTTATGTATTTGTTCACCCATGTTCTTGTTGATAATATTATGATAATATTGATATAGCTTGCCTCCAGAAACTCTACGAACACGGAGAAACGATGAAAGTTATACAAGTGTTCAGGTCTTTCTTCCATAGGGTTGCTATGAGTCATCTATAATTTGACGGCACTTAATGACAACAACAACAGTTTCAATTTTGGGTTACTGTCTCCTAAACCACGGTTGTGTTGTTGATTGCCATCAGCACAACTCATAGTGATCTTATGAACAAAATTTCGAACTTTGTAAATAAACCAGTATAAAATTTTAAAGTCTATTAACTATCGTCATTGCTCAAAGTTCATAGAGTTTCCAGAGGCTTGTTATTTAGGAAACGGATGCCACTCTTGCTTTCAGTATTGCTAATGTAGTAATAAAGAAAATATTAGAGCATGGCTTATTCCAGTATATTCGATAAATTGGTGATTTTTAAAAATTTTATACACTGGGCCAATTGGCAGCATCAGTATGGATGGTGAAGAGATTGAGATAACTAACAGTTTTCGTTTACTTGGTTTCACAGTCAACACTTTTGATAACAGCAACCAGGAAATGAGGAGAAGAATTGCATTGAGAAAGTCAGCTGTGAGGGAACTCTCAAGAGTACTGAAGAGCAATGATGTCAGGCTGGAGACTAAGATGCACCTGATCCAGGCTATAGTCTTTGCAATTACGTGCTATGCATCGGAAAATTGGACAGTGAATAGGGATGATAGAAAGAGAATTGATGCCTTTGAGCTGTGGTGCTGGAGAAGAGTGTTGAATAAACCATGGACTGATAGGAGAACAAACAGGTTTGTCCTGGAGAGGGTGAAGCCAGAATGCTCACTGGAGTCAAGGATTCTGAAAGATTCATCTGACATACTTTGGGCATGTTGCAAGGAGGGACTGGCCCTTGGAAAGGGACATCATGTTTGGCAGAGTGTAGGGGCGGGGAAGGAGAGGAAGACCTTCAATGGGATGGATCGATTCCGTGAGTGGAGTGGTGGTGGGAATGAGTGTGTTTGAGATGGCAAGGTTGGCACAGGATAGAACGGCGTTTACGGCTCTTGCACACAGGGTCACTATGAATTGCAAGTGACTCGATGGCACATAACAACAACAATAAATAGCTTATAAGGCTTATATCTCAATATCAAGAAGACAAAAATCCTCATCAATCGGCAACATAATGATAAATGGAGAAAAGACTGAACAATTTAATCTTGCTGAGATCCACAATCAACACCGTTGGAACCAGCCATTAAGAGATCAGAAGACATGCTGCATTGGGAAAAATCTTCTGTCAAGGACACTTCCAGAGTATTAAGGAACCGTGATGACACTCTGAAGGCGACAGTACAACTGATTCATGGGATGGTCTTTTAAATTGCTATATATCTGAAAAGTAGTAATGACTAAGGATTATAGAAGGATGATTGATATTTTTGAGTTCTGGTGTTGGAGAAGAGTACTGAAAAGTTCACAGACTGCCAAAAGAACATAGATATGTCCTGGAGAAGATGTAACCATGATCTCTGGACACAAGGATGGTGAAGCTTCATCATACATATTCTGGCCATGTTATTAGAAGTGATCAAATTATTAAGGAGCAGTGATGTCAGTTTGAAAACTAAGGTATGCCTGATTCAGTCCATGGTCTTTTCAATCACTTGCTAGACATGTGGAAGCTGGACAATAAATAAAAATAACAGAAGAAGAATTGAGGCTTTTGCTGGAAAAGAGTGCTGAATAGTCCATGAGTTGCAAAAAGATACATCTTGGGGAAAGTACAACCAGAGTGTTCATTGGAGGCAAGGATGATCAAGCTTTTTCTCACACACTTTGAGCATCTTGTGAGGAGAGGCTCTTCCTTGGAAAGGGACATGATGCTTGGAAAGATGGAAGAGCAGTGAAAGAAAGACCCTCAATGTGACAGATTGACACAGTGAAGTGACCAATGGACTCAAGTATGTCAGAGAATGGCAACAGGATAGTACAGGGTTCAGATCTGTTGTTAATAGGGTCATTATGAGTGGTATTTGACTTGACAGAACCTAACCAGAACAACAACAACCTCCGAAGAGGCCTGACCTTGAAAAAGGATATCATGCTTGGAAAGATGGTGTGTCAGTCAAAGTGAGGAAGACCTTCATTCACTAAGCTGGATTGACAGTGACAGCAGCAATGGGCTCAAGTATATCACAGATTATGAGGATGACACAGGCTAGGGCAGGGTTCAGAGCCATTGTTCATGGGATCACTTTAAATTGTAATCAACTTAACAGAACCTAACAACAACAATTTAGACTTCACCAACATTGCAATTTAAAGTTTTCATCTTTTATCTTCTTTATTCATTGACCAACTTTCACATGAAAATGAAGTAATTAAAAATACCATGGATTTCTATTTTATGTACCTTAGTTTTTCAACTGACATCCTTGCTCATTAGTTTTTTAAAGAGGTCCTGGGTAGAGCAGTTTTGCCAGTGCAACACATCTAATTTAAATCTAATTCACCTGAGCCCCTTTCCAGAGACTCTAAGGAACTTAACTTATTCAAGGCAGTTCTAGTTGCATTGTCTGTAGGATTTGTGCTGTTCATCTGAAAGGTATACCTCTCTGGTAGTCTGAGCCAGTTCTGAGGGAGAAAGATGAGCAATCTCCTCCTGTGTGACATGCTTCTGCAAACCAGATAAACAACAGAGGAATATAGTATTAGAGGATGATCCCAGATTGGAAGCCACACAAAATGAGGAGAATCAGTTGCAAGCATCATTTAATAGTTAGAACTTGGAATGTATGAAGGTAAGCTAGAAGCTGTAAAAACAAAAAAATTACATGGAAGGCATGAAGATTGTAGGCATTAGTGAACTGAGATAGACTGGCATGAGTCACTTTGAATCTGATGATCATATGCTTTATTAGGCCAGAAATGAAAAACTGAGGATAAATGGAGTTACACTCATAGTTTAAAAGAAAACTATCATGTGCTGACCCCTGCCATTTCCCCAAATGCAGGAAACTTGACTGCATAATTTGTGGTAGTAGGGTACTGAGTGCACGCTGCCCCCTGATTTTTTTTTAAAGACAATTATCAACATCTATCCTAAGTACAATATTGTAAGTGATAGGACATTATCCATATGTATACAAAGTAGAACTGTTATTATGACATTACACCCTTGGTACCAGCAGTCAGATCAGGAAATGTATTGGCATTGAACAAGTTCACAGTCAGGGACCTCATCAAATTACTGAGGTGCACTGATATCAGTTTGAAGACTAAGGTGTGCCTGATACAGCATCACTTGATATGTATCTGAGAGCTAGACAACGAAAAAGGATGACAGAAGAATTGATGCCTTTGAGTTGTGATGTTGGAGGAGAGTACTAAATATCCGAAGGACTGCAAAATGAACACACAGATATGTCTTGGGGAAGGTGTAACCAGAGTGATGGTATAAGTTTATATCACATACTTTGGGCATATTGCAAGGAGAGCCTATTCCTTGGAAAGGTACATGATTCTTGGAAAGGTGGAAAGTGAAAAAGACCCTCTAGAGAAGGAATGACACAGTGATTGCAGCAATGGGCTCAAGACTGTCAGATGATGAGGATGGCACAGGAGAGGACAGGGTTCAGATGTGTTGTTCACAAGTCGTACTCGACTCGATGACACCTGGTGCTAAACAACAGTAATGAAAATAAGAGTGGCGCAAAAGGGCAATTACTAGTTTTTTACTTACTCAGTTACTCCAATCACTGTTTTTAAGACACCTCCAAGCTTCCTAAATACATTTTATTAAAGTGGTAATCACCAGGTAAGAATTTATCCTTTTTTTATGCCACTCATTTCACCAGTCAAACCCCCTCGATCCTTTCAACTCTTTAAAATATTCCGCCTTTCAACCCCAAACAAAATGAAGCGTCAAAATAAAGGAAGCCTGCAAAGTGACTGAGCGCATGCGCTGGGCGTCTACGGACCATTTGTGCTGCCCCTTAGTCCAGCTCCGGGTCGGGTGGAGGGGCTTGTTTCCGTGACGGACCGATTACGGGTGCCGGGCTGGCTCTTGCGGAAGTGCATGCGCCATTGGCAGGGCCGGGCTGCTGCTCTGTGCCCTTGTTGTAGAGGGCTACTCCCTGGGTCATTCCTGAAGCGGGAGCAGGGCTGAGGCTGACCATAGGGCTCCCACTTCGCCGTCCCGGCGCCTGTGTGACCTTCCCGCTGGTGGGATGTGGCGACTACGCGGAGCTGCCGTGGCCTGGTAAGTGTGGGCCCTGACCTGGCCCCGTTATTTCTGGGGACACTAGAAATGGGGGTTGCCCTTTCGTTACCTCTTGAATGTGCTGCAGACTGTTAGCTGAGGCGCGGGTAGTTTGAGGACTTCAGCATCTTTTTTGTATTCAGAGTAGCAAGGACTCTGACTTAGATTACCTGGGGTGCCGGCTGCACTGCCTGCTTTTCCTACCCCTTCCCCGTTCGTGGTTTCTGGGCACCTGTCTGACTTGGCCCGTTTTTAATTGTCCTTTGGTCCCTGCCCTTTTATCCTTCTGCCCTTGCTGTTATCTGATTGATTCTTTTTTCCGCCTTCTCACTTCTCAGTCTCTGGTTCTATCAACCTCTCTCAACTCTCGAT
>NW_006400117.1:171425-264120 GCF_000299155.1 Elephantulus edwardii
ACCCCCGCCAGTCCTCTGAATGAAAATGATCAGAAGTCTGATCTCCGTTAGTGACGCATTGGGAGGTGATGATTGGTGATAACACCTTAATAACAATCACTTTTCAGTGTCTTAGGAAGACTTGGTTTTGGTTACAGAGTGCTGACTGACACCACTTTTTTCAGTCACAATGTCAGCGTTGCCTTGGACTAATTTAATCCTAAATAGGAAAAAAAATCAAATTTAAAAAAAAATCCAAGAGTTGCTATATGCATTTTAATTTAATTTAGTTTTACTTAATCTGTTATCAACCAGTATCATCATATGGCTTCAGGCTTAACCCTTTGTTGCAAGGCGTGCAGTAACAGGAATCAAGAAAAGCTGAGTGGAGGAGATTTCCTAAATTGATCTCTAAACACTTGGTTTGATAATTTGTTTTTCCTTCTAGAACTTTAAAATGGTGTAATTTATTTGTTCAGTACTAGTGACATGCTCTTTTTTAAAGTGTAAAATGACAATTTTAATCAATTAATTGCATAGTTATTTCAATCTCTTGGAATCTGAAGTTGACTAAATCCATAGTGCTGAAGTAAGTTGCTTACTATTATTTCTCAACATAGCTTACCCTCCAAGTGGGTTTTCAGAGGCTATAAAACTGCAGATGGCAGGAGTCTGCTGATCTTTTCCCCAGGGAGCAGCTGGTGGATTAGAATTGCCTGCCGTTAGGTTGGCAGCACAACTCCTCAAGCACTCCTCAATATTTATGAGGGAAACATGTCTAATTTCCCCTAAATAAAGTAGAAAAGGCTTTACCAAGAATAATATACTCTGTTGGTGCAATTAAAATATATAGGAAAAAATAAATATTGAGTGGAAACAGATTTAAATTTCATATTGTTTCTACCACTACATGCTGTCAGATTGAATTATTTTTGCAGTTATATTGGACTCCAAATGGAAGCCATGATTTAGAAGTGTGTTGTCTCAACAGAACAAGGAAACACTTCATGGCTTAACATCTAGAAAGGTGTACCTCAAGCTGCTCTATATTTTCTCTATACATATTCAGTTTGTATCTGAAGGCTGGGCTTTATGAAGGAGAATGTAGTATTGGGATCTCAGAAGACTCTATAACTTGTGTTATGCAGATGCCAGAACCTCACTCACTTGAGAGTGAGGAGGACTTCAAGCATTTGCTGAAGAAAATCAAGGACTGCAGCCTTCAATTTGAATAACATCTCAACATCAAGAAAACAACAATCCTTACCACTGGGCTGATAGGCAACATCCTGATGGAGAAAAGATTGAAATTGTCAACAATTTCATCATACTTGGATCCCTAGTCAATGCCCTTGGCCCTTGGTACCAGCAATCATCAAGAAATCAAAAGACAAATTGCAATGGGGAAATCTGCTGTCAGGGGCCTCTCCAGAGTTCTAAGGAGCAGTGGTATCAACCTGATGTAATCCCTAGTCTTTTCAGTTAACTTGCTATGTATCTGAAAGTTGGACAGTAAATAAGGATGATAGAAAAATTGATGCCTTTGAGTTATGATGCTGGAGAATAGTACTGAATATACCATGGACTGCTACAAAACAAATAAATATATCTTGGAAAAAGTGAAAATACGGTTCCGTTTAGAGGCAAGATGGTGAAACTTTGTCTCACATAATTTGGGCATGTTGTTAGGAGAGGTTTTTCCTTGGAAAGGGATATCATGCTTAGAAAGGTGGACAGTCAATGAAAGAGAAGAAGGCCCTCAAGAGGATAGACTGACATAGTGGCTGTAATAAAGAATGGCACAAGACAGGGCAGAGTCTGCTGCTCATAGGATTGCTATGGGTTGTAATTGACTTGATGGCACCTAACAACAAAAAGCATGTTGACATGGAGCTCTGGTGGTCTAGTGATAGGGATTTGCAGCTCAGATCCACTAGCTGCTGTGTTGGAGAAAGATGAGCAGTCCCCTGATCACATAACCAGATGAGATTTTATGTCAGTGAACTGTTGAATTGTTGTCATGCTGATACAGTGACTGCCAAAATGAGCTTAACCAAGGGAACTCTGGTGACCCAGTGGCAAGAAGCTGCACTGTAGTCCAGAAGGCACGCTGTTGGAATCCACCTGGTGCTCTGCTGGAGAAGGAGGGGCTGTCTCCTCCTGTGCCAGTTAGATCATTAATTTGATGATACACAACAAGAAGAAAAATTTTAAAAGTGAGCTTAACCATAGTAGAGATTGTCAGGATGGCACAGATCGGGTAAGATTTTGATCTGTTGTAAATAGGGTTGCTATGAGCTATGAGCTGACTTTTAAGCCAAACTTGATTTTCTTTTTTTTTTTAATTTGTAGTTTTCCTTTTCTCCTTTCTTGGATTTTTTTTTTAGTATGTTTTGCTTTATCTTTAACATTTTCATGGATTTGTGTAGGTGTTGAGTGATTTCTATAATGTAGTCTGTTCCCATCATTTATTTATAAAATATATGCATGCTGCCAGTGTGGAAATGCACGTTTACTTTTGAAATTGACATTGCAGATTTACTGTCAACTCAACACTAACTCACTTGAGCTTCTAATGAGTTTTCAGAGGCTGTGAGTCCCACAGGAGGAAACTGCCCATGTTTTTCCTGAGAAGGGACCCACTAATGGATTAAAACCGGCAGAGAGGCTCTGCCATACCGTTAGCAGTACAACCCCCTGCTGTCTAGGCCACCAGAACTCCTAGCATAATCTTAATGAGATGCAAAAATTCTATATAAGTTTGTTCGCGATCCCCAGCATATCTTTTTATGCATCCCGTGGGGACATTCCATTTCTGTTACTTAACTTTTCAAGCATATTTTCTACCTCTGTGTGCTTAGTTATTGTGTCTTTAATGCTCATGCACTCATTTTTTTTAACAGTATTTGTCTTTATACTGTCTTTTTTTACTGTTTTTGAACCTGCTTTTACTTTTTGGTTGCAATACCTTCAGCTATTCTCTCGCAAAAGATAGAATTTCCTGTCTCTGCCCTCTCTGGATTATAATTTTGGTTTTTATCTCATTCTTCATCTTATGAACATCTCATTTTTTTCAGGCGTTTAGTTATGTGATCATATTTAAATATGAAAGCCTAGTGATTGAAAGAGATGTGTGGTATGGGTTACCCTTGAATGAAAGGGCTGATTTGGCAGAGTATATGATGTTAGTACATGCTGTGTCAACTAACAGGCATCCCTCTAGGGCTTTAGGGAATGGCTTGGTGAAGTAAACTTGTGGAAATTGGAGAGAGCTCGCAGAGGGAGAGCAGACCCCACCACCACCACCTTAGAGCTCCTCGCTCTTACCTGGCAGATTGCTCAGACTGGGACCAGGACTTGCTGTTTTCACTATGCAAGATTAGGGTTGGGGAGCATGATCGAGATAGCCTTTTCCCAAATGCTTCAGTAAGCCTGCTGGTTTTCTTCTCTTTCCATTTTGACTTGGAAACATTTTGTCATGCTGTTAGTTTTATCTCAGATGAGTTCTGGGGTACTGGCAGCTTTGTGGGAGAAAGAGCTGATGGTCTGCTGCCATAAAGATTACAACCAAGAAAACCCTGTGGAACAGTATTACTGTGTAGCATGTTGGATCACTAGGAGTCAGAATCTGCTCTTTGGAAATGGGTTTAGTTGTGGGGTTTTTGGCTTGAATTTAAGTTCTTGTGAGGTCATCAGAATCTAATCTGTTGCTTAATGAAAGAAAACAGGGACTTAGCTTTTGTAAGATGGGTACAATTAGCATTTATCTTGGAAACAATATTGAAGAACACGTACTTGTTATAGCAACTCTTCTCCTTTATTTTTTCATTATTGTAAAAATATATACAATAAGAACTGTGAAAGTCAGAACCTGTTGAGAGGAGGAAGAAGGAAAATGCACATATTTCCCAATATTAGTAGCAGAAAAGTAATAAGAATATTTTTGTGGAAAATTTTTGAGAGCTAGGAAAACAAAGACATTCCTGTTATGTTCAGACTCTTACCACATTTCATTGTATAGAAAGTGCAGTAAAATATGCTATTTTAATAATTTTTAGTTATATAGTTCCTTGAGATTGTGTACGTTTATCATATTGTACAGCCACTACAACTGTTTCCAAAAATGTTTCCACATTTCAGTAGAAATTCAGTACCATTAAACATTAACTCCCATCTCTTCCTCCCCAAACATTCTAAATATTTTATATACATAGGGTCATTTATCTCCCTTTTGTATCTGCTGTATTTCCTTGAGCATAATGTTTTCAATATCCATCTATGTCAGCATATTCAGACCTTTATTTGTCTTTATTATGGATAATTTTTCATTATCTGTATGTACCATATTTTGTTTCTCCACTACTGTGATAGATGGTGGTGGTTTTTACCCTCTGGCTATTGTGAAAAATATGGCAGTTAATATTTGCATACAATTATTAGCAACTTTTAAAAAGAAATGTAGCATTTATATGTGAAAGATTCAAACTCACAGCTAAGTCTAGAAGGAGGACTGGCTGAGTATGTGGCAAATATGCTTTGTTTAAAATGTGTGCTGTGGTGAAAGTGGACTGAGGTTCATTTGGCGTCTACACTGAACAAAGGGAAGAGTAGAGCATTATTCTATCATGTTGGCCTGCTGGGGATAGTCACAATAGTTTCAAGGGCCTGAGGCCACTTTCCATGATTTCAGCACTCCCTATCTCAAGTCAGCAAAATGGAATCCCTTTGGCTCAACCTTATATAGAATATATGAGCAATGTGCCTAAACCAGGAATGTAGGAATGATTTCCGTATATGAAATTTTACTTCCCTCCGTTTTCCTTAGTTATAGCACTGGCTTCTCTGTGGTCCTGAATCATCCTAGGGTTCCAGAGGATGTACTCCAATATGTCTCCTGAGCCTCCTCTCAGCTGCTGCTCCTCACATTCTTCCCCTGTTATACTTATTATTGAGAAGACATCAGATGGACCTGCGTTTAAGTTCCTCATCTATTATTTACTTGCAGATTTTGGGGTTCTACTGCTGGGGTTCGTTGCTACTACCAGAGTGACTTGGAGAAATCTCCATGTGCTACTTATCTACTGTAGACAAAATGCAGTTTAAACAAACGAATGCATAGCTTAAAGATGCTTACCTTAATGGACTTTCCTGATGAGTAAAAATGTTTGTGGAAATGATTGGTAGAATGCTTGATGCATCAGCCCATCTACCTATGGTCAACTGATTTTTAACAAGTAGATGAAATCAGTTAAGTGAGAAAGGACAGCCTTTTTAACAAATGGTGCTGGCACAATTGGAAAGCTATCTGCAGAAGACTCAAGAAAGATCCACACCTCACTCCATATACAAAAACCAATTCAAAGTGGATCATGGACCTAGGACTAAAACCAAGGACTATAAACTTCTTAAAGAAAAGCTTCGAAGAACTCTAGAAGTCCTAATCCACAATATAAACAGTCTTCCAAACATCCTGAAAAATCTACAACCAGGAGTAGATGAAATGGATGAATGGGACCTTCTAAGAATCAAATCCCTATGCACATCCAAAAAGTTCTCCAACAGGGTAAAAAGGGAAGCCACAGACTGGGAAAAAATATTTGGTAATGACATGTTTGACAAGGGACTTATATCTAGAATTTATAGACTATTCAAGCACCACAACAAGATAAAGGTAAATAATCCAGTTGAAAAATGGGCACAGGATATGAACAGACATTTCACCGAAGAAGACATTCAGATGGCAAACAAACACATGAAGAAATGTTCAAAATCCCTAACTCTAAGAGAGGTGCAAATCAAAACAATATGAGATATCATCTCACCCCAGTAAGAACAGCAAAATTTAACAGAATAGCAAATATCAAATGCTGGCAAGGTTGTGGAGAAACTGGAACCCTTATTCACTGTTGGTGGGAGTGTAAAATGGTGCAACCACTGTGGAAGGCTATATGGCGCTTTCTCAAAAAGTTGCAAATAGAGATAACATTTGACCCAGCAATTCCACTACTGGGAATTTACCCAAAAGAAACCATAACTGCTACCCAAGTAGATATATACACACCCATGTTTATTGCAGCTTTATTTGCAGTAGCAAAGAGCTGGAACAACCCAAGTGCCCATCAACAAATGAATGGATAGAGAAGCTCTGGTATATTCACACAATAGAATACTATGCTGCATTAAAACACAAGGAACTCAGGCAATATTATTCAAAATGGGTGACCCTGGAGGACATTATGCTAAGTGAAATATCTCAGTCACCAAAGGACAAATATTGCACGGTGCCACTGTTGTAAAATGGGACTGACTCAGCGTTGCGGGAAGACAGAAAAGGAGGGGAGGAGTGATGTATCCTGCATGGAAATAGATGAGAGAGAGAACTGTTTAAAAGGGATGTATGATTGGGTATTATTGTCAATATAGGAGTCCAGAACGAAGTCTACACAGTGGAGTGGGCTTGGGAGGAGGAATTGCATAACAATGAAAGAGTTTTTGTTTTATTTTTCAAGGAGAAGAGTGAATTGGGGGAGGGGGAATGGCAGTGAGAAAAGTGCAACAATGAATGACTGGAAACCCTAAGTCTCTGTAAACTTTCATTAAAATTAATTAAAAAAAATTGTGGCTAACATTGAGAAGAATGAAAAAAAAAAACCCCAAAACATAAAAGATAACCTCTTTTCCTTTCCTTCTCACTGTTCTTCACGGTATGTTTCCTGGTTCTTTTTTCTTAGAAAGGTTTAAATTATATAATTCAATTAATTAACATTTTAAAGCTTAGAATAGGACCTGTCCTTAATTGTTGCTGTGCTGTTGTTGTTGTGAACCCTTGAATTGGAAGTGACTCCTAAGTGCCCCTTGAGCAGCTTTCAGAGGCAGTAAATAGCCTGGGAGATTGCCATCTTTTATCCCTGGAGCAGCAGGTGAATTCGAACCACGTACTTTGAGTGGGCAGCTCATTTCCTTACCACGAAACCACCAGAACTCCCTTTGTGTATAGTTAGCACCGTGAATAAATATGGAGTAAAATAATCAAGTGGGAGTTCAATAGCCTTTTATTCCTTGCTGAAAAGAATAGGTTAGAGCTGAGAGAAAAGTGGATACATCTCAATTCTCTCTTTACCGCAGAGATTTTTTTTTCCTTTCTTTTTTCATTTTGTGAGGAGTCAGGTGGCTGAAATGGGATTGATGATGTTTCTTTAGTTTTACATTCCTGGGCCATAAATCTCAGGATGAAAGGCAGGCACAGGTGAATGGTCAGAATTTTACACTGCTGTAATTTTTTTGTACTTGAAAACAGAAGTTTGCATGCCTTTTAGAGTTACTAAAATCTCTCTCCACCATTTCTTTTTTCAGTATTATTTCTTAAAACAGGATCATAGTCCATGTAGAATAAAATGAGTGAGCTTGCTGGATTTGAATTCCCACGGCCAGGATTAACTCTGTTTAGTGTGGGTTTGTGCAAGTGTTTATCTGTATTTCATTTGTCTCCTCTGTAAAATGGAAATTAGAATAGTTCTTTCTTCATGAGCTGTTAATAGCATTAAATGAGATCACATGTTCTGAAACAGTGTCTGACACATGGTAACTATGTATTATACGATACAATATGGTCACATATGTCTGTAAGATTGTATTATCCCTTTAGATTATGGCTGTTTTATGTCAGTTTTGCATCAGTACCCTGTCTAATCTTTCTCCCGTATCCACTTTTCTTTCAGTGAGGTGTGCCAGTCCTTAGTGAAACATAGCTCTGGAGCAAAAGGAAGTGTGTCACTACAGAAACTGCATTTGGTTTCACGCAGTATTTATCATTCACATCATCCTACCTTAAAGCTTCAAAGACCTCAATTAAGGACATCATTTCAGCTGTTCTCTTCTTTTACTAACCATCCTTTACATAAATTGAAGCTTTCTCCAATTAAATATGGTTACCAGCCCCATAGGAATTTTTGGCCAGCAAGATTGGCTGCAAGACTCTTAAAACTTCGATATATTGTACTAGGATCTGCTGTTGGAGGTGGCTATACAGCCAAAAAGGTGAGTTTCGTGTCCTTGCTAGTTTTCTACTTAAACTAGCTTGTTTAACATTTTACAGCAGAAATCATGAATGGAGTAGAAGATAATCTCTATTTAAATACCTATTTTGTTTGTGTCTCCTATGTACTAGTTGAAAAATGCCTCCTTAGTATTACTAATTTGGGGAAGCAAGGAACTGGAAGTAAAAACACTGCTTTGATTTTCCACTTACCTTATAGTGGTGGAGACAAGAAAGTTAGCTGGGATGTTAACACCACCACACACCAGCTGTACTTGGACTCAGGAAAGGGAGTCTTTTATGTGCCTGCATTATTTAAAGCTAACTCATGAACTTACCTGAACTAGAAGAATTTGGATTTTTGCATTCCATGTATTAAAACTTGATGCTTTCACGTCGGAACTGATTCATAGCTGACCTCAGTTAAGTTTTTGAGAGGCTGTATATTGCACTGGAGAAGAGTGTCCCTACTTCTTCCACAGAGCCATTAGTGGATTTGAACCGCCAAAGAGGCGCCACCTTGGGTCAGCAGTGCACAGTCTTCCAGGCTGGCTGATAATCACCTTCAGAGTAACTGGACACAATTACATTTATTTCTTAAAAAGTTTTAGAGTAATCTACTCCTAGTGGATTAAGACAATTTTCCCTTGTTCTCCTGTGGCATCTGAAGCATTTGATTGACATACTTTCTTATTTTTCAGACCTTTGATCAGTGGAAAGATCTGATACCTGACCTTAGTGACTATAAATGGATTGTACCTGACATTGTGTGGGAGATTGAGGACTATATAGATTTTGGTTTGTACCATTAAAATTTTTTTTTGGTAGTTTAGTTATAGAAAGGAAATAGTTGTATTGGCATAGTCTTTTTTAATTCATGCATATAGTGTATGTTGTTGTTGTTGTTGTGTACCGTAGAGTCAGAAGCGACCCAGAGCTGACCCCATAGCAGGTTTTCAGAGGCAGTTAATTGCACGGGATGAGATTGGCCGTCCTTCTCCCCCAGAGCAGCAGGTGGATTTGAACTGAATGCCTTCGGCATTATAGTGCAGATTCTTATCCCTAGGCCACCAGAGCTCCCTATATAGTGTATAGCAGTTTTAATTTAATATATAAAAATAGTAGAATGATTAAAAAAACAACAAAAACAATTTACAGCAAGGAAATAACTAGTCCTTCCTTCACTTTAACATAGCTACCACAATCCTTAAGGAGCATTCTCTCTCTGTTATATTTGTGGTTAATATTTTTTGTTTCCTTTTTAAAAATTAGTCAGTGAACATACACTTCAGTCTCCTCTTTTGCTGGCTACCCATTTTATCAGCATTTCTTCTAGCCAACTTCCCCAGCACCTTGTTCAGCATAGTATTGTCCTGAACATACGAATCTTAATCAGCTTAGCTAACCCTCTTTGATTATCTTTGTTACCCCAATTTTTTAAAATCAAGTTTCTTAAGAACTCTTAGACATGAATAATTTTTCCCCTCTTCTTCAGCTTATGCTCTGCCCTGTTTTCTAACAATAAAACAAAATTGAACCCTGCTGCCATCAAGGTAGTTCTGATTGAGAATGACCTTGGTAGAAGTCACACAATAACAGACTACGTCTGTATCGTTTTCCTATAGAATAGCGAATGGATTCATATGGAAAATTTTTCCATTAGCGTCTGAACATGTAACCTCTGTGTTACCTGAGTTCTTTCTAAAATTAAGTAAATGAAAATAAAAATTATTTGATAAATGCGATCGCCAGTAATTTGTGGTTATGACGTTAAAAAAATTGGATAAAATTATCTTCCTTTGTCTCTTTTTTCCCTCTCTGCTTGTTTCGCTCATGTATATGTAGAGGTGGATTTAATCTCTACAAGTACTTTTTTAAGAGTACTTTCTCAAAGATGAAGCTGTATCCCATTGACAAAGACATTTGAAGGAATAGAACTTTTTCAGTGTATTTTTCTCATGTTTATAAGGAAAACTTTTTGACATTTCCAGTACCACAAAATAGGGGTGGAGAGCAAGGATTTTGGAGCTTGATTGTCTAAACTTGAACTCTTTTTTTGTTTGTGTTTTTTTTTTCTTTAATTTTATTTTATTAATTTTAATGAACATTTACAGAGATTTTGGATTTCCATTCATTCATTATTGCACTTTTCTCCCTGACTCACTCATTGCTCTGAAGTCAGAACCAACTCATAGCAGATC
The DNA here is from genome assembly GCF_000299155.1 of Elephantulus edwardii. Classification (NCBI taxonomy): domain Eukaryota; kingdom Metazoa; phylum Chordata; class Mammalia; order Macroscelidea; family Macroscelididae; genus Elephantulus; species Elephantulus edwardii. The sequence continues at coordinate 181,641 of NW_006400117.1, forward strand.
TGCTAGCAGGTTTTCAGAGGCTTTAAACTGCATAGGAGGAGATTGACAGCTGTTTCTCTTGGAGCAACTGCTGGATTCAAACCCACATGCCTTTGGATTGGCAGCAGAACTTCCTCTCCCCTAACCCATCAGTGCTACCAGTAATTGAGGCAGTTGTTATGTGCCATCAAATTGGAACCAGTTGATGGCTGACCCACCAGTGGGTTTTTAGAAGCTGTAAATCTCATGGGAGGAGATTGTCCATCTTTATCCCATAGAGCACTTGGCAGATTTGAACCTCCTGCCTTTGACTTGGCAGCACAACTCCTTAGCTAGTAGGCTACCAGAGCTCCCTATTAATAAAGTAAAAGCTGACCATAGACTTTTAGACAGTCACCCCCACTTGGTAGTGAGTGTAAGTCTTTGGGACTATGAAAGGTAGGAGAAAAGTAATACAACACTGTGCTTAAATTTGAACAGACTCTTCTCACATGCCTGTTTTTCTGTGACATACTCCCAGAAAGTACATCTGATTGCAATCCACTGTTAACATTTTTACATTTTTAATATAGTGCTCATGTCCCGCTGCATTTAACTTAATGCCTATTAAACCATTCAGTAGCAAATTCTTTAAATCTTTCATTCTATATGGAATATTATCAGAATAACATAGTGTCTCTGATATATATGATATAGTTTGGGATTGTTTTTTTTTTTTTAAATAATTTCTTTCAAGTCACTTCCAGTCCTCTATCCAGTTTCCAAGGCCGTAAATTGCACAAGAGGAAATTCTCATCATTCTTCTATGAATGTAAATGGATGTTATTGTTCACTTGTGTGCCGTTGAGTCAGAACTGACTCATAGGTAACCCTCGAACAGGTTTTCACAGGCTCTAATGTGCACAGGAGGAGGTAGATTGGTAGATTGGAACTATGTACCTTCGGGTTGGCAGTGCAGCTCCTTACTGTTAAGCCACAAGAGATCCTTTATATAAATTTTAGATGCATTTTTTAATATTCAAATTTTTTTTTACCAAATGTCTAGTTTTTGTTGCTTTTTAAAAGTGCAGTATTTAAAAAAAAATAATAAAAAGTTCAGTATTATTTGATCAAAAGTTTTCCAAGTCAAGAATATGTATATTTCTGGGTCTTCTCCAGATAAAATTAGGAAAGCCCTTCCAAATTCAGAAGACCTTGCAAAGCTGGCACCTGACTACGACAAGATTATTGAGAGCCTCAGCTTACTGAAGGACTTTTTCACCACAGGTAAGAAGGGCCTATGTTTAAGTTCATCTATGATTTAAGACCCACAGATGAAAATACATAGATATATTTGGGGTTTTAATTCTCATTTTTAAAATCTAAAACATTTAGCGCAAATGAAAAATAGGTTAAAGAAAAGCATAAAATTTGATCATGTGGTAGTTTTCATTTCCATTGAGCCAATCAAGTGAAAATGAATGAGAAATGTATTTGACTTTTCTTAGTATAGGTGGGGGGGACCCACTTAGTCTTGACAACTGGATGAGACTTCCTATGTGTTTACTTTTCATAATTGGTTATACCCAATTTGATGATTTAAAACTAATTATGGAAAATCAAAATGAGGAGTTGATCAGAATTAATTCTGGCATCTTTGCCCAGTCACTGCCCTATTATGATTTAAGTAAATCTGAGATCTCGAATATCTTTGTTTGCTCATCCCTGTTAAATTTTATATTTTTATTTCCCCTTTTGCTGATTTTTCACAGGTCACAAATTGGTTAGTGAAATCATAGGAGCTTCTGACCCACTACTGTTGTTAGGTGTGTAAACAGACATTTTTGCTGTCTATAACATGCCTTTTAAATGCTTCTAATAAACCAGTTGCAGATAAAAAATTATGAGCCAAATTATAACACTGCTTATGTTGACTTTTAAAACTCCAAAAGTGTGTTAGACAAACATATCCTTTAGGTGGAAATAATAAAATCATTTTATGATAAACTAAAATTCCTAAGTACATATCTGTTAAGAGTTTAAAGTTATTAAAAAAGATCGTTTACTTAGCCAAAATAGTTTATTGATACAGATCTAATTGTTTTTTTATAGTTGAAATGAAAAGTAATTTTAGTATGTCTCATCTTCTCTGTCATGGTTGATTCTTTAGGTTTATTCTGTTGCATGTTTGGGTTACAGTGTCAGTGATACATGACCAGTCTCTGACTACTCCCATGTAAAACAGTCCTTGCAAGAGGACTTTTTTTTTTAGCTTTAAATTATATATGTTTTTAAATGGTGTAAACTTGTGCTCTGTGTTTTGTTTTAGAGTCCTCAAATTACTGATAGTTTTCCTTGAAATAAGGACAATTTTCTAAAAGTTAACTTGGTAACTTGAATCTGGGCACTCTAAAAATTCATTTATCTTTTAATTAGGTGGGCATAACTTAAGGGTGGCTTTAGACTATTGACAACATTAGAGAACATAAAGGATTGCATATTTGTCTTGAAGGTTCACCTGGAGAAACAGCATTTAGAGCAACAGATCCTGGATCTGAAACTGACAAGCACTACAGAAAGGTAAATTTAAGGGAGAATTCTTCACATAGGTAGTCTTGAAAGACTTCTTTTAAAGTGTTTACCGTAGAAGATTTGAAAATGATAACGTCTGAGAAGCAACTGCAAAGGCATCTAATTAGAGGTATTGTTACTGATCTTTGTGAAAATGCAGATGCATATGGCACTTCTGGAAATAAAGTTAGAGAATCCTATTTCTTTCACATATATGTGAAATATTTGTTTCAAAGATAATCTCTAAGAAAAGATTTTGTTGCCAAATATATGTGAGAAAAGCTGAGTTGGTACAAATCAGCAGGTTTTTTGTTTTGTTTTTTTTCTCTAGGACATTTCACTCTTGTGCTTTATAATCTCCAAGACTAGTCACAGTGTGCTGGGTTTTCCAGATTCACTTAGAACCCATTTTTTATACTATTCTTTCTAGGGATTGACGAGATTATTAGGGAATGCATCAGTTCTACTTTGTTGATAATCAACAAAGATATATAAAGGATTATTTAGAGCATGGCACTTTCAACACATGAGTATTAACAATCCATATAAGACTTTGAGACAAATTTCTAATGTAGAATTTATTGTTTTAGATGTTAACAAGATACCTTTTTGGTCTTTAGTCTTCACTCTTTTCATTCTTTTGGAATTAGTAAAGTAATTGCTTCTTAGAAATGTTAAGAAATAATATTTAGATAAATAGATGTATGGGAAAAGTATTCTACACTTAAAAATTACATGTATAATATGTAGCTCTTATATTGAAGACTTTTAGTACCTTAAAGGGATTGATTTTGTATGTGTTTGGGAAGGTGTTAGAGATTGCCATCTCCCTCCCTCTATCCTATAACTTTGAACTATTATATGGGAGGCTAAATTTTAATCAACTGTATTCCAGTTGTTTTATGTTACAGTGTAAATTTGTTCACCTAACAAGCTGGAACATGAGAAAGACTGAGAATGAAATAGGCATGCCTCGAGGACCATTAATGAAAGTACAGTGCAGTGAGAGTGTTGGAATTGGGGGGACATAAGTGTCAGATTGTTTGACTTCCTTCAGGCAGAATGAAAAGTCAGCACACCTTGGAGTCACTACACCTTGCTGTTCTGGAAGGGTGTCATCATGGTCTTCCAGATACTTTTAAAATCTGCAAAAACCCAGTGTCTATAAAAATCATATCTTTTCACCTAAGGCTTCACAGGCTAATTAAACAGTTTGTGAACATAATTATGTTACATTAATAAAAAAATTTGATTACTGCTTTGTAATAATGAAAAATGGAGAAAAGTACTAAAACCACCACTTACTAAATACTGTGTTACTCAGTCTTTTAAAGCTCCAGTATTCACTGGAGAAAATGACTGAAAATAGCCCTTGATGTGAAACCTCCCAAGTAACTTGAAGACAGATAGAGAGTTGGACTGTGGAGTGTATTTTAGTGCTTTAATGGCCTCATTTAACTTGTAAATAAATGGATTTTTGTATATCAGCCACAACATATATAGGTGACAGAACTGTTTAGTGTATATTCTGTTAAGATTGGTGTGTTCTAGTGAAAATTTCCTTAATGAGACATTATCTGCACTTCTGTCTTTTATTCCTGATTGCTAATAAACATCTCATAAAAATATAAAGAATATGATTATTCTGAAGGTAATAAGTACATTTTTAATTTATGGGAAATATTTCCTATACTTTGAAAAGCCAAGGCCAAGAAAAGTGCTTTAAATACAATTGTCTCAAGAAACTGCATTTTCCAGAGTTTTTAATTCTAATTTTTGTTCCTTTATATACATGATGCCTCTTATGTTTTATAGAGCAGTTGCCTCTTTTTGTTTTACCTACTTGATTTCTACTCATTCTTAAAGCTCCACTGAACTGTTTGTTACCTTCTCAAAAACCTACCACTGTTTATTTGGCTTGCATTGTTCCTACTTGATAGGCCTAGTCTATCACTAATTCTTTGTCTTTAGAGCATGTATGGCAGTTCTCTGTATAAGCAAAGTAAATTAGCTATTTGATTTAACTCAGAAGAGAAACTAAAGTAATTGTGTTTGGTTGATGCCAATAAGGATAGGTTAGACAAATATTAGACACTAATATTTGATATGAATTATACCTCAACATGCAGAAAATAACTTGGTCAGTAGGGAGCATCATGATAATGAAGAGAAGATTGAAGTTCTTGAGGACTTCGTTTTACTTAGAACCACAGTCTTGGAAGCTCTTGGAAGCAGCGTTCAAGAAATTAAATTACATACTGGATCAGGCACATCTGCTGACAAGGGCCTTTAAAATGCTTGCTCAAGAGCAGGGATGAGAATTTCAAGACTGAAGTATGTCAGACCCAAGCCTTAGTATTTTCAGTTGCTTCATACTCATGTACATGTTGGACAGTGAATACTGAAATTGGAAGATTGGTTGCTCTTGAATTGTAGTGCTGGGGGAGAATATGACATTTACTGTGGACCACTAAAATAACGAATAAATCTGTCTTGGAACAAGCAGCTGGAACTTCTTAGAAGGGAAGATGATGAAATTTAAGCCTTAGTCTTGACATGCTTTGGACATGTTATCAGGAAGAAGGACTTGAACGAGGAGAGTCAGGGAAGGAGAGGAAGACTCAATGAGACTAATTGACTCCATTACTTTAACAGAAAGATTGGGAGGGTGACAAGGTTAGGCAGGACTTTGTTCCTTTGTACACAGAGCTTCCATGAGTTAGAGGCGACTTAAAGGCCCTTAGTAACAGCGAGCCAGTTTGTCACTGTTGCTGCTAGATGCCGCTGAGTTGACTATGACTCCTGGCAGTCCTATATAAACAGACCTGGACCTGCCCTGTCCTGCACCCCCTCACAATCTTTGATATGCTGAGCCTGTTGTTAAAGTTACTATGTCAGTCCATCTTGTTGGGTCTTCCCTCATTCTCTGACCTCCCACTTGAAGTTTATGTAAGGTGTAACTTTCTCCTTAGCCTTCATATCTGGAACCCCCTGAGTGGTTCGGACATTTAACACAAAAGTTTGGCAGCTAACGTCTACCTAGAGGCATCATAGAAGAAAGACCTGTTAGTGGCCTGGAAGATCAGCCGTTGAAAACCTCGACCCACGTGGAGTGACCATGAGTTAGAACTGATTATGTTTTTATTGAGGAGAACAATGGCTGAGAAAATTGTGTATGTGGTTGATATTCCAAATTTTAACAAAACAGGGTTGCTTAAATGAGATACACCATTTTGGGACTTCCTTATGTAACAATTATTGTAATAACTTTGTGACACAGTTAAATTTTTAACCTCGCACCATCATGTAACCACAGGTCCAGGAAATTCTGGTTTCCTGAGTAACAGATAGCAACTGCACTTGTTTCAGTGCTTGGTCAGGAACCCAGGCCGCTGAGGTTCTGGAGATGAGTAGATGGGGCAGCAGGGGACAAAAAATGGGGAAGAGCGACATGGAGAAAAGCAGAATGATGCAACAGACAACCTTAATAATAGACTCCTGGAGCTTTGTGTTATTCAAGAATCCCAAAGTAGTATTTGATGTGTACATGATTAGGTAGCAATATAGAATAAAGGGTGATGTTGTTTATTGTTGAATTGCAACCAACATGTAGCTGGGATTAGATGCAAACTACAGTATTGTTTATGACTAGTGGCAGTAGCCAGGCTGTTTTGTTTATCTCTTAACATTATTTGTAGAAATTGTCAAATAATGAAATAAGAATATTGCATTTCTGGATTGGAGCAACTTCAGTAATCAAGTTTCCTTTGGATGGCCTACAAAAAACATTCTTCAGCTGGCTATAAATAAACTTTAACAGAGTTATATGTAACTAGAAGTGAAGAAATTAAGGGGAAAAGGCTCTTTTTATTTCATCAAATAGCAGAATTATGTAATGTTTACTCAGTAATTCCATATGAGGGAATACTTTTTAAATGTAAAGAGGACAGAGTTTTTACTTTTATCTTCTTTTGCTAGATAAAGGATATTGTTAAAACTTCTAGAGCAAGAGTTAGCAGACTTTCTAGGCCAGAGAGTATTTAGGATTGTGGGCCCTAAGGACTGTTCAGAGAGTCCACCATAATTAGCCAATTCACGCTTAAAGAATAATTCAAATATATTTCCCAGTGTAGCCATTTCCCCTTTGTAGATATGGAATGAACCTGATGGATGAAAACTTTGGAAACAGACCATGTTTCGGAATGATACCCACTGCAGACTGGCTTCACACTGCTTGAATTTAGATCTTCCTACTTTCTAAGATGTGTGACCTTGGACAAAGTACTTAGCTTCTCAGTGCTGGTTTCCTCTTTGTTAAAGGGAAAAACTATTTAATAGATGTGTTGTTGTTGTTGTTAAATGCCGTCGAGTCGCTTGCAACTCATAGATACGCTATGTACAACAGCCCTAAACGCTGTTCTATCCCATGCCAGTCTCACTGTCTCCAACACACCTGCCCCAATTAACCCAGTCACTGAATCAGTCTGCTTCATAGAGGGTCTTTCCCTCCTGCGCTGTTCTTCCACTCTCCCAAGCATGACATCCCTCTCCAAGGACTGGTCCCTCCTTGCAACAGGTCCAGAGTATGTCAGATGAAGCTTCAGAATACTTGCCTCCAAGGAGCAGCCTGGTTTAACCCTCTCCAGGGAGAACCTGTTCATTTTCTTAGCAGTCCATGGTATATTCAATAATCTTCTCCAACACCACAGCTCAAAGGCATCAATTCTCCTTCTCTCCTCCCTAGTCAGGGTCCAGCTCTCTGAGGCATAGCAAGTGATTGCAAAGACCATGGCCTGTATCATATGCACCTTAGTCTCCAGAGAGACACCATTGATCTTCAGTATCTTGGAGAGGTTCCTAACAGCAGACTTTCCCATCCCAATTTTAATTTCCTGGATACTGGTGCCAAGAATGTTTACTGTGAAGCCAAGCAAACTAAAGCTGTGAACAATCTCAATCTCTTCACCATCCATCCTGATGCTGCCACTTGGCCCAGTGGCAAGAATCTTTGTCTTCTTGATATTGAGCCTCAATCTATATTGAAGGCTGCAGTTAGATTGTTAGCACATAATAAACTAAACAATTGTGAAGATGGTAATGACAGTTAAAATTGTTGTTGTTGTTATATGCCATTGAGTCGCTTGCGACTCATAGTGACCCTATGTACAACATCCCTAAACTCTGCTCTGTCCTGTGCCAATTGCACCGTCTCTGATACACCCATCCCGATTACCCCAGTTACTGAATCAATCCACCTCATAGGGGGCCTTCCCCTTCTGTGCTGTCCCTCTACCCTACCAAGTATGATGTCCCTCTCCAAGGACCTGTCCCTCCTTGCAACATGTCCAAAGTATGTTAGACGGAGCCTTAGAATCCTTGCCTCCAAGGAGCAACCCGGTTTGACCCTTTCCAGGATGAATCTGTTTGTTTTCCTAGTAGTCCATGGTACCCTCAATACTCTTCTCCAGCACCACAGCTCAAAGGCATCAATTCTCCTTCTATCCTCCTTAAGTCATTGTCCAACTTTCTGATGCATAATAAGTGATAGCAAAGAGCCTGGCCTGTATCAGATGCACCTTAGTCTCCAAAGAAACACCATTGCTCCTCAATACTTTGGAGAGGTTCCTAACAGCAGACTTTCCCATGGCAATACATCTTCTAATTTCCTGGCTACTGGTGCCGAGAGTGTTGACTGTTGGAGCCAAGCAAACTGAAGCTGTGAATAATCTCAATCTCTTCACCATCCATCCTGATGCTGCCAATTGGTTACAATCATTATTATCTTAAAATTTGAGTTTACAGCAATTGATTAGTTTCTCACCTCTTGTTCTTTTGTGGGATTTTTCTAGGAATTACGTGAAATTGGTTTTAAGGTTGGTATTCACAATAGTGGTTTTGGGGAAAGTCCATTTACATTTTCTATTAGAAATTTCATATGTTCATTTTGGTGGTATTAATTTGGTTCATTAAGACAGCACATATGTGCCTACTCCTGTTTTAGCTGCTGGATATAATACATTAAACGTGTGTCAGACCTCATTTATTCTAGGGTGTTGTGATAGGCCATCGAGCCTTAACCAACTCAGAGCTGATCCTCCAGCAGGTTTTCTGAGGCAGGTAATTGTATATGCCATAGGAGAATGAGATGAACATGGGCCTTACTTTGTTGTGAATTCTAAAAATACAAGGAAAAAAAATTCTGTTTTTAATACACATACACAGAATGTTTCATTGTAATAGCACTCATCCTGCTTCTCTGATTTTCATTTCCATTAATCTCTCCCACAGAAATGCTGCCTTTTACCCTTGTGTGATTGTTCTAAGGAGTGTGTAATTCAGTAGCGTTACTTGCTCATCACCTTAGTACTCTGACTGAAAGTTGAGCTACAGGGATCGATTTAGTTCCAGGCTCATAGAGCAACTGAGGGTCTTAACCTTAGGGGCCTCCATTAGTCCATCAGACCAGCAAGCCTGGATTTTTATTTTTTTGCTTTGAGTTTTCCTCAGTCTTCTCCTACTCTACTCAGATTCCTTTACAATGGTCTCTTTTGGAAAAGTAAGCTGTGGTAGCTGGGCGCCAGCTAATAGTATTTTGGTTGACTCTTACTATTTGGAGTCATTGTATAAAATAATTTTCACCAAACTGATTAATTTTCAGGTCATCACAGCACTTTCTAACTTTTTTTAAAGTTGATAGTTTGATTTGGGCATTATTACTGATTTTCTTGATATACCATTGTCATGCTTTTGAAAAATCTGTGAACATTATACATGAAATACTAGCTTTTTAGAGAGAATATCATCTGTTGTTAGCAGGGAGACTTTTTAAATGTGTTATTTGTTGAGAAAAATGGCCTAGCTGGGCAAATACTTATTAGAATTAACTGTATTTTGTGCATCTGAAGAGTATGTCATCTACAGTGTATACACACATTTCTCCCCCTTCTCTCCCATGTATGGCTCTATCTCAGAAGCTTGTGTAAGGTGAGATTTGATGCCTGTAATTGGAGAGAGCCACTGTCTTCACATCTTATGGTATAGAGTAAATAGGTTTTCTTATCTAATAATGTATTTTCTTCATGCTTTTTTCAGGAGGTAACAATTAATTTCAGCAATCTTTACATTATAATGATTCAGTAACCGACTTGGAAAGAAAAGCAAGATGGCACTATAAAAGGGTGATTAACGTGATACAGTGGATAGTTATCACATGGCTGTGCATAGGTGTGACTAGTGCATTAGGGAGCATTGTAAAAACAATTAAAAAAGGGATTGTGTGCCTGATAGACTAGCATGGTTAAGAAATGTGGCTATTTGCACACTGCTCTGGCATCTTATAAATTGGTGATGTAAGTTAGTTTAAACAGGTGCATAAAAGAACTGGAAGACACATGGTAAGCCCTTTTTAAAGTGTAGTAATGACCAAGTGAATAAAATGAAGTTAAATACTTTGTACTTGATGAAATCTAATGTCATGGAAAAATTAGGAGATTTTTGAGGTAGTGAATTTTGGACAGTGTCTGTCTTTGACTCATTTCTTTAAATGGCATGTCTTTAAAGTTAGCTGTAAGTTTTTAAAAATATGTGGTTTTTTACATTTTTATATATTTTATTTTTTTATATTTTATATTTTTTTATTAAAAATATCTGGAATCAAGATTGAATTTTCAGTTGTATTTTGGGCCACTCTAGTGTTCTCGTACTGGACCTTCTAAGGAAAATGCAATTGATTGCACCAGTAGATTTCAGTTAGCTAGTTTCTCATTCATTACCTAATGTTGAGAGTAATCAGAGAATAATGTACTGAAGAGGAGCGCTGATGGGAGTGGTTAAGAGCCTGTGTGCTGGCTGGAAGTCACGGTTCATTGTGGTTTGAATCTACCAGCTGCTCTTTGGGATGAAGAGGTAGCAGTTTGCTCCCATACAAGTTACAGCTTCAGAAACCCCTGGGGCAGGTCCATTCTGTCCCACTGGGTGGCTCTGACACAAGGATTCTAAATGAAAATAACTCTAGATTTTGTCACTGTTTTTCCTAATTTGACATACTTTGCTTTAATAAAAATTTTTTTGTATTCTCTTCTGGAAAGATGTTATATTTATATAAGTGTTTGGGTTATAGAAGGCGAATCCATAGTTAGGCTTTGAATGAGTCTACTAATTAAATTTTTAATACTACAGTAATAATTAGCATTTTATTCAAGAGACTTTTTAATTGCACAGTATAAACTAAAACATTTTGGCAATCTCTTTTAAAGGTTTATCTTTTTGAAGATAACTTTTTAAAGTTGTTGTTGTTGTTATGTGCCCTCGAGTCACTTGTGACTCATAGCGACCCTATGTACAAGAGCCCTAAACCCTGCTCTATCCTGTGCCAACTTCACTGTCTCTGACACGCCTACCCCCATTACCCCAGTCACTAAATAGAACCATCTCGCTGAGGGTCTTCCTCTCCTGTACTGTCCCTCCACCCTCCCAAACATGACGTCCTTCTCCAAGGACTGGTCCCTCCTTGCAGCATGCCCGAAGTATGTCAGACGAAGCTTCAGCATCCTTGACTCCAAACACGTGGCAAGGGGGGAGTAGCAGCATTGAATCTAACAGTCATTTCATATCTTTCAAAAAGGAGTTAATTACATTTAAAACTTCTAATTTAGATGATTTTAGCATTAGTTTCTATAATTTATAATTTGGTAAATAATATTTTTTGTAAATACTTTTCTTGGGCAGTTTGTTTAGTCATTCATTGAAGCTGAGCTTTTTTAGGATTTCTGATTTGAAAAATATTAGTTTAGTGTGATCACATGCCTTTGTTGCCTTTCCTCCGTATTTCTAAGGGTCGACTGTATAACAAGCCAGCAGTTAAAAATACTGTGCCAGAAAATTACATTTATTTTAATATCCTCCTACATGATACCATGTTAGGGTAAATAACACACTAGTTTAACAGTTTTTTTTATTTTTAAATGCCATGAGTGGTTATTTTGTACATAGGACTAAACTGGTTTTTGTTTAACTTCTACTTTTTAATCAGATTGTCTCCGTTTCTCATGTCCTTTTATGATGCTTCTGCTTTAGAAATTGATACGGGTTTGTCAAAGGTCATGTCCATTTGATGTCATAACAGCTGGTAAAAAGTGAAAATTCACTCAACTAGATTTGTGACTTGTAGGGATTTATTTTGTTTGATGTTGCAAAAGTTAAAATAGATCCTGAAATGTTTTTAAAATTTCCACCATCGGTGTAAATTTTAATCAAATTAGCTTGTGTGTACACAGTGCAGAATTTGTGAATTAATGTAAAACCTTGATTAACTCAATGCTAATAAAACCTTGATTAACTCAGTGCTAGACAATTCTGGAAGGATTTGAGGAACTCTCCTAAAGTCAGATAGCAAAAAACTTACTTAAAATATGAACTTCATTTCCTTATTAAGTAAGTGATAAACAGTTTCTTTTTTACCTAAAAGTATTAAAGAAAACCCAGTTTGCAGCTCTCATTCCGTCTCTTGTGCCTTATACCCCTTAATTCAGCCTCCTGAAAGTTATGACTGAAAACTAGCATTTGGCCTCCAAGGTCAATTGGAACATGTTAGCAATTCAGAAATAAGATTTTTACCGGGAAGCTAAGCTGCGATAGCGCCTTCAGTGAGCATTGCAGTTAGTCCTGGTTTTACAGTATTTTGAGATATTTTTATATATATATATATGGCTCATTTTGTTCAGTTAGCAATTGTTTATTATTGCGTTTTCTGTTTCACTTTTTAAATTATGCTGTTTTGTTTGACTAAGGCCTCTTAATTTTACTAAGGGGGAAAAATGGAAATGGCAGTACAGAGCCCAATTATTCCATGGCTCTAGCAGTACGTGAAGTTTCCATTTTGGTTAAAAACTCTCCTTTCCTCCCTATCTTGCCCCTGTTCCTTTGTTGTGCCCCTTGGTTTAACATTGTTCTCCTCCTCAATTTTCCTCTTCTCCTTATTGTAAACTCATGGCAGGGTCTGCTTGGTGAGCTCATTCTCTTACAACAGCAAATTCAAGAGCATGAAGAGGAAGCACGCAGAGCTGCTGGCCAGTATAACACAAGCTATGCCCAACAGAAGCGCAAGGTGATGGATGGTTTAAGGGGGCTACTGATGTGTTCAAACTAATCAGCTATTTCTGCCAGGATATCATGTCACCTTAATCCATTCATGGATTCTAGTTATGAGAAACTACTTTTGACAGAGTAAAAATTTGTAAGAAATTTAATATAAACCTGTAACTATCTAAAATAGGAAATACAGATAAGTTAAGCAGAGCAATTTAATTTATGAGCATTCACTTGTGAATGTCAGGGATTTGTATTTAGAGAATTATAAATTGCTTGTTTACTTGGTTTAATGATTGAGCCACTCTAAATTAGAATCTATTTGTTCTACAAGTTTTCATTTCTGAATGAAAAGGGTCACTATGGATGATCAAATTTAATTCTTTAGAGCATGAAATGCTTTATTTCTTATTGTTAGGGAATGATCAGCTTGTAGAAGAAAAATACCTTAATTCAACTTTGAGCAAGTAAATGTCGTTTTATAAGTCAGTAAGCTCATTTTATGAAGTTTTTCCATTTCTACAGTTAAGTGCAAAAATATTTTACGTTGGCTCACTGAAGGATTGGACATTGGAGATTTTATATAATTCTAGTCTCCAAATACTGTATTAAAGGCATAAATTTCTAAAAATGTTCAATTACTGGTACACTGAAGAGGTCTTTAAAAATAATATTTTTGATTGTTGAATGATTCCATTTTGTGGATCCCCAGGAGACTGTTGAGTAGAAAATAAATAAATGTAATGATTTTAAGTTATATTCTGAAATCTTGAAGTTGGCGAATTATATTAGATCCAGAAAAAAATGTGTTAAAGCATATGCAAACCTTTATTCAGAAAAATATTTAGTCATATATTTGATTAGCTTTGCAAACTTTCTAATAGTTAAAATTGAAGTTAGCTGATTTAGAGCAGTAATTCTTTAACCTTTTTCCACTTGATGGTGGTTAATATTTAAGAGTATTCATCAAAATTCTACTTATTTTTTCAGTGTCACTTGCTGGCTTTTCTCAATTCCATGGCTGTGGAATCAACTCACAGATTTCAATGAAGGAATAGCTTAGGTGGCAGTAAAAATAACAAGTTACAGTTTTGACTGTTAGTTAAATTAGCAAAAGGCCTTAATTTTAAATAGTAATGTAGCACTTCTGTCCTAATAGTGTTGAGGCAACCATTTACATGTTCTAACAAACTAGATGTTTACGCTGACATCCTATCCACATTTTAGCTTTGTTATAAAAAGAAAATGCTAGTGTATGCTGTCATTCTAATTAGAAATAGGACTATAATTGTAGGCACAAGTTATTTTAAAATGTTTTTCTTTTCATAACGATAAGCTAGTTTGCAATGCAGCCCATAGACTTACCACATTAAGATTAAGATGTGGTTTAGAAATACTGATGGAATTTTGTATGTAAACATTGATAAGATGTTAGTAATACATTAGCTTTTTTTCCACATTACCAAAAGTGAATGTTGATGTTGGCTTTTAGTCTGTAGGGAGCTGTGCTGATAGCCCAAAGGCAGAGCCTGTGGTGGTTTGACTCCGACAGTGGCTCCTCGGGAGAAAGATGGGCAGTTTCCATCCATGCAATTTTACAGTCTTGAAAACCTGCTGAAGGGTAGGATTGAGCAAGTTATTGGTCAGAGAATCATTGATATTTAATATTTATTGGATAATCCACTTGCCCCTTGTATTCCTCCCTTTGTATATTTGCAAATTAAAACCTGATAGGACTGTACCTTCATTGGGTATGTTTATATGGCCCATGTAGTAGGACACCAAGCATTGGAGCTGCTCGCTTTGGCGCTTCTTTGTGTACAAGTCTATGGGGCTGTAAAAGCATTTAAACACATTGCCACACACTTTTAAATTGACGACCATGCTTAGAAACACATTTTTTCACTGTAGCCGTCATTTGCGGCAACGTGTTTATAATCTTCCATATTGAAATTGCTATCCTACAATGCAGTTCCTTACTTGTTGCCTCTCCTTTTCTCCCTGTACTAAATAATCATGTTCACTACTATCTGATTTGGAACTTCCGCATAGCCGTAATGACTTTTTAGAAAACGACTGAGGTTCAGGCTTGGTCTGTGAGGAGCTAGTAAAGGTTTTTCTCTTTCAGCTTTAGCATGTTTCTGCGGAGGAGTCCGCTTTTTCTCCATCAGTTTCACAGCCCTGGCATTGTAGAAAAGCTCTGGTTTCAGGACCATTGATACCCCTTTCTGTCAGGGTGAGTTTTAAATTCAGTACACAAACTGACAATATTAAGCACAGGACGTGGACTTATTGTAAGTGGCTGAATTTTGCCAATAAGTGCATTATTGTCTTTAATATAGTACTCAAAAAGTGGAATACATTCAAGTAAAATGTACCTAAAGTGCTTGTTAAGGCCTGAAGTAAGTGACAGATTGAAAATAGCCTAAGTTGGTCTCTTAAGAGAATATGTAAAGACATCTTGGCAGTTTTGATAATTGTTTTGTAAACCTAAATGTTTTGTTGTTTCCTAGAAAATCCTGAGTTAGCTCTAGACTCCACCACCAGTTTGTCTTTAATAGAACATTACAATTGATTTTTATGTTCCATTATACTAAGTAGATAGTATACTGGTGAACTTTGCATGAGTTCCTGACATTTGTCTCAAAACCACAAATGATAAGTATATATACTCTTAATAGTTATGACTTGTTGTTGTTGTTGTTATGTGCCGTCGAGTCGCCTGCGACTCATGACTAGTAATCTTAATATAATTATTAGAAAGCCCTAGTGGTCTAATGGGTAAGGAGCTGTACAGCCAACCCAAAAGCAAGTGGTTCAAACCCACTAACTGCCCTGTAGGAGAAAGATGGGCAATCTTTCTGTGATTTACAGCCTTTGAAGACCCATTGGACAGTGGCCAGCTAGGAGTCATTTCTGACTCGACAGCACTAACAATAATATCATTCTCAAGATTGGATATGTAATATTTCTATAACCTTATTTTAAATTTATTTCGTATATAACTTTTTACTATTAAAGATAATTATTATTACATATAAACTTTTTCTTTTACAAATTTCTAAGGAAGTTATAACCCTGCCTCTATAATACGCATTTTAACTTTTCAGTGTAATTGTATTAGTTTCTTAATTATTGCTCCATATGTGAAATAACACTGTATTTTCATAATGATTTTAAATATATTGCATGAAATCATTAACTGTTCAGCTGAAAACTAAAACATTTATACTACTGCTGTTTTAAACTAATAACATTTTATACCAATTGAGCTATAGTTAGATGAGTACTTAATGGAACAAAGTAAATAAATTTTGGTACCATTCAAAATTAATTGGGAATCTAATCTAGAAAACAGATTTTTATTATTATTATTATTATTATTACATTACTGTAGAATGCTGGCATGCCATCCAATTAAAATATGGAATCATTTGTTTCTTCATTGATTTTCAAGTTTTTTATTTTTGGTTATGAGGTCCCTTCCCCACCTTGCCTGTTTCCTTACCTTTTGGGGGATTATTAGTAATTCTTGTTCATTCTATGCATAGATAATCTATGAACAAGTCTTTGCTTGCTCTGCAGGAATAGGAAGAAGCTAGTGTTTGTTTTATATTCACTTACTTTTTCAAATTAATTACATTTGTGGATCTTTTAGGCATAGACTTTTAAGAAACAATACTGTCATTTCAGCTCCTAAATGAAACTTTGTGTCAAATTTTGAAAACATATGAGAAATCAGAGTTAAAATTTGAAGATAACTTTCTGTAGTATGAACAAGATTTATTAATATCTACCACAAATCATCTGAAAATATTCTCATATTTGCTACCATGATGTCTTGATTGCTTAGATAGCTAATAAAATGGAAAAGATTTAAATGAATATGTATTTTAATTTTTGTCTGTTATGAATTATATTCATTAAATAGACAATTTTGAAAGACTGAGGCTGACAACTTCTGTGCCTCACCATGGAGTCAAAGCATAATTGCGTGGGTTGTCATAAAGTGACATTTTTAATTTATCAACACATTAAAATTGATCTTTGTACATTTGTATCTAAAATTGTATTGTGACTACTTTGAAAACTGTTACACAATAAAATTTGCTTTTTAATTATCTTAGAACTGTTAGCATAAAATAATGGAAGTAATTTACACAATCCGTGTGCTTTCATTCTAGTTTGTGTTTTCTGTTCAACTCATTTTGGTGGTTTCACTTGACTTACTGCTACCAGTGCATTCTTTATATTATGGCTTAGCAGATATTGAAACATGTTTGAAAACAAGCATGTGGCTCCAGTTAACGTTCTGAAAATGCAAGTTTTTCTTTGCATTTGTCCTGTTTCTTTCCCTTTTCACAACTCAAAAAATACATAACATTTACTTAGCATTTACCAAGGAACTTTTTCAGCAGCTGCAAATAGTAACATGTAGCTGACTTCCAAGAGCCCATTTTAGTAATCTGTGCTTTATTTCTCCAATTATCTAATTCTCTCCGCTTTAGTTCAAAACTGTCCATGAAGAAACTTCTAGCTTTGTATTAGTCTCCTACTTTTCTAACAAGCTATTTGTGTGAAATGGCTAGGGTAGTTCCAGGAAAACTATTGCTTTTTGCGTTTTTCTTCTCTGTGTGAAATCTTGAGCTACTTTTATTGACAAATACAAACTTTTTTGCATTCTTAATGATTTAATTTAAAATTTGCTTTGATGAAATGTGTAGATAAAACCTATAGTTACTATAGGTTATTGCTTTCAAAAAGAATTTTAAAAGTGTTTTTTACTCACTATACAGTCTACATAAACCTAATCTACCAAACTAAAATGAATTTATCTTACATATCTAGGTTTCAGACAAAGAAAAGATTGACCAACTTCAAGAAGAACTGCTACGTACTCAGGTAATTTTAATGAGTAAGATAAATCCGAGACTCTCTTTTTCTTATACTCTAATATAAGTTTGATAATATATCAACTAATTTTTTTAACAAAGTAAAATTTAGAGTAGTTGAATGAGAGGATCTTATTATTTTGGGTACAAAAACTAATTAAGAAATAAGGAATAAAAAGGAACCAGGTAAGCGTGGGACTATTTTATTTAAAAGGCACTTTTGTGGCATAGTCCAGAGGGAGTTGTGCTTCTAACCTAAAGGTTAGACTCTCTGGGGATTGGAATCCACTGGTGACTTTGTGGGAGAGAGATGGACCGTGTCCTCTTGTGCGGTTTACAGCCTCTGAAAACCTTTGGGGTCATTTATGAGTTGGTTCCAACTTGACAACAATGAGTTTGTGGACTTTTTTTCTTTTCTTCGTAGAAGAAAGATGTGATGGTCGTAAAAGTCCAGCTCTAGAAATACTCCAAACTTGGAAACCCTGTGGTAGTTCTGCTCTGCCCTACAGGGCTGGCATGAGTTCACATCAGCAACAGTTGAGTTTATTTTGGTACATTTATGTGTTTGGGTTTGTTGTTTATCTGCACAAAGTGATTAATAAGTATTAATCACTGTTGTTGTTCTTCTAATTTTGAAGTACAATTACCTTGGGGGGAAAATATGTTTTCAACATGTTTTACCTTTGTATAAATCTTTGCTCACATTTTGCATTGATAGGTAGATTATTCCTAATTAAAACACTTGAAGGAATTTGGATTGAATCTACCGGAGTTTTAGTTCTGTCTTTACCTTTGCTTTTCAAAAGGTCCAAAGCAGTCACCTTTCCTAAAGATATTTCTGACACTATTTTGAAAAGCTCTTCTCTTAAACGCATTACCCTCAAGTCGAAATCTCACAGCTGATCTTCCAGCAGGTTTTGAGAATTGCACAGAAGGAAGTTACCCACCTGTCTCCCATGGAGCAGCTGATTAGTAACTTTGGAGTTGGGAATTCTCAATTTTTGTGGAACTGCTAACTGAAAGGTTGATGTTTCAAATCCACCGTTCTCTCCCCTGGAGAAAGATAGGCATTCTGCCCCAAAAGACATTTGTTGTCTCAGAAACCTGATAGAGAATGCCTGTGAATTGCAATTGAACTTGGTGGCAGAAGGTTTATATTGTTACTAAATATAAGTGAGCAGGTTGTATAGAAATATGTTAATAATGAAGTCTAGCCTGTGGCTATAGCATACCTTGTAACTCCACATTTGCGTTAAGTTGTACCTTCATTAAGATTTTGGGTGCTGTTGAGTCAGAACTGACCCATAGCTGACCCTCTAGAGGGTTTTCAGAGGCACTAAATCACAATTGAGGAGATTGTCCATTCTTCTCATACAGTCCTGCTAGAGGATTCAAACCTTTGTGATTGCAGCACAATTTCTTAATGACTAGGCCACCAGAGCTCCCTTTTTTGAGGATAGAACTATGATTTCCTATTATTTTTCTTAAAAGGTTTTTAATAACAACCAAAATTTTTTCTGACAAGTCATTACTTTTCATTATAAAAGTTATAAATTGAACATAAATAATGTGCTGTTTGTAGGAAGAAGTAAATACTAGTAGTTTTCTGAACACTGATGTTTAGGTAAAGAATAACAGTGTAAAAACTCTCAGCCTCTTACTGCTGTCAAGTTAGAACCAAACCAAGTCATAGCTGACCGTCCAGTGGGTGTTCCAAGACTGTAAAAAGCATGGAGGAGACTATGGAGTTGCTGGTGGGTTCACATCACCTATCTTTAGGTTGGGAGCACAACTCTTTACTCACGCGACCGCCAGAACTTGCTGCGTGTAAAAACTGGATATTCAGTTTATTTGAGAAGAAAAATGTACAGTCAAGTAACCCATTTGACAGAGTAACCTTTTAAAATCCTGTCCTTAGCTCATTATTTTTAAACTAACATTTTTGGCCATGGAAATGACAACATTTGGAAGTATATGAGCCAAACTGAACTCAGCCAAACTTGTATCAAAATCCTACTTTTCCACCACTTCCTAGCTTCGTGACCTTTGATAGGCTTCCAAACAGCCCTGACCTCAGGTGTCTAATCTATTGGACATCTAACTCCTGGGGTGCTATGAGCACTGAGTTAATGCAGTAAACTCTTAATATAGGACCTGCCACACAATGCATGCACAGATACTGTTAACTAAAGTTATTTTAGATCATTTTAATAAAATCATAGAATATGAATAAAATATTTTTATTGAATAACTCCTTTATAAAAACTCAAAAGTCAATTTAAATTTTCACTTGCTCATATTTCTGTAATTTCATTATAAAGGTAAAATAATTGAAGTGTTGGATTCTGTTAGAAAATTATAATGAATTTCACTATTTGGATAAAGAAATAATGTTCATAATTGAGTTTTATTCTCTTTTTATTGCTTTTTTAAACAGTATTTCATTTTTCATACTCAAGAGATGTGACTTCTTCAGGATTTGGGGAAGATTTTAATTGGATTTAATATGATTTATTAGCCCGTTGTTTTTCTAAATTGTTAATTTTTTTTTCTTATTTCGTTGCAGTTAAAGTACCAGAGAATCTTGGAAAGATTAGAAAAAGAGAACAAAGAATTGAGAAAATTAGTATTACAAAAGGATGACAAAGGCATCCATCATAGAAAGCTTAAGGTATTTTAAATTTACTTTATTCTTTTTGAGAACATTACTCCCCCTTAACAGTATGTGTTTCCTACTGCCAAAGGGGCCCTTTAGAGTAGTGAGAGAAGATCTTCACCCTGAAACCCACAGCGTCCCTTTTCAGCAGGAAGTAGCTAAGAGAATACGCCATCCCCTTTTCCTTATGACTCAGGGTGAAGTCTCTCTCAGGGAGGAGTGATAGGGAATGGCAAAGGACACACTGACAAAGAAGATTAATCAGAACTGGCTTTGACAAGCACTGTGGCATTTGGACAAGAACAAACTGGGAGGAGGGTAGAGAGAATAGTGCAACAATGAATGAGTGGAAGCCCAAAATCTCTGTAAATGTTTATGAAAATTAATAAAATATAATTATAGAAAAATAAATAAATTTAAAAAAACAGTATGTTTTCACTGATACCAGTTTCTAATGAACTGTCAAGTGTGTATTGTTTTCTTTTTTATGGTGATAAAAATTTGTATTTAGAATCAGCCAGCTGGGCTCAGTTTAGAAGATCCCAATTTTGTTGACAACTTCCAAAGCATCATAGTCAAGAGCAAGTCGAACACAGGCCTTTTTCTGTCCATCACACTTAATCAGGGTGTTAACTTTGCTCACATCAATGTCATAGAGCTTCTTCACAGCTTTGATTTGGTGCTTGTTGGCCTTGACATCTACAGTGAACGTAAGTGTCTTTTTATCTTCTATCTTCCTGACTGCCTCAGTGGTCAGGGGAAAGTTGAGGATGGAATCGTGGTCAGGCATGTTTCTCCTGGGCGCTCTTCTGGGGTATTTGGGCTGCATTCAGAGTCTCAGCTTAAGATCTTAGGCCATTGGAAGGTGGGTGACATGCGGATCTTCTTTTCTTTTGGCTGTGAACACCCTTCAGGACTGCCTTATTGGCCTTTAATGCCTTTGCTTTGGCTTCAATTTTGGGAGCGTCACGGCTTCCTTCTTTGCTTTCGGCGCCATCTTCATAGAAAGGCTCAAGTGTGCGTTGTGTCCTTGGTGGAAAGGAGTCACTGGGAATACCTGTTTTAAAGACTCTCCAAACACATAGAGTCTCCACGTTTTAGTATATTATATCTGTTAAAGTCCTTATACTCTTGAATTATTTATTCTGAGGTTATTTTCTCCCTGAAATTTCTAGTTTATTTTTATTTTTGCAACCATAAAATAGGGAAAACCATCATTGCTTCACTTGTGTGCCCATGTTCTTGTGTTGTTTTTAAGGAGACATTTTCCTCCAAAAGGTTTCTTAGATATTTTAAAGGATGGGCGGGGCGGTGGGGGGTGGTGGTGGACGAAATGCTTGCTGGTATTGTTGATTAACCTTATCAGTAAAGTAAATTTGCTTCTGCACTAAGCCAGACATATGTGCTGAATCAAACTGAAGGACTTCTGTTATCCTTATTATAATTATAGAGCATCTATGCACAGCACAACCATGGCATGTACTTTCTATTGCCGAGGGTAAAGTTCTGGTTTACCTTGAGGAACGTAATAGTTGTTACCCTGAATGATTATTACAGGAAAAATAGTTATGTTTATACTGATAGGAAACAAATGAGAAAAGTTATTTCCAAGTATTAATATGTTAAGAGTTTATACCTTAGCAAGATCATTTTGTGTAGAAAAAATAGTAATGACTTTTTAAGATGAATGTTGTGTTACTTGCCTTCTATTTAATTATTTTTTTATAGTAATAGATAAATAGAATCTTAGGCTTTCATTTTGTTCCTACCATGGCATTAAAACTTAAAATCCCTGATCCATAATAATTAAATGCCTGACGATAATTCGCACCGTCCACCCAGCCTATTTGTTCATTCATTCATTAGGTACTTACTTGAAGTTTCTTAGGTGCAAAGCTCATGATCTAGCTAATACAGAGAGAAACAGTGGAGGAAGACTGATTTTTATAATCTGCCCCATGTGTTCTCGTATGTTAGCCTGACTTGTGCAACAGTGTGTTTTATTTTTATCTTTGAACTTCTCTGTTGTTGTTGTTAGGTGCCGTCGAGTCGTTTGTGACTCATAGCGACCCTATGTACAATAGCCCTAAACCCTGCTCTATCCTGTGCCAGTCAATCTGCCTCTGACACACCCATCCCGATTACCCCAGTCACTGAATCAATCCACCTCATAGAGGGTCTTCCCCTCCTGCGCTGTCCTTCCACCCTACCAAGCATGATGGCCCTCTCCAAGGACTTTCCTTACAACATGTCCAAAGTATGTCAGACGAAGCCCTAGAATCCTTGCCTCCAAGGAGTAGCCCAGTTTAACCCTCTCTAGGATGAATCTGTTTGTTTTCTTGACAGTACAGGGTATGTTCAATGCTCTCTAGCGACCATATTAACAATGGATCTGAACCTTAATCCTAACCTGTTCCATGCTTACCATCTCCAACACTTGAGCCCATTATTACAGTCACCATGTGAGTTCATCTTTTCAGAGAGCTTCCTCTCTTATGGTGACCCTTGAACTTTTCAAGCCTCATTGCCTTCTCCAAGGACTGGTCACTTCTAGCCGACCCCTTCTTTGGCCTTCTTGTTAATGGCCTTCTGTTGGGCATTTAAATTAGCCAGTCAGAATTAACTAAATTTTCTTTTTGTCATTTAATTAAGAGTCTAAGAAATCCTAATGTCCTTTATTAAATCAGAATGTCTCTAATTATGGGTAAACTGTGTAAGAAAAGTAGAACTTTAGTCTGCAGCAAGAACTACAGGGTTTATAAAACCTTAATTTATCAGATTATTTTCTCTTGATACAGTTATATCTCTGCTTTAAGGGTTGTTTTCTTTTTAATTTTGCAGAAATCTCTAATTGACATGTATTCTGAAGTACTTGATGTTCTGTCTGATTATGATGCCAGTTATAATACCCAAGATCATCTGCCACGAGTAAGTAAGACAGCTTGCCTATGAGCAAAAAAAATGCTTTACGTTCTCAAAATACAAACATACATATATGATCTACATCATTTTATTCATGTGTTTCAGTTGATGTTTTAAATACTAAATGTTTGACTATAGCTCTTTATTTTGATCTTTTTCTTTCCCAGTATTTATCTGTTGCAGAAAAGGACTATCAAATACTTGGTATTATGTGCTTGACAGTATATTAAATTAATGCATGAAAGTTAACCTTATAGAATTGAAAATATGTTTTCTTAAATATAAATTAGCTATTTAAGGGATTTGTGGATTAGTAATCTGGTTTTAAAATTGTCGTTCAAATGAATTCCAAGTAGTTATTTAGATAATCTTGACTATTAATAATGGATCCAGTTGATATGTTACTGATTGTATTCTCAGTCTGCCTATTAACCATTATTTTTTCACTAATATGACCCGGCAGAGAGAACAATATCACTACAAAAAGAATGGGAATCACAGAGCATTTGATTATGCTTATGTGAAACCTATACTTGGACCAGGAGGCAGTCATCAGAACAGATCAAGGGAACACTGCATTGTTCAAAATTTGGAAGAGTGTACGCCAGAGATGTGTTCTGTCTCCATACCTTTTCAATCTATGTGCAGAACAGATCATCCAGAAGGCTGGGTTGTATCAGGAGGAATATGGCATCAATTGGAAGAAGACTCATCAACAGCATGTGTTATGCAAATGACACAACCCTGCTTGCTGAAGGTGAGGAGCTGAAGTGCTTCCTGCAGAAGGCCAAGGACTGCAGCCTTCACTATGGATTGAAGCTCAACATCAAGAAAACAAAGATTCGTACCACTGGGCCGATAGGCAGCATTATGATAGATGGTGAAGAGATTGAGATTGTTTTGGGTTTTTTTCCTTCTTCCACAGGAGATTGAGATTGTTGACACTTTAGTTTGCTTGACTCCACAATCAACACTCTAGGTACCAGCAGCCAGGAAATCAAGAGATGAATTGCATTGGAAAAGGTGGCTGTCAGGCAGCTCTCCAGAGTACTGAAGAGCAGTGACGTCAGGCTGGAGACTAAGGTGCTCCTGATGGAGGCCATAGTCTTGACAGTTGCTTGCTGTGCATCAGAGAGCTGGACAATGACTAGGGCTGATAGGGAATTGATGCCTTTGAGCTGTGGTGCTGGAGATAATTGTTGAATTCATGTCACGGATTGCCAGAGAACAAACAGGTTCGTCCTAGATAGGGTGAAGCCAGGCAGCTCCTTAGAGGCAAGTATTCTGAAGCTTTATCTGAATTCTTTAGACATGTTGCAAGGACTGGTACTTTAAGAGGGACATAATTCTTAGAAGGGTGGAAGGATTAAGAAAGAGAAGGAGGCCCTCGATGAAATGGATTGATACAGTTACTGGGGTAATGAGGGTAGGTGTATCAGAGACAGTAAAATTGGTACAGGATAGAGCAGGTTTCAGGGCTCTTGTACATAGGGTCTCTATGAGTCTCAATTGACTCGATGACACATAACAACAACTAATTACACACTAGCAAAATCCTGCTGAAGATCATACCAAAATGACTGGAACAGTATATTGACAGAGAACTACCAGAAATAAAAGCTGGGTTTAGAAGAGGTGGTGACACTAGAGACATTATTGCTAATGTCAGATGATCTTGGCAGAAAACAGGATACCTGAGGAATGTCTGTCTGTTTCATTGACTGTGCAAAGGCATTTAACTGTCTGGATCACAACAAACTGAGGCTAGCCTTAAGGAAAATGGGAATCTGAGAACACTTGATTGTGCTTATACAAAACCAATGCTTGGACCAGGAAGCAGTCCTCAGAACTGAGCAGGGAAACACTGCATGTTTCAAAATCAGGAAAGGTGTGTGTCAGGGCTGCATCCTGTCTCCATACCTATTCAGTCTATATGCAGAACAGATCACTCATGAAGCGGGGCTTTATGAGGATGAAGGTGGCATCAGGATTGGAGATAGACTCATCAACAACCTCCGTTATGCAGATGACATCATCCTGCTTGCTGAAACTGAGAAGGACCTGAAGGGCTTGCTGCAGAAGGTCAAGGACTGCAGCCTTAAATATGGATTGAAGCTCAACATCAAGAACACAAAGATTCTCACCACTGGCCTAATTGGCAGTACCATGAGAGATGGAAAAAAGATTGCAGTTGTTAACAATTACAGCTTCCTCAGCTTCACAATCAACACTCTTGGTACCAGCAATCAGGAAATAAAGAGGAATTGCATTGGGAAAATCCGCTGTTAGGGACCTCTCCAGAGTGCTGAAAAGCAACTATGTCAGTCTAGAGACTAAAGTGCACCTAATCCAGCCCATGGTCTTCGCAGTTACTTGCTATGCATTAGAGATCTGGACAATGACTAAGATTGACAGAAGAATTGATGCCTTCGAGTTGTGCTGGAAAAGAGTTTTGAACATACCATGGACCACCAAGAAAATAAGTATATCTTGGAGAGGGTGAATCCAAGTTTCTCCTTGGAGGGTAGGATTTTGAAGCTCCACGTCACTTTGGTCACGTGGCCAGGCCCTTGGAGAAGGACATCATGCTTGGGAGCGTGGATGGACAGCGCAGGAGGGGGAGACCCCAGATGAGCTAGATTGAAACAGTGACTGGGCCAATGGGGGGTTGGTGTGTTGGAATTAGTGAAGTGGAACTGGTTCAGGACAGGGCAGTGTTCAGAGCTGCTGTACATAGGGTCGCTTTTGATCACAGGCGACTCGACTGCACATAACAACAATATTTTTAAAATCATTTAACTGTTGTTACCATGAGCTGAACCTGTAGCAGGTTTGCGGAGGCTGTAAATCACATGGGAAGAGATTGTCAATGTTTCTCCTAAGGAGCAGCTGGGGAATGCATGCAGCCTGCCTTTGGTTTGACAGCACAACTCTTTATCCACTCGTCTACAGAGTGCTCTTTAACTGTAGATATTTTTAAAAACTAAATAAAATGTCTGAGAGCAATGTTCTACATTTACTGAAATGTAATTTTGTGTCAGAAACAATGAGTTGGCTCAGGATTGAGCTGGGTTCAGAGCTTTTGTACATACAGTTGCTATGAGTCCCAGGCAACTCAACAGCACATAAATATAGCAGTAACTTTGTGTCAAAAATGAGAATGAATGTTCTTTCCTTCTGCTTAGGTGGTTGTGGTTGGAGATCAAAGTGCTGGAAAAACTAGTGTATTGGAAATGATTGCCCAAGCACGAATATTCCCTCGAGGCTCTGGCGAGATGATGACACGCTCTCCAGTGAAGGTAAGGAAATGACCATAAATTAAGTTCTTCAAGAAAATAATCACTTCAGTGATACTAGTTCATTTGTGAAGAGCTTTAACTGAATAAAGAGTCGATAAAGTAGCATTTGGAATCATTCTAGAGTAGACATCAATAGCATGGCTTGAGGCCATTATGGTAGGAGATGGATGAGTGAGGAGAGAGTGGTGAGCAGAGAGGCTAGAACTGTAGTAGGGACTAGGCTAGACTCAGGCTTATGACCTACAGATTTATTCTATGTTATGTATAAATGAGAGGCTGAGATAAAGAATGAGTACAGTGAAAGTGGAGAAAGTACTTATGGATTATTTTGGATTTTATTGTTAAAAAAACAACAGAGAAATGGATCTGTGGTGGCTAAAATATATTGGATGGAGTGAAAATTTTTACAGCTATTTAAATGCTGGTTTTAATGATTCAGTGGAAAAAAGAAAAGATGATTCAAGATAAAGGGAACAATTATAGCAGCAAAATTATTGAGATTAAAGAAGTTGAAAGTCATAGTATGAGTTGGGTGTATAAACCACAACCCCACTGCTGTCAACTTGATTGCAGCTGGTAATGATCCTCCACCAGGGGTTTCTGAGGCTGTAAATGTTTGGTGTTTGGTGTTTTGTTTTGGTTTTAATACTGATTTTTTACAGAGTTCTAATACATTGTTTTTCACACAAGATTCTTCCCATTTTCTTCACTCCCCCACCCATCGAGTTGTGCAATCCTATGATGAACATACCTCCTCCAAAATCTTCACCCCTCTGCTTCCACCCCCTTCCTTAGATCCTCATACTCATTCTACAATAATGGTTTTATACAGTATTTGTCCTTGTGAGACTGAGTTAGTTCACGCAGCATAATCCTCTTCAGTCCCTCCCAAGTTAGATAGTGTTCAAAATGATTGCTCCTGTGTGCTGTGTAGTATTCTATTGTGTGAATGTACCACAACTTCTCAATCCATTCATTTGTGGTTGGACATCTGGGCTGTTTCCATGTTTTTTCTTGTGGTATATTCCAAGCAATGGAATAGCAGAGTCATATGAAATTTCTGTGTTCAGCTTTTTGAGGAAATACCAAACTGCCTTCCAGAGTGATTGTGTACAATCCCACCAGTAATGAATAAGAGTTCCTAGCTTGTTGAGGCTATAAATTTTTTTAAGAGGAGATTACTTATCTTTCTTCAGCGGAGCTGCTCATCTATTTGAACCTCTGAGTTAGTAGAAAGGCAGGCTCTGCACTGTACCTCAGAGCTCCTTGTCTGTATACAAAAGCATGCCAGACTGCTAAAGGTAGTGTACTTCAGTGAGGAAAACAGAGATCTTTATTTATCGTAATGAAAGATTTGTTCTATTAAATGAAGATAGACACTTAACCAGCAACAGTAGCAAAATTCAACAGGGCAGCAAACAACAAAGACTGGCGAGGTTATGAAGAAATTAGAACCCTTCTAAACTGCTGGTGGGAATGTAAAATGTTATAGCCACTCTGGAAAGTGTTCTGACACTTTCTCAAAAAGAAGGAAATACTTGCATTAAAATCATGATTGAAGAAAAGAATGGGAAAAGACAAGGTGGAACTGGAAATACCATTTGACCCAGCAATTCCACTACTGAGAATATACCCTAAAGAAACCTGAGCCTATGACTTAAACAGATGAATGCACAGCTGTGCTTTTGCTATGTTATTCACAATAGCGAAGAGATGGAAGCAACTTAGGTGTCTATGAACAAACGAATGGATAGAAAAACTATGGTACATTCACACAAAGGAATATTATGCAGCATCGAAAAACAGTGAACTTATAAAATTTTACACATCATGGGAAGCCTGGAGGACATTATGCTGAGTGAAACATCTCGGTCACAAAAGGACAAATACTGCGTAACACAGCTCTTATAAAAAGTGTTATGCGTGTAGAACCAGCCAGATGTTAAGATGCGTTTGAGAAAGTGATTCTGACCCAGTGAGTGGAAAATGAAGGAGCTGGGGATGTGGATACCTAACAAAGAAGATAACTAGTGCAAACTCCTGAGGTAGTTGAGTGTACTAGGTAATTAGGTCACAGAGCTAAAGGGTTCATAGGAAGGTCATGTATTAGAGTTTGTAAGCCATTATCTATTGGGTTTTTATAGAGAGTAAAGTGGGAACTTAATGTAAGATTTTGAGCAGAGTAACAAGGCTCTGTTAGAAAACCAAAAGACAAGAATATGATTGGCCTTTTTCAAGTTGAAAAATATGGAAGAAAACAATGTTAAACGTTGAGTTGCAATATCGAACATTTCTATGGGCAAAATATTGAGCATCTTCAGTGGGTAGAATATTGAGTAACAACAAAATGGAAAGAATACAATTATTATGGAAAAAAAAATAATAATTAGTTGCCACTCAGCCATTTAAAGAAGTAGCATATGATTAAGAGCTGATGATATTGAAGGAAAAAATCTGAGCTTCATTGAGGCAAAAAAAACCTCCAAGGCTTCAAGAATTGACATTATCAGTTGAGATGCTTCAACATTGAGATGCATCTCTGGAAATTCAGTTATTAAAGTCTGTGAATTCTAATCTATGGTTAAAACCATTTTCCCTCTGACACCCTAGACTTTCCACATTGCTCCCTTATGTCCATATATGTTTTTCCTAGTGTATACGCATTGCTGTTGTGTCTGTTCTGACCATAAAGACCCTAGTGAACAAAGCAGAACTGCCCCATAGAGTTTCCAGGGCTGTGAAATCTTTGTGGAAACAGACAACCTCATCTTTGTCCTGTGACACCGTTGATGGATTTGAACCTGTGACCTTGTAGTTAACAGCATTGTGCCTGCAGGGCTCTTCTCAGTATATCTCATCTCTCACTCTCTCACTTCACATTCACACAATTCAGTCAGTCTTTCTGTGTGCTGCTGGTGGGTTCAAACTGCCAGAGAGGAGCCACCTTCAGGTTACCAGTGCAGTTCTCCAGCCTAGGTCACCAGCACTTTCAGTGGACAGTTAGGTTTGAAGTAGGGACCATTCAGTATGTTATGCCCTTCCCATCTACCATGTAGTTGGTTTGTAATAAATACATATTTCACTTTTTTATTTTTTTTAATCCAGTAAATTAATTTTTAATGTTAAGATGAAAGATTTTCTTTTCTATTATTTTTGTTTGTTTCACATGTTAGAATGGTGATTTTTTTTTTCCCTTCTTTTTTTTAACAATACCTTGAATACCATTGACTAGTAAGGGAAAAGGCAGCAAATCTGTTAAGTTTTAGAAGATATAAAATAGGTATTTTTTTCCAGTAGCCACTGATCTTGTTGGGAAAAATCACAGCACATAAAAGGTATATGAACTGTCCAGATAAAAGAATTGTCATCTCGGTGCCATCATGTGGACATTTCCGGGGATGCTTCTTCCCTAGAATGGATGCTGGGCAGCACAGTGCTTATTGTATATGGACCGTGTACATGCTATGAGAATGGGCCATTGATAGAAATGCACCATTGTCTGTTCATTTCAGGTAACCCTCAGTGAAGGTCCTCACCACGTGGCCTTGTTTAAAGATAGTTCTCGGGAGTTTGATCTAACCAAAGAGGAAGATGTAAGTAGACGAGCATAATGGAGTGGACTGGGAGGAGGGAATTGAATAACAATGAAAGAATTTTTTTTTTCTTTTACTTTTCAAAGAGAAAAGTCAATTGGAGGGGAGGGGTGGGCAGGGAGAAAAGTGCAGCAATGAATGAATGGAAATTTAAACAAACAAACAAAAAAACCACCAAAAATGTCTTTTAGACACGTGCCTCTTAATGGTCTCTGTGCAACTTTGAAAATGGAATAAACTAAATAAATAGCCAATATTTATGAAGTAAAGATTCTCTTAGAATTTTGTTGGTTTTCCTTTATAGCTTGCAGCATTGAGACATGAGATAGAAATCCGAATGAGGAAAAACGTGAAAGAAGGCTGTACAGTTAGTCCTGAGGTAAGGGTTGCAGTTCATCGCAGTGATTTTTCACATATAAGCAGTGTGTGTACTTAAAGAACAAAATCATAATATTGGTACTGATGTTTAAATTGCAGCAAACCCAAGATACTTTTTTGTTTTTTAATATTCCAGATAATGGTTTATTAAAAGATTAGTATAGTTTTAAGGTAATTGGATTGTGTATAATTTTCCTTTCTTCATATTCCCCCCCAAGGTAATTTTTTGGAATGATTACTTTTAGGATTAGAAAATGCTCTTTTATATACTCTAAATGGATGGGATAGAGACATTTCAGAATATATTTTACCAGAAAACTGTGAACACTACTATGCCCACATTTATATTGCTTTTTTGTTTCTGAATAGACCATATCCCTAAATGTGAAAGGCCCTGGATTACAGAGGATGGTGCTTGTTGACTTACCTGGTGTGATTAATGTAAGTAGTTTACAAACAGTTATTTCATTTTATTCTTATTGTTGAAAACATTCTTAATGATGTTTAACCCTTTTCTTCAAGACTGTGACATCAGGTATGGCTCCTGACACAAAGGAAACTATATTCAGTATCAGCAAAGCTTACATGCAGAATCCTAATGCCATCATCCTGTGTATCCAAGGTAACTCTATCAGGAGTTTTTATTTTAAAATTTTCATGTTATTATTATGTTGAAAACAATTTTCAGAAGCTTTCCTCAATACAGTTGTATGTTTAATGTATTAATTGCCATACCTTGTAGTAATGGTGCCTTGGATAGATCCTGAAAAGTCATGGCACTCATGTCATTCTGATTGCCTAGCTTTTGAGCCTCTTTCACTCATCCTCCGAGGCTGACTTCGAATTTTAGGAATGTTTGAGTTCAAGGCTAATTTGAAAAGACAAGGCATATGTATCCATAACTGACTTGGACTGTACTACTATAGTCTGACATTAGTAAATATAATTAATGATATGTGATGTGTCAGATGCAATACTGCTTACCCATGGTGAACAGTGTTTGGTGGAGCTTCCCGATTAAAATAAGCTTGGAAGCAGGAGTGGCATCCACTTCAGAAATGGCTTTTCTCCAGAAACTCTATGAACAGTGCTCAGGTCTTTTCGTTCATAGGGTTACTATGAGTCATCTGTGACTTGATGACACCTAATAACAACAACAATGTGACAATGACAATATTACATGTCCCCACTGCAACAGATACCACAATAAAAATTATTCATAGATTTCCGCCTTTATCAATCTAGAGTTTTCGCTAAGTAAGCATGTTAATTAACATAGAATATACTTGTGTTTTTTGCCTTTTCTAATTCATTTTATTCACACGTGGAATTGAAATTGGTATTATTTCAGTAGACATCTTTGAGGTTTCACTGGCTAAACTATCTTTCTGTAACCAAGGTAAATGTGATAGAACATTTTTAATGTATATACCAGGCTGTAACTGGTTAAGTTGCAAAAAACCACTTTGCGGTTATTACAGTGTCAATATTTATTTTATTTTCAGATGGTTCTGTGGATGCTGAACGCAGTATTGTAACAGATTTGGTCAGTCAAATGGATCCTCATGGAAGAAGGACAATATTTGTTTTGACCAAAGTAGACCTAGCAGAGAAAAATGTGGCTAGTCCAAGCAGGGTGAGGGCAAGCTTTTTATTTGACATTCAATTGCTGCGATTTCCAGAAAGTGTCATTAAGGGGGGGAACTAAATGTAAAAAGAGAGGGACCATGAAATGCACACACAAAAACCTCTGGGGGCTTCTTTATCAGAAAGCAGTAGTGAGAGTTTTCTTGTTTCTATTGAAGTGCTGGGAGGTTACCTAAGTACAATTTTAGGACATGAATAAATAAGTGTCCATGATTGTAGTTTATTTACTCTCCAGATTTGTAACTGCAAATGCTGCTTGCACTACACTAGGCAGAGATTGTGTGGACGACACAGGGTTGGGCAGGGTTTCATTCTCTTGTACAAGTTGAAGCCAAGATCAGCAGCACCTAACTGTTTCATTTAGATCATTTTAGATGTGGACATAGACTCATGAACTTCATCCTGGTACTTGTGTTTTTTAGTATTTGATTCTGAGATGTTATTTTTAGTTGATGTTTATAAATTAATGCACAATTAGTGACATTATATGTTGCTTTCAAATACCCCTTACCATTTTCTCTTTTATTTATTTATTTATTTTAAATTTGCTCATTTATAGACAAATTTATCTCTCTTCATTCACCAAAAGAGTATATTGCAAAATTTTATATAGAAAAGGCATTGGATGGGGCGTTAGGCTTTCTCCTCCATGCTTTTGTACCAGTTAGCTTTGAGAATTTGACAGATTTTGTGACTTGTCTGAATATAGTTGATGCAGCATCCATCCCATTAGTCTAGTTGGTCTCGAAGATCTTTTTCATTTCTGAGCATCCTAAACATATTGTTTCCTAAATTAGTGAATCATACTTGTGAAATGATTTCATTGAAACCCCTTATAAGACTATTGCTCCTTCCCTTCCACCTCTGCCCCAACAAAGAGTCTTGACTTGACATACAACTTCTGTTTAATTACAAGGATTAATTGTTTTGTTAAAACAATTAAGATTAAGAATACAGAATTAAGATTGGGTACAGAATTCTAGTCATATTTCTTAGCTTAAAATAATTTATTATGGGAGCTCTGGTGGCCTAGTGGCAAGAAGCTGTGCTGCAATCCCTAAGGCATGTGGTTCGAATCCACCAGATGCTCCGCTGGATAAGGAGGGGCAATCACCTCCTGTGCCAGTTGGATCCAATTCAGCAGTTCACACAATTAAAAAAAAAAAAATTAAATTATTTGTGAACTGTATTATCTTGGGGGAGTTATTTAGCTTTTCAGTCCTTTTTCTTCCTCATCTGGAAGAAATGACGGTATCATGATTATCTTACATATTGTATTGGCATGTAAATGGGCTGTTATCTAATATTATATTATCCCCATAGAACAGCAGTTTCAGGCTGTAAGTACCCCATCCCTGATACTGCTTCTTAAAATTTCCCTCTTTCCTGACTTAAACTTTGAGGGACAGTGGTTCATCGGTGTCCCAGGACCATCCTAAGGTTGAGTGATTCTATATAAGGACTTCATAACTCAGTGGAGAGTCATATTCATAGCTAAATTTTACTACAGTTAAAGAATACAAAGCTAAATCACAAAAGGATAAGAGGCATGAGGTCAAGTCTGGTTGGAAGAAAGCAGGCACAAGATTGTAAGAGTTCTCTGCTAGTTGAGATGTTCAGGACTTGCTTACTCCTCCAGCAACATGCGCCTCAGTGTCAAGGTTTTTATTGGGGGTTGGTTGTGTAGGCAGCTTCATGGATCAGAATTCCAGACTTCTAAGGAAACGTAGGTGCTCAGCATAAACCACATTGCTTGCGTAATGAGCCTCTCTTCTTTAGGTAAAGTTTTAGGTCGGTTTAGGAAACTGCTAACTAGTCAAGTTCCTAGGCACTAAACAAGGACCTTCTGTGTTAATTCTTTCCATTTATCCTCCATGACCTTCATTGTGCCTTCCTTATAGATTAAGGCCTGCTAGATAGCATTGTGAGTTCTAATGTATAAAGATGCATATTCCTATGGCTACCTTCCTATCTTTTTTCATTCCTTTTATTTCTTTCTCCTCTAAGATAGTGAGTTTACATTTCTTCAAAGTTCATAAGCCACTTATATCAGTTTTGGTTTTTATTCCTAAGATTCCAGCAATAGTTTAGGGATGTAATTTATCTTAGAGGAGGCATTCTTAATCAGTATTAATCTGAACAACTTTTTTTACATTTTACACAAATGATAGATTGGGAGCTAATAAGTGGATAACAATGCTGAGTAGCTCTATTATCTTAGATAATCCTTTTAGATAATCTTTGTTATTTTGAAAAAAATTAGGTAGTTAACTTGGGCCACAGGAAGTGGCAATACAGGAATTCAGTTTTTTGATCCCAAAGCAAGTCTGAGTTAAGATTTTATATGTATGTAAAATAATAATAATAATAATAATAATGTATCTTTCAATATAGTAAAACATAAATGTTTTTCTTTAAATACGAATTGAAATATGTTTTATATACTTCTGTACAACTCTGTATGTTTTACTGAGCACGTATGTGTCCAGGGTTATTAAATCTTGCTTTCAAATAGTATAAATTTGCTTTTAAAAGTTATTGAAGCCTACATCTTACATTATTTTCCCTACTTTTTAAAATAGATTCAACAGATAATTGAAGGAAAGCTCTTCCCAATGAAAGCTCTAGGTTATTTTGCTGTTGTAACAGGAAAAGGTATGCAAAAATGCATTGAGATTTTCTTTTTTTAGTTTTATTGTTTTCAAATAATAAAGGTTCGTTTTCTTAATGAAAATGTGGCTATCATCTTTCCCTAGGAAACAGCTCTGAAAGCATTGAGGCTATAAGAGAATATGAAGAAGAATTTTTCCAGAATTCAAAACTCTTAAAGTAAGCATCTGGTTTTAATATTTAACAATTTACAATAAGAGCACACCTTAAAAGAAACAATATTCACTTAAAATTCCTGTTTTAAAGCTGTTAGTTTAATAATTAATTCTTTAATCTCCACAAAGTAGTGATCTCGACCAGTTAGCAAGTCCTTAAGGTACTGTAACCGAATTAGGAACAGTTTATCACAGGGGCAGTACTCATTCATGTTGGCAAAAGGATTGCCGCCGAGAGATAACGTAGACATTTCTTGAGTTTTTACTTACAAAAAAATCTAGGTAATAATTGAACACCTAACTTTTTAAGTACGATGTGGCACTTTTTAGTACTGGGGAAAGTTGGAGTGAGTGGGGAGTCAAAGAGGTATTTGTAAAGAAAATGTAGTATTGGTAGAAAAGGTAAAAGAGCTAACAGGTAATTGCATTGTATTAAAACTCTGTGTAGACAGTTAATTGGACTAGAAAGTGCGTTTACCTGTCGATTAGTACACTAAATCCGAATAGTTGTTGTGAACTGGAGAGTCGTATATTATCTGTTAGGAATGGAGCTGGTAAGAATGTAGAACTGTGCTTTCCAGTGTGGTTTAGCCCCATGTAGGTGTTTAAATTTGTTATAATGGAGTAAAACTACAAAATCAATTCCTTAGACTAACTAGCCATAGATAATGTGTAGATAATCAGGTACCAGGTTGGACTGCACAAACTTGGGATATTTTCTTCATCACAGGAAGTTCTTTTGGACAGCTTTGAAGTGTTTAGGTGGCTGTTCTGATCGTAACACACATTCTTAGACCATTTGAAATGACTAGGTCTTGGGGGTTTTTTAATATATAGGACAAGCATGCTGAAGGCACACCAGGTAACGACAAGAAATTTAAGCCTTGCTGTATCAGATTGCTTTTGGAAAATGGTACGAGAGTCAGTTGAACAACAGGCTGAT
Source organism: Elephantulus edwardii (assembly GCF_000299155.1). Classification (NCBI taxonomy): domain Eukaryota; kingdom Metazoa; phylum Chordata; class Mammalia; order Macroscelidea; family Macroscelididae; genus Elephantulus; species Elephantulus edwardii. The sequence continues at coordinate 217,411 of NW_006400117.1, forward strand.
AGTTTCAAAGGTAAGTCAGATTTTTAAAAACACACAGGTTTTTAATATTTTATATGCCAGCAATCTGGTGCATAATCTGTCAGATTCTTTACTCTGTCACATGACACTGTGTCACTGAATACTATTGATAGGAAAAGAAAGAAGTATAAATCTTCAGTGGTTATTCAAGCACAGGATTTTTTTTATTTCACAACACTGCTCACAGAACATTGCAGAAGGTAGATTAGGAAAACTTACAGTAGTGTTTAGTAGGAAGAAGGACTTTATGAAACTAAAAAATAATAGATTTCCTCCATTAGTGGGAGGAGGAATGATTGGTCGGAAACTGAGCCGTTGTTCAGTTACCTGCATCCCACACTTTCCTGCTGTATGTTTTTGCTTCGATGGTTCCTTCTTCCCTTTTCTTGTTTGGGAAACCTACTGTTTATTGCCCAATGACCTTATAAGTATTATTATTAGTATTTGCATTTTACCAGATTAGAAACAGGCACAGAATAACTTCCACAAGTAACTTTCCTGCGGCCACATAAATAATAGATCCAAAGTATGACTCTTAGTAGTGGTACAGCTCTTTATTTTTTTGTTTTGTTTGTGCTGAAACCTGGAAATGAAGTGGTGCAACACTTGAATCCAGTTTCTTAGCTACATGGACTGCCTGAATGAAATATTTTGTGATAAAAAATGAAGGCATTAGAATTAAAGAGATTGGAAAGCTGTTGAAATAATGAAATTAAGAGTGTAGAGAGCCTAGAATATTTTAAATATATGCACATAGAAATTCAGGTAACACGGAAGATGTGTGGGGTAGCCTTTACCATTATAGCTGGGGGGGGAAAGATCATTAAAATTTTAATGTTCCTTCTTCTTTAGCAACACGCTTCAACCTTGAAACTGAGTGGAAGAACAACTACCCTCGCCTGCGAGAACTCGACCGGGTAATATTTGTGGACCTCATTTATTTGTCTGTCTCTTAACCTGTGTCCTTACATTGATAAAAGAAATTTATTAAGTGCAATAGCTTGGGTTTGACCATGACCACCAATTTAGAGCTGCATGAATACAGCTCCCAAAGCCATTATTAACTCTTCTATCTAATTTGTTTATCATATGTTGTTGTTGTTGTTGTTGTTTAATGCCGTCGAGTCGTAGACGACTCATAGCGACCCTATGAACGAACAGCCTGAGCACTGTTCATACATAAAGTTTCCGGAGGCAAGCCATTTTGGAAGTGGATGCCGCTCCTGCTTCCAGGCTTGATTTAGTCGGGAAGCTCCAGCCAACACTGTCCACCATGGGTGCCCATTACCACGATTGGCACATCACTGTCACAGGCTTCAGCATCACAACAACCACGAGTTACCTCTGTACAGCAATGCACAGACCAGTGCTATACCACCTAGAAGAATGTTTGACAGGAAGACAATTTGAACCTGGCCGAGGGCCACAGATGACAATCACCCACCTTCGGCTTGGTAGCACAGCTTCCTTTCACTAGGCCAACGTAGCTCTCTCTTGGTCGTCGTCATTGTTATTGTTGTTTAATGCCGTCGAGTCGTAGACGACTCATAGCGACCCTATGAACGAACAGCCTGAGCACTGTTCGTACATAAAGTTTCCGGAGGCAAGCCATTTAGAGCATTGAAAAATAATTAAATATCATAGTAGAGTAAAACCTTCTGAGATGATAAAGAGTATTCTTTAAGAATCTTACAGAATTAATATATTTGTATCATTTAAGACACTTTTAATAATAAATAAATTTTACGTTTTCAACCTTTATTACTAAGGCCTGTAATTTAGTAGAAATAAAATACTATTGATAGTATTATAGCAATATATGAAAGTATAATGTCTATGAATGTTATATGTTAAAAGCATTTAACATCAACTAAGGACAGTAGACAGTTTGAGTCAGTTCCTTTGCATTTATCTGAATATTCAGTCTCACTCATTGCCATTGAGGCAGAAGCAGCTCATAGCTGGCTCTGGAGTGGGTCTCTGAAGCCGTGATTCGCACAGGAGATTGCTCATCTTTCTTCGGAGGAGCCACTTGTGGATTTGAACCACCAGACAGGCGCCACCTCCAGTTTCACTGTGCTGCTCTGTACAGACAGTGCCACTGGAGTGGGTCTCTGAAGCTGTGATTCACACAGGAGATTGCTCATCTTTCTTCCAGGGAGCCACTTGTGGATTTGAACCACCAGACAGGCGCCGCCTCCGGTTTCACTGTGCTGCTCTGTACGGACAGTGCCACCAGAGCTGTCTGTTTGTATGGTGTTCTTGAAAGGAGAAGAGAAGAGCGTTCCTTGCTGTCCATGCTTCAGACCTGAACTCAGCCTACTGACCTGTCAAAGACCTTCTTTTTAGTTATCTTTGAAAAGTATGGCAGGGTAAACTTACTATCTTATGGAAATCTTACTTCTATCTGTATTTTATAGAATGAACTCTTTGAAAAAGCTAAAAATGAAATCCTTGATGAAGTTATCAGTCTGAGCCAAGTTACGCCAAAGCATTGGTGAGTAATGACTTTGATATCAATCTCTGATTAGCAAAAGCTACTTATATTAAAGTATAAAAACTCAGAGGCACACTAATTGACTGTTGCATATACTTATCCTTTAAAAGATTTCATACATCAGCAAGAATGTCAGCGTATGTCCTTTTACAAAATCTAACCACTACTGTAGTCTAACCAATAGAATTCCTTTAAGAATGTTTTTCTCTTGCTCCATTTAAATCTTGATGTATGAATGGATTTTCTTTACCTAATAATGAATTCATGCTTGTGATTTTTAACATATTTTATGTAAAATTTAATTAAATTGTGCGTTAGGTAAAATTTTTTGTACATAAAAAAAAAAACAAACTTGGAAGGGACTGGGGAGTATTATGCCAAGTGAACTAACTCAGTCCCACAAGGACAAATACTGTATAAAACCATTAGTGTAGAATGAGTATCCAAGGGGGGGTGGGGGAGGATGGAAGCAGAGCAATGGTGTCTCTCTGGAGACTAAGGTGTGTCTGATACAGGCTATGGTCTTCGCAATCACTTGTTATGCATCAGAGAGTTGGACAATGACCAAGGAGGATAGAAGGAGAATTGATGCCTTTGAGCTGTGGTACTGGAGAAGAGTATTGAGAATACCATGGACTGCTAGGAAAACAAACAGATTTGTCCTGGAAAGGGTTAAACCGGGTGGCTCCTTGGAGGCAAGGATTCTGAGGCTCCATCTAACATACTTTGGACATGTGAGGAGGGACCGGTCCTTGGAGAGGGATATCATGCTTGGAAGGGTGGAGGGACAGCGCAGGAGAGGAAGGCCCTCTATGAGGTCGATTGATTCAGTGACTGGGATAATTGGGATGGGAGTGTCAGAGGCAGTGCGATTGGCACAGGACAGAGCAGAGTTTAGGGCTGCTGTACATAGGGTCGCTATGAGTCGCAAGCGACTCGACGGCACATAACAACAACAACATTAGGTAAAATAGTAAACAACTTAACCAGACTGGTTGCTCTTATTGATGAGTCAGAAAACAAAAACTCTATAGAGAGAAATATGTGTTTCACTTATAATGGGACAGTAGTATCTGTTTTCACTTTCTCATTTCTGAGTAAGACCAGTCTGTACTTTTTGTAATATGTAGTTACTATATTGTAAACAGTTTGCATTTTAAATTGACTACTGTTTGTAGTTTTTATTAGCTAGTAGTTGCATCATTTTGGAAAATCCTCGTAGAAATCCATTTTAAAACTATCACCTTTGGTTTAAGTTTTATTTGAGTTACACATTATTAAATTTTAGAATGGAGCACTATAACACAAAATTATGTTCTGTGAAACTTGAACAAGTCTTGTATAATAAGTAGCCCTGAAATATTTGCAATTGCATTTTAATGAAAAATTTAAAATTGTAGTATGTTAGTTTATTGGGTAAGGACTTATGCTTTGAACCCAAAGGTGAGCAGTTTGAATTCATCTTCCTCCGTTGGGGTGGGAAGTAGTCCGTCATGTGATTTAAAGCCTCCGAAAACCCACAGGACGGTCAGCTGTGAAGTACTTCCTACTCAGTATTCAACAATATTGTTAAAAACTTCATGTTTTGAAACAGATCTGAAGTTACAAATACTTATTCTAAGTATTTTCTATACTTCTTCTGTTTGCACCAGTGGAAGTCGGCAAAATTGAGCTTAAATAGTAGTCGTGCTCAGTCTTTCAGTTGAAATTCTCTATCTGTACTTTTTCAGTGTCAGTGTTTGTTACTTGCCGAGAACGGAACTCCTTCTCTATTTTTATCTTCTCTTATCTAGAAAATGAATCTCATCTACGCTTGGTATTGATCTATCAAACCTATTTACAACATAGAAAGCTATGGTGGTCTAGTGGGTAGGAAGCTACACTGCCAACCCACAGTTACGAGGTTTGAATCCACCAGCTTCTCTGAGGGAGAAAGATGGACATTCTTTTCCCGTGTGGCTTATAGTCTCTGAGAACCCACTGGAATGTCAGCTATGAGTTGGTTCCATCTCAATGGAAATGAGGGTTTATTTTTGAGACACAATATAAATTATTGTGTGTATTGTGTTCTTGTTGTAAAATTTACATCTTAAGCCTGTGTGGCTTTGTGTAAATTATTTTGAAGTTGTGGAAAGTAAGTAGATTCTTATCTTTGTCTCTCCATGTGTATGTGTGTGAGAGAAACAAGGAAATAGAGTGAGAATATCAAGTGGGTTTTTGGCCATAAGCGGGACTTAAGGGACACAATAAAATTTATGATGGTGGGGATGGAAGTGTGGGTTGGAGGCCAGCAGCTTGGTGCTGATGTGGCAGGCTGGTAAGCAGCAGCTGCCTGTGGTCAGTTAGGAAGCAGGAACCTCTTTGAGAAGATTCCCTCAGGCTCATGGGGACATGGGGATGTGGATTTTTGTCATGGTTTTCTCTACAGAGTATCTGGAATGTCACTTCCTAGTCCACAGACTCTGAGGAAGAGACCACTCCTTTTCTGAGACAGGAACATTAAGAAGTCTCCATCATCAGAAGTTAGATACCTGGTCTTCTCTTTCAGAAATCCTTTTCATTTCTGTTTTAAATGACATCTGTTTAGGAACCTGTAGAAGATAGTTTTCTTGTAACTTGCCCCTGAAATGTTTTTACTGTTTGTCATGGCCTCCATGACTAAACCAACTTTACCCGCTGGTTTTCAGTTGATGGATCCTCTTCTCTTTGCCTGTTTTCTGATTGTAAAATACCTGAGTAGTAGTATTGATAGGTGCTGGCAAGTCATCTACGACTCATTGCAACGTCATGAACAGTTGGACAGTGGATCTAAACTATGCCCTGTCCTGTGTCATCTTTTTCATTTCTCATATACTTGAGCCCATTGTTGCAGTTACTGTGTCAACCCATCTTGTTGGGGGTCTTCCTCTCTTTCATTCACACCTCCACCTTTTCATGCATGATGTCCTTCTGCATCATGACTGGCCCCTCCTAACAACATCCCCAAAAAATGTGATGCAAAGCTTCACTGCTTTGCCTGCAAAGAACCCTTAGCTGCACTTTCTTTAAGATATGTTTATTTTTTCTCTTGGGCACATATCCAAAAGATAGTATCCTTAGGAAATTCTGTACTCTTCTCCAACACCACAAGACAAACCTCTGATTCTTTTGCCATCCTTAGTCATTGCCCAACTCTCAGATGCGTAACAAGTAATTGAAAAGACTATGGCTTGTATAAATGCACCTTAGTCTTTAAACTGACATCATTGTTCTTTAATACTTTAGAGAGGTCCTTGACAGCAATTTTACCTAAAACAATATTCTTGATTTCTTGACTGCTGGGGCCAATATTTTGATTGTGGATCCAACCGAGGTGAAATCTTGAGTATTAGCAAGAGGTAAAACTGTGACAAAGTTTATTGACTCTGAAGAATTTTACACATAAGATTTAGTCAGTAGTATTAGTTATAGACCCAAGAGAGCACATTTTGGCTTTTGGACAACAGGGACGTTTTGTGCTGTAGAAAGATATAATGGTAAAATCATACTATGAACTTTTCAGTCTTCCCTTGCACTCCAAAATAAACGTGTAAATTTATTTTTTTTAAAAAATAACCAACTTTACCGTTAGGTAAATAAGAGACTCTCATAGCATAGTTCACAGTGAATTGCACTGCTTATCCAAAGGCAGCACGTCTCTGACAACTGAATCCACCTCAGCTCCAAGGGAAGAGCCTGCATGGTCTCCTCCCAGACAGTGTTCAGCCTCTGGAAACCCACTGGAGGGTCAGCTATTACATAAGTTAAACAAGAGCATGAAAAAATGCTCCTACGCCTTAGGGAAATGCAAAGTGTGACCGAGAGATAGCGTATTATGGGTGCCTAAATTTAAAGTGACACCAAAGAGTTGGCATGGATGTGAAAGGTGAGGAGTTCCCATATCTAGTTGGTTAGAATGTAAAAGTATAAAATGCCAGAACCATTTTGGAAAGCAGTTTGGCACTGTAATTGAAAGTGAATCATAGACCTGCTATATGATCTAGCTAGTTCTACTTCCAGGTTTTTACCCAAGAGATAGGAAACCATAAAGCTACACAAGACTTATGTGTGAATGTTCATAAGAGTCTTATTTATTCAAACCCCAAAATGAGAACAGCCCAAATGTCCATGACCAGGTAGATTCTTAGTAACACATTCTAGGATTGCATTTATGTGAAATTGTAGAAAATATAAACAGATCTAATGATTATGACTTTCTGATACAGTAGTTATTCACCCATTACCTGAATTATGGTGATGTGCAGATGTCTATGAAACCCTATCAATTTATATACTTTAAACAGATGCAATTAGTTATTATAATTTAATGAAACTTCAGTGAAACTGTTTTTTCTAATTTTACCATTGCATTTCAGTTCTTTTTCTTTTTTAATTTTAGGGAAGAAATTCTCCAACAGTCTTTGTGGGAAAGAGTATCAACTCATGTGATTGAAAACATCTATCTTCCAGCAGCACAGACCATGAATTCAGGAACATTTAATACTACAGTGGATATCAAGCTAAAACAGTGGACTGATAAACAGCTTCCTAATAAAGCAGTAGAGGTTAGGATATAATTTAATTAAATGGGTAAGAAGCATTATCTGTAGGGATGAGGAGCTGTGAATTTGAGGTTTTATTACCATCACAGCCACTCTCTTTCTCTTTAGTGTTTTACTCCATTGTTGTAAAATTTTAATATTTGGTATTAGATGGAGGCAATTGATTCTTTCTCCAAAATAGCATTTTTTTAAAAACTGACAAAATTTGCTTGAGTGAAATATTTTTAATTTCTATAGGAGGAGAATTCTGTAAGGGAAATATTTAATGGATAAGATATTTCATTTATTTGTTTTCTCAAAGACTGTTATACTTAAGTAATCATTTTCTTAGTTCAGCTCCATCAGATTAGGCAAGACTCCTAAGAGTACTTTAAATAAAAATGCCATTTTTATTAATGAGCAAATAATATTTTAAATTATATTTTATGTTATATTTTAGGTCTACTATCTATTTTGACTATGTGATTCCAGGGCTAGTTACTTAACCTTTATAAACTTTTGTTTCCTCATCTATAAAAATAGGACTGATAATGTTTCATACCGTCTGGGAGTTTAGTGAAAACTAAGTGAGTTAATACATATAGATTATTTAGACAGTTCTCAGCCTATAATAAATGTCATCTGCTGTTCTCATCCTCCTCCTATCCTGAGTTAGACAGCCATAAACATTACTTTTCTAAAGAGTGGTTGTTCTAAGTGTTACTGTTATCTCCTGTGTTGTTTGTAGAGGTCAGTGTTAAAATAGTTTTATTTTTCACTCCCTACCTTAGAAATAAAATGCTAGCTTCTCATTATTCACCTCTCCTGTCTAGCTCCAGCCCTACCTTCTTCCTATTCTGTTCTCTGTTTCCTCTAACTTCCCTTTCCAGAACTCTGACAGTCTCCTTTCCTGAGTTAAATATTGTTGAACCCTGATCAGTTCTCAGCCCATTCACCCTAAAGTAATTAGAATGCTGCTACTGCCACTTGACTAACTGACCTCATGGCTCCTATATTTTTCCTGAGTCCTTTTCCCTGAGAAGAGATTTTTATATCCTAAGTTTCAAGCAAGCAAAAGAAGTGGCCTTTTAAAAAGCAGTCATTCTGTCTCACGCTGATTCTCCCCTTGAATTGAGTAGTTGAAAGGACATTGTCCTGTGGAGAGTCTGGAAACATAGATCTTAAGATTGAGTCCATTACTGTGTATACTTTCTTTATCTGTCACATGACAGGGCTAAATACAATACCCAACATAAAAAGTCCCCTTACACATAAAGTTGATTTCATTCTTGATTACATTTGTACCTGTTGTTCTTTTTCTCAATCAGGTAGTTGAGCATTATCCATAATATGAACTTGAATAATAGCTGTATTTGAAAGTGTTGGTTCAGGTAAAAACATTGAATAATTAGTTAAGAAATGGTAACATTTTTAGTTTGGAGGAAGCAGGCAAACCCCAGGATCTGCAAGCTGAGATGAAGTCTGGTGGCCAACTGAGAGTGCGCACTTTCTCTAGAGGGGCAACTACTTTAATTCCTGCAAGTCAGATAAAACACTATGAGTGTACAGTGTAGCCAGAAAGTTCCAGAAGGACTGGAAATAACAGATTTTTTTATAGGGCGTCTCTTGAGATATCATTGTTTGCAACAAAATTCTTTAAATTTTTGGCTGTGTGTATAAGCAAATTACACCAAATGTCTTCCCGTCAGCCCCCACCTTCTATCCTCACCATTGCTATGTTTTTGAAAATGTAGTTTTATGTGTATTTTCTGATAAGCTGATCTGTGTCATCTTAAAGGCGTGTGTACTTTTTCATGTTCTGTATTACATAAATGTATAACGCATAAACAAAGCTGTTTTATCTTGTAAATAATTCCAGGTTGCTTGGGAGACCCTGCAAGAAGAATTTTCCCGCTTCATGACCGAACCAAAAGGAAAAGAGCATGATGACATATTTGATAAACTTAAAGAGGCTGTAAAGGAAGAAAGTATCAAACGCCACAAGTGGAATGACTTTGCAGAAGACAGCTTGGTATGACATTTGCATATCATTATTCTGGCCTCGTGCTCTTTTATAATTTCACACACTCATCCTTTTTTCAATAGGGAACTATTTTTATATGACTACTCAATTAGATTTTGAATTTGAAATAGTAAAGGAGAGAAGAAGATACAGGATCATTAATTTGCCCTTTACCATTTTTTCTCTGTTCTTCTAAAGTCTGCTTTTACCATTTCTTTCTCAGCTATCATTTCAGAAAGGAAGTCAGACTTGTAGAAAGCAGACTTCTATTAACATGAGTCTGAACTACAGATAGCAGCTTCCCATTTCACTCGCTGTTGTAATAAAGAAATTAAAACGAAGATATACATTGATTTTCGGTAGTTTTGAATCAACGTGTTGGAATCCTAAAATCATAATGCCACCTTTCATCTACAAAAAGCTCACTGTGTTCCAGGAACTTTGCTAAATATTTTGCCAGCATTATTTTGTTTCACTCATATACAGTCCTGTGATCGTTGAGCCCTGGTGACATCTTACCCGCAAGATCAGCAGTTTAAACTTACCCACTATGGGAGAAGTATGGCCGTCTACTTTCTATGGGGTAATTCTGCTCTGTCCTCAAAGAATTGCTATGAGTCCTCATTGACTCGAGAGCACACGATGTTATTGTTACATTTCTGGAATTCAGTCCTGGCTCTGATTTGAAATCCTTGGCTTTTGACCACCACCTGATAAGCTTTTGTTAAGCACCTGCTCTGCTCAGAGAGTTGTAAGAGGCACTGTTCAGTAGGAACATTGAGGACCAGATTTCTAGGGACATACATATGCCAAGTTATCTATCAGAATTATAATTTCCTTTTAAAGAGGGGTCTATACTTAAACAATTTTCATTTTTCCTGAATACGTTTTAGATTGGCATGGTTAAAAAACTGATGCTGTTTTCATTAACTTATTCTGTAATTATGAAATCCTCTTTCATTGCCGCAGTGTCAGAACCAGGTCATACATGACCCTCTAGAGGGTTTTCAGAAGCTGTAAATCTCATGGGAGGAGATTGCCCATGTATTTTCCCACAGAGTAGCTGGTGGATTCGTTGGCTTTACAACGCTCTACCACCTAGGCCACCAGAGCTCTATTAAAAAATTGAGAAATCAATTTTTTTGTTTTAATAAATAAAGTGGTTGTTAACTACCCTGTTTTATTACTGATCTTAACAGTTACATATAATTAGTACTTCCCCTCCCTCTTTTCTGAAAACCTGGTACATGGATTATGTGACAAAAACAGAAGATGATCATGTTTTACATATTACCTCCTCATGCCCTGGTTTTAGATGTTGCAGGATTTTTTTTTTGTAGTTTGTATGTAGGGTCTTTCTCTCCATCATGATAGAGCAAGAAAAGATTCACACTGTTAACAATTTCATCTTAACTTTTATCCACAATTAACACAGTTGGTACCAGCAATCAGGAAATCAGGAGACTTAATGCTCTGGGAAAGTTGTAGTCACAGACCTCTCCAAATTATTGAGGAGTAATGATGGCAGTTTAAGGACTGAGGTGCATTTCATTCAGGCCATAGTCTTTCCGATCACTTGCTGTGCATGTGTGAGCTGAACATTGAATAAGGATGACAGAAGAAAAATTGATGTCTTTGAACTGTGGTGTTGGAAAAAAGTACTGAACATCCCAGCGACTGCCAAAAGTACGAACAAATATGTTTAGGAGAAAGTGCAGCCAGCATGCTCTTTGAAGGCAAAGATGATAAAGTTTTGTCTCACATACTTTAGGCGTGTTACTAGGAGGGGCTATTCCTAGGAGAAGGACATAATGCTCAGAAAGGGTTGATGAAGAAGAAGACCCTCAACCAGGTAGATTGAAACAGTGACTTCTGCAGTGGGCTCTCATGTGTCAGGAAGTTTGAGGATGGGATGGGCTTCAGATCTGTTGTTCACGGGTTCTCTGTGGTCATGCTTGACTCAGCGGCACTGAACAGCACCTTTCTGAACATCTTAAAAATAGTCAACTCATTGAATCTGGACTAAGAGAAGATCTTCACTATTTAATATTTAGACAGAATGCTGACAAATACACACTTAAGAGATCCTGTATTTTTGTGAGAGGCACATACTTGTATGCTATTTCAGTTGCATATATTCTTTTGTATAGTCACTGAATTGTCTGTTTTTGTAAAATACTAACTTGATAAGACGTAAATTAAATTTTGTTTGTCCTTCTGTTGCTTTTTAGAGAGTTATTCAACACAATGCTTTGGAAGACCGGTCAATATCTGATAAACAGCAGTGGGATGCAGCTATTTACTTTATGGAAGAGGCTCTGCAGGCTCGTCTCAAGGACAGTAAGTACTGACGTGGCCATTGAGTTCTGGGTACTCAGCAGAGATAAAGAAGTCGCCCAGCTTCGTGAACACCTGGAAAAATACCAGCCTTTCTGGGCCTTGGTTATTAGCACTGTAATTGAATATTATTTGTGTATTTTTTCAGTGAGCTGCCTAGAATTATTAGAATTGTGAAAGAAGTTGAACTTAATGCTTATATATACTCAAATTCCAAAATGCTAAAATTCAGAATATTCTATTTATTAACTGTACTTCTAGGAGCTATATAAGCAATTACACTGGTTTTATATTCTATAAACAAAGATAATTAACATCTTAGGCATGTACTGTGTTGCTATTGTGTACTGTTGAGTCAACGCTGGCTCATGGCTCACCCTTCAGTAGGTTTTCAGAGGCACTTTAATCACACAGGAGGAGATTGTCATTTTCCTGTGGAGCAGCTGGTGGATTTGAGTCACATGCCTTCAGACTACCAGCACAACTCTTGACCACTGGACCACCAGAAATCCCAAACTGATCATGCATTTTTTTTTCTTACTTAAACGAGACATTTATACTGATCTTTGTAGTTATTTAGAAAGTCCATTATTCATTATCATTTACATGTTTCATAATGATGATCTTTTTAACGAATTATTTTTTTTTTCTTTTCCTAGCTGAAAATGCAATTGAAAACATGATAGGTCCAGACTGGAAAAAGAGGTGGTTATATTGGAAGAATCGAACTCAAGAACAGGTAAAAGGAAACCAATGTCTGGTTATCATTTTGCTCATTTTAATTCAGACTTTAGACATCTTTTTGTGGTGTTTCATTTAAAGCAAAGTAGCTTTGTTCCTGAAAGAAAAGATAAGTGAAACATGCCCTTTTGTAGTGGATTATTTTGTCCATTTTAATTCTCTACTTGAGTTATTTCAGGGAACCAGAAAAACATTAAACAAGAAAAAAATAACAAAGATGCAACAGTATGTAAAATGAGTGTGATTAGTAAAAAAAATAATGTGGGAGGTATTTTTTTCAATCTGTTTTTACTATATTTTATCTGGATTTTTCTGTAAGTAGTGTATTTAAATTATTCACTTAACAGCACCTCAGAAGAGTAAGACAGTCAGGACAAAGAGCATTTTAAGAATGAGTAAAGGAAAAGTGTAAGTAGTTCAGTTTCTCACCATCATCATCCTCACCTCTAGCCCTTTCTGTTTCTTTCAGACCTGTAGCTTCTTTTCCCAGTTAGCATTATCTTTTAAAACAGTTTCACTTCTGTATTCATGCTTTAATAGAATATACACTAAAATTTAGATTCTAAATACTTAAATGTAACCATAAATAACCAAAGGAGCGTGTCCAATTCACTTGTTTGTTTGTTTTATTTATGCATTTAAATAAGGAAAGAAAGCTAAGACATGGGGCGGGGGAGGGGGATGAGAGTGGTTTTTAAAAAACTATAAAATGATAGGTTGTTATGTTGTTAAGTGCCATCGAGCCATAGACGACTCATAGTGACCCTGTGAACAAAAGACCTGAATACTTGTATACTTTCATCATTTCTCCACGTTCATAGAGTTTCCAGAGGCAGGCTATTTCAGAAGTGGATGCCACTTTTGCTTCTAAGCTTGTTTTAATCAGGGAGCGCCAACAAACACTGTCCACCATGGGTAACCATTATCGCATTTGACACATCAGTGTCATAGTGTTCAGCATCACAGCAACCATGAGTTACCTCTGTACAGCAGCTGGACAAACCAGTATATACTATCTTTATTTTCTCATTTATTTTGTGGTCCCCTTCTTTGTTGTCACTTTAGATAAAATTACATAATTAGTACTCTATTTCTTTTTCAATTTCACAACCCTTCTTTTTTCATAAACGGTCTTTTAGATGTTGGTCTCAAATCATCTTAAAATAGTAACACTTTCGTTTTCTCTTGGTCTCTTCCATGATTTATGTGAAACTTGAAATAATTGAAAAAGTGAGGAGGAGGCCGAGTCATTGGTGGGACCATGCATATGTTCAGTGTGCATCAGTTATCTCTGTTCCAGAAGGCCTGAGAGCCAGAGGCCTTTATTTCTAGGGATCTGTCAGGGGTTTCTGACTTAGACAAGAAGAAGCTTTGATTTGGAAAAGTTGTTAAGGCAGATAAAGTCCAGAAAAATGTGATCTCATACTTTCAAGGCTTAGGGAAATGAGACCTAGAGTCTGTCAGAGACATTCATCTATTGCAGAGTTTCAGCGGCCTCCTGATACAAATGCTTTGGCCACTTTCTCACTGAGAGAGACATAATCCCTGATTTGAAAATATTCTCAAGAACTTGAATCCACTAGGGATCCCTCCAAGGAACAGAGAAATTAATTTCAAGGTTTTAAAGTAAAAGTTCTGCAGCTAGAAACCCATAAGAACTCCTCCCCATAAGGTTTTGAGGGAGGAGGCGTTAGGCTCAATTTGACCTTGGAACAGAAGCTGAAATTTGGAATGGAGGGGCAGAAGCACACCAGAATCATGAGGGAGTATGGTATGATTCTTTTGGAGGTGGTTTTTTCTTTTTTTCTAAATTCAGCACCATGTCACACTCATTGAGTCAGACTATCCATGCACGTTGGAGGAAATCGTGAAGAGGGAGAAGGATAAGTCAAGATTCAGATCTGCTGTTGAAGGATCACTGTGAGTCATAGGCAACTCAGTGATGCCTGACACCAGTCTTCTCTTTCTTCCATTTCTGGATGTTCCACTATTTGGAGATTATCTGATTCTAGAAGAAGTTGAGAGTAATCCCAGATCTCATGAGTTTAAGTAGCTGTGTAATAATTCTTCTCATCTTTTGAGTGATAAATTTAGCAGGAAAAGAATAAAAAATGTTTGTTCTGTGGTAAAGATGTTAAATCTTTACTACCTGGTAACTCTTTCATGCATTTGGTAGGTTTCTTAATTTTCTAAGAAAGTCCACTCTTCTGAAACAATTTCACATTGTCTAAAGGGAGTGTCAGAGATGTGCTCTTGGCAAAGGACAGGGCAGGGTTCAGATCTGTTCTTCATAGGGTCATTGACCTCCACTTGAGCAGTCAGCTTGAGCTGAGCTGTACTCAACAGCTCCTAACAGCAGCAGCAACAATAAGCAGCAGATCTGTGGGAGATCATTGTGAGGGTAGATGGGAGGCTAGTTAGGAACACCTTTCTCAAGAGATGCCCATTTCCCTCAGACTAGGCATGCAGGTGTTAAGCAAACAGTGTTATGATGTTTTTTTGGCTTGGGTGTTTTTTGGGTTTTTTTCCCCCACTAAGTAATACTTCTTCAAGGAACTCCGGTAGCATAATTCAAATCAACCACCAACTACAGGAGAAGGGGGGGCATTCTTCTCCTATGCTGAGCCTCTGGTGGTTCGATTCCACCAGTCAATCTGTGGGTAAAAGGTCATCTGTTTGATTTACAACTTCAGAAACCCAATGGAAGAATCCATCTAACTGGTGGCATACTGCAGAATATATAGGACAGTGGCAGAAAGATGGGTAGTCTCCTCCCATGATGATTTACAGCTTCAGAATGTTGACGGAGGGTTTGCTGTGAGTCGGAAGCAACTCCATGGCTGTGGGTTTAGTTTTTAGTTGGCTTCCTTGTTTGGAAGTTGTCTTCCTCGTCATGATTCTGTTTTCAAGAATAATATATTTTTAGATGCCCTGAATTTTATGTATCACGTCAGTCCCCACCTTACCCTAGTCCTGAAGGATATTTGTGTCCTATATAATATGTCGGGAGCTCTGGTAGAGAAATCCACAGGGAGTTGTGCTGTTAACCCAAAGATGCCAGTGGCTCCAAGGGAGAAAAATGGGCACTCTCCTCCCTTGTGATGGACAGCCTTGTAAAGGGCCAACCAGGAGTCATTCCCCACTCCTTTGTGTTACTTAAGGAGGGTGGCAGGGAGGTGAGATACTTTGTATTAAAACCCATATTTCATGACAATTTCAGAAATGCTTCTTGATACAAGATGTCTTTCGTTGGTAAAAACCCATAGTATTAACAAAAAATTTAAAGTAGAAAACAATTGAATCATGAAAAGGTTAATAAAAAGACCTTTAAAATCATGCTAGGTGTTTTTACATTCAGTTACTTTATCAGAAAAGAAATAGGAATTCTTTGACCAACTGACATGACACGTGAAGAAATGCTCAAAATCACTGACAATAAGAGAAGTGTAAATCAAAACCATAGTAAGATACAATCTCACCTCAGTAGCAGTAGGCAAAGTTTAGCAGGACAGCAAGTAATAAATGTTGAAGAGGATATGGAGAGATAGGAACTCTCATACATTATGGGTGGGATTATGAAATGGTAAAGCCACTCTAGAAGTCATTTTGACATTTCCTCCAAAAGTAGAACCTGGAAACTCTGTATACCCAGCTATTGCACTAGTAGGAATAAACCCCAAGGAAATTAGAACTGAGACACAAGTGGACATTTGTATGCCAGGGTTCATAGCAGCATTATTCACAATAGCACGAACATGGAAACAGCACATATGTTCAACCACAACCAAATGAGTTGAGAAATTGTGGTACATTCACACAGTGGAATACAGCACTCAGAAGTAATGATTTTGAAAAATACTACGTAACCTGGGAGAGACTGGAGAACATTATGCTAATACAGCCTCATTAAGGACAAATGCTGTATAAGACCATTATTGTAAAAATAGAAGGATAACTAAAACATGTATGGGGACCCAAGAGAGAAGAGGTGGGTCCTCACTTCAGAGGTGTGATGATGGATAGGGGCAAAATCACAGGGTTGCACAATTTGGTGGGTAAAGGATGGGGGTAAAGGAAATGGGAAAGTTTGGGCGGGGATCTGAAATGACAGGGTTATTATGGACATAGTGTAATGGTGATTAAGTTTATAATGAATGGGAGTGATTGTATGAAACACAACATTAATGAAGAATAATGTGAAACACAATGTGTATGAACTTTGTAAGCAAACCATATAAAATAAAAATTAAAAATAAAGATCCCTGCCTGCAGACTTTACCAAAGCAATAAATCATCTGAACTCCCAACTAAAAAAAGAAATAGGAATCCTTAATAGGTACTCCAGTTCTTACTATGAGCCATTTACAAAACATTATCTCTTCATAAATGTTCAGGATGCTTTCATTTGCATCCAGACCATATCTGAATGTCAAGAAAGATGCATCCTGAGGTGCCTTATGCTGTCACTTCAGTCATAAGAAATGTTTTGGCAAGCATAAAATATGATAAAGAGGGCTCATTCCTACTGTATCCCCTTCTCATTAATCCCTCTGTTCATAAACCCGCTTACCCATTGCCTTTTTTTCTTCTTTGTTGAGATTAAGTTTATAGTGCCTATCCCACAATAGTACTATGTTTATTAAGATTGGAACTCAGTATTTACAGGTGTGCCAGATTATGAACCATCTAAACATGGCCCTTTTCTAAACATTTTCCAGTGTGTTCACAATGAAACCAAGAACGAATTGGAGAAGATGTTGAAATGCAACGAAGAACACCCAGCTTATCTTGCAAGTGATGAGATAACTACAGTCCGGAAGAATCTTGAATCCCGAGGAGTAGAAGTAGACCCCAGTTTGGTAATAAATAATGTGTTATTCCTACTTCTTTAACGGTTCACTAAAAGGTGGCAGCTTCTAATGCACTGCTTAGAAATTTAGGTGCTTGATTTGATTTTCATCATGTGGTGTTCAAAGTAAAACTCGATTCATTTTGGTTGTGTAGTAAGGTATAGAAATTTTACTGTCTGAATTGATTTTTGTCAGGCTGATGCTTTAATTTGTGAATGGGAAACTGAAATTTAGAGAAGGGATGTTTCCGAAGCATGCCCAGAGGTAACCCCTCACCTGATCCCTGCTCCACATCACATTAAGAGTGCACAGTGTTGGTGGCAGGGTGGGGGGGGAGTACAGTGTATACACATATGTTCTACAGTCAAATACTAAGTGTTATCACTTAACTAGATCCTCCTACAAGGATCTAGGTTTAGAATAAATACAAATGCATAGTTTTATTATACTAGATACAGACCTCAAATTTTTCTTTACCTCAGTTTCTTTCTTTCTAATACATACAAGGATAAAAATAGTCTGAAAATATGACTTCACTTATGAGGCTTCGTTGTTGTTGTTGCTAAGTCTCGTTGAGTTGCAAACAACTCATAGTGACCCTGTGAATGAAAGACCTGAACACTTGTGTAACTTCCATCATTTCTCCAAGATCATAGAGTTTCTTGAGGCAAGTTATTTACGGAAGTGGATGCCACTCCTGTTTCCAAGCCTGTTTTAATCGGGGAGCGCCACCAAACACTGTCCACCATGGGGAGCCATTATTGCATTAGACACATCAGTGTCACAGTGTTTAGCATCACAACGACCACGAGTTACCTCTGTCCAGCAAATGGACAGACCAGTGCTTTACCACATAGGAGAATTTAGGCAGATTAAAAAAAAAAAGCTAGTGTGTGTGTCTATACCATACCTCCTACTTAGTTTGAGCCCATAAAAGGATCAGAACTCATTTTAATATGAGTGAAACATGGTGAGAAAAATAAATCTAGGGGGAATGGTATTAATACTAGGAATTCCAGAACCAAAAATGAATTATTTTAAAAATTATCTGCCAGAACCTTTCTGTACTTGAGAAGTGAGTGTACTTGTTTTAAGTTCCACCAGAGGGCAGAAAGAAAAGTAAAACTCAAAGCTGTTAAATACATTAAAAATCTAGAGTGGTTTCTAAATGATGAGACTATAATTACTGACTAAATGAATTTTTTTAATTGAATATCGATTGTATAGTTTCCAATTTTTTCTTAGTCTTGTTTATAATAGTCTTCAGTTTAGTATTTAACACTGTTGATATTTGGATTAATATATTTCTTTTTTAAAAATATCCAACTGCCATAGAGACTCTGGGGTGAAATCTGGCACTGTGGGTAAAAACACTCAGTTGTTCCCCATGAACTTGGCAGTTTGCACTTACCTGCCACTCTGTAGGAGAAAGAGGCGGCCGTCGACTTCCATCACAGTTAATAACACCTGTGGAAACGCTCATGGGCAGCTCCACTCTGTGCTGTAGGGTCACTATAGAAGTTGAAGTTGACAGTGACAGTGAATTTTTGGGTTCCTATGAAAAATATAACATAAGCAGTTGCTAGGATATTTTTCTTTTAGGTCTTTATTGATATCTTTGTATGTTAATGATATGTTTTGACTTTACTGTAAGCAAGAAGATTTTTTTTTAAAAGAGTGACACTTTGTTCATACCAAGTTATAGGAAAGAACACAGGCGGGAGAAGATAGATATTCTGTGTAATTCCCTTTCATTTGCTAGTAACTATTATTTTTAGTAGTTTGTAGAGAAAGTATATACTTTTGTAATTTATTTTTTTTCTCATCTAAAATGGCATTAATGATACTCTAGCAGGAGTTGCATCCACTTCCTAAACCACATGCATCTGGAAACTCTATGACCTTGGAAAAATGACGATAGCGATGGAAAGGCATTAAGTCTTTTGTTCATAGAGTCACTATGAGTCAACCTCGACTCGATGGCAATCAACATCAACAACATATACCATTTTATGCCCAAAGTAGACAGTGGATATGAAAATAATTATTGAACCGATTTTATAGTACTACATTAACATGTTAGCAGTAGAATTTCAAATCAGAATGCAAATATTGTTGAGTTGATAGACATAGTCCAGCTTTGTGACCCTGTGTCATCAGACAGGGATTTGGACTTGCCTTTCCCTCTGAGCAGTGAAAGAGGGTCTCCAGCTTAGCCTCATCTACCAGATGATTAAGTCTAGTAACAATTCTTGTTGAAAACACTGCATACTTTGAAGTATATAAGTCTTAAGGGACCAGAAGAGTAATACATCTAATCTTTGTCCTGGGGAAAAAAAGTAAGGGGATAAAAACAATTGGTAGAATAAGTATGTTGCCATTGCTTCTAACATTTTTTATTGAGAACTCTGCTTGTTCAGAAAGTGTTTGATCAACATGACGAACTTCCAGCACCTCTTTGATTTTTGTTTTCTTTTCTCATGTTAGATTAAGGATACTTGGCACCAGGTTTACAGACGGCATTTCTTAAAAACAGCTCTAAATCACTGTAACCTTTGTCGAAGAGGCTTTTACTACTACCAGAGGCATTTTGTAGATTCTGAGGTAAGGTATTCAAGAGCGTGCAGAAATGTGTGCTAGCACTAATTGCTTAAAGATGGTTAAAGTTAGCTTTAGCCGTACTTTTAACTCCTATATTTGTCTAGTAAGAATTTTGCATGGTTTACAAAGAATAGCATTAATTCTTCTCTCCAAAGATATTTACTGTTATGCTAAATTTAACTGTATTTTGTCTGCATGTCATTCCCAGTGTCTAGGACAGTGTTTGCTGTAAACCTAATCACTTTTTAATATTGCTTTTATATTTTACATGTTCTTAAAGAATTAGCTTTTTTACATTAGCAAGTAATGTATTCCCATAGTACAAAATAAATGCAGTAAAGTAGAAATAGAATTTTTTTAAAAGTGATAAACAAAATAGTCACTTATACTTGCCTATTCAAGTAATTTTGCTTCTAGGAAAATAAGTAATTGTTTTACTCAATGTGGTTCTGTAGGACACTGACGGAAAGGTGAGCACTGTGGACATCCTAGAACTGACTCAGGGGCTCTCTGCCCTCTTAATCATCCCCTCCCGGGGCACGTCCTCACAGCCAAGCTGGCCTTCACTGCAGCTAACTTAGCAGAGAAGGTGGTGATAGCCAAGCAGGACCTTGGGGAGCCCCACACCCCTCCAGACATAGGTATTCAAATACATCCTATTTCACAGTCAAAATCAACTAGGCAGCTGCTGGGTTGTTCGAGTGTTGTGAAGACTGAGCGGTGTATTTCTGGACTTTTAGTCTATATTTTCATGTTGGCAGTATAGCATAGCCATCCATGTGCATGGTGACAATCAGATTTTTTAAGAAATCCTGCTATTTTTCTATATTATATTGTAAATCTTGTTTAGAGCACTTCTTTAAAATAACTGTAATGTTTTTGAAATGCACACTTCAAGCAAAAATGCTTTTAAAGTATCCTTTTGAAAGTGTTCTGTTGAGATTCAAAAAAAGAAAAAAGCTTTTTCTTTTGAACTTTCAGTCACTTAAAAGGAAATTTATACTTAAATGCACATATGTAAAGGTGCTGATTTTTTTTGGTATGATTTTAATGTTGTAAAAATCTTTTCGGATCTTTCCCTACAGCTGAGCTTTAAAAAGATTTTCACATACAACTGAATTTCAGAAAATGGCTTGAGGATACACACAAGGAAAATAATGTTAGTCTGAAGACATATTTAAGATATACATGGTTGTTAACAGAAATAGAATACAAATTGAAGCTGCCTGCTCTAATTGTGTACTTGGATATGTTGGTGATGTTGTTGTTGTTGTTGTTGTTATTGTTATGTGCCATCGAGTCACTTGATTTTGGTGATAGTTACTGTTAAATGCAATGGAGTTGGTTTCAACTACTTCTCAAGTTTGTTTGGTCATTTGGGAATCAAAATGGGTGAGGCAGATAGAATCCAAAGCATGCAAGATAGCCTAGATCTGTTGAGAGAAAATCCGATAGCTTATAATGATTGTAAGAATATATAAATACGTATTTGGATAGATAAATACGTTCTATTGAAGAGTAGGATACAGTTTCTGACTTCTGGGAGTTGTATAATTGTGTTGCTTTAATTTCTTTTATTTGCATCTGGTAACTGCAGTTGGAGTGCAATGACGTGGTCCTGTTTTGGCGAATACAGCGCATGCTCGCTATCACAGCAAATACATTAAGGCAGCAGCTTACAAACACTGAAGGTAAGTCTCACAGAAGAAGCCAGTTTTGAATTTTTCTATCAGTAATAATGTCAAAGAATGTCATTAAAAATAGGTTTACTAGCATGCTTAAAAATGGTAATTGGCTCTTTTGTTATTAATGAGCACAGATCACAGCTGAGAAAGATAAACCATACTTTCATTCTTCGATAGTAATTTAGCTCCTAGAAGGGGAAAAAAAACCCAAAACAAAGCCAGATGCACCTGTATTGACATTGCCAACAGAGCTCTGGTTGTCTAGTGGTAAGGAGCTGTACCGGCAACCCAAAGGTATGCGGTTTGAATCCACCAGCTGCTCCGCAGGAGAAAGCTAGGCAATCTCCTTGTATGTGCTTCACTGCCTCTGAAAAGCCTCTGGAGGCTCAGCCATGGGATGGTAGAGACCAACAATCTCTGTAAATATCTATTTTATCATTCCTGTGCATTCGTAAAAACACCCTGACTTTTTTTTTTAAAAAAAAAAAAAAACTTTTAACAGTCAGGAGACTGGAGAAGAATGTTAAAGAAGTATTGGAAGATTTTGCTGAAGATAGTGAAAAGAAGGTTAAATTGCTTACTGGTAAAAGAGTCCAGCTGGCTGAAGACCTCAGTAAGTGAATCATTCTGCCCTTTCTCTTACTGCCTGTCTTCTCTATTTTTGTTTATTTGTACATTCTCATACTTCTATAAAATTTATAGGTACAGTCAAATAATTTCTCCCCTAAATTATTTCAGAATCATTTATTGAGTTGAAGTTGCATCACTTGCAAGTACTGATATACATTCCATTTCTCTCTTAACAATATCTTAAGTTTCCTACATTCATGGTTCTGATAGTTCATGTCCCAATCCCTAGCATCTCCTTACAACTGTTCCTCCTCCTTTGTGTTTTGGTACTTGAGGGCACAGCCTCAGTAGCCCTATCTACTAGTCTATGTGTGTTCTCTTGTATATAGGGTTTTTGAAGGCCTGTTATTTCAGAAGTGGATTGGCAGTCCTTCTTCCTGGTCTGTCTTAATCTGAATGCTCAGATTTAGAACAGTATCTGACAGACAAACATTTTACAGAAAAGAGCAGATGAAAGGTGTTTCCCCAATTTTAGAAATAACCAGTAGTTTCAATGTTGTCCCCATCCTTGACATGTATGTCTTGACCCACCTGTTTCACAGCTCCACCAGCATTCTCTCCGTTCTACTCCCTCCTACTCCATTCAACTCCTATCTCCCAATATCGAGCCCTTGTCATGATAGTTTATATCTCAAGCTTTCTGGGCTTCCGTGATTCCAAACTCCTCCAGCTGCTGCCAGCTCTTAGGTTGTGGCCTGTGTCTCTTGAGTTTAGGAGTCTGTAAGTCCAAATACCACGTACTAATATTAGGGAAGGCTTCCTATCTCAGACGGTTCTGAGGAAAAGCCCTTTCCCTTTCCAGGTTTGACTTCTTGTGGCATAGAGCCTCTTCTCTTCCATTTGCAGCACATTATAGTCACAATAAAATAGTTTCCCAAGGGAGGGTGATGTGTCATGTAGATCTGGTATATAGTGTGGTTTTCTTGGGATGAGGGCCACAAGCCCGAGGCCTACAAAGAATTACATGCTCTACCTTGATCTGCGGGCTTTTGGGAGACAGGGGCATACCTGTTTTGTGAAAGGGAAGCTGAATCCCCACCGCCTGGGCCTTGCTTTGCTTCCTGTACCCCCTCTTTGCTGCCATGCAACATTCTGCCTCCTGCCCTCACTCCTCAAAGAACTGCAGGCTCTGCTTGATCCACAGGCTTCTGGGAGATGTGAGCATACCTGTTTTGTGGGGATGAAGCTGAGTCCCCGCCTCCTATGCCTTGCCTTGTCTCCTATACCTCCTCTTCCCTCCTGCTCCCCATTCAGGAGGCCAGGATTCTGAAGCTTCGTCTGACATACTTTGGGCATGTTGCCAGGAGGGACCAGTCCTTGGAGAGGGACGTCATGCTTGGGAGGGTGGAGGGACAGTGCAGGAGAAGAAGACCCTCAGTGACATGGATTGATTCAGTGACTGGAGTAATGGGGGTAGGTATGTCAGAGACAGTAAGATTGGCACAGGATAGAGCAGGGTTTAGGGCTGTTTCACATAGGGTCACTGTGAGTTACAGGCAACTCAATGACACTTAACAACAACCAAAAATTTGTTAATGTGTTTCTTACAAAATGAACTTTCTTCTAATAACAATAATATAGCCACAATAATCAAGATGTTACCTGAGATTTCATCTAATTATCAGACCCTGTTCACATTTTACTAGTTATCTCAGTATTGTCCTTCTATATAATACGATGTTCCAGATTCATCCTGTTTCTCTTAATGCAACATTCTTCTTCTGGTGTATGATTTTTAAAAATCATAATAAATTTATTCTCCTTACCTGTTGAGTCTCTTCAGCTAATAACATGAAAATTAGCTAGACCCTACAGGACAATATGGTAAGAGGATTTGAGGAAGATTCATCCATATTGCTTTATTCAGATAACAAAGCATTGCTAGCAAAAGACAAGAAATATTTTCTAAAGATCATATACTACAACCTTCAAAATGGATTACATTTCAGCATCAAGAATACAGAATTCCTTAGATGGAAAAATACTGAAATTGTCAATGATTTCATTTTACTTGGATTCACAATCAGCACTCAAAGTAGCAGCAATCAGAAGACATGTTACACTGGAGAAATTGCTGTCAAGAACCTCTTGAAAATGCTAAAGAGCAAGGATGTCCGTTTAAAGACTAAGGTGCACGTGAGCCAAGCTATTTTTCGTTACTTATTATGCATCTGAAAGTTAAACTGTGAATAAGGAAGACCACAGAGCAATTGACACCTTGTATTGTGGTATTGGTAAAGGGTATTGAATACCATGAACTGAATATATCATGAACCAGAGTTTTCCTTAGAGGCAAGGACAGTGAATCATTAGTAGTCTCACATACTTTGATCTTGTCAGAAGGGGCCAGTCCTTGGAAAAAGACATCATGTTGGAGAAAGTAGAGATTAGCAAAAGAAAAGAAAACCTTCAACAAGATGGATTGACATGATGACTGCAACAGTGGGTGATAAACAGCAGGAATTTTGAATGTGACACAGGATAGGGCAGAGTTCAATCTGTTCATAGGGTCACTATGTTCTTGTGATGGTGGTGACTACGACTGAGTTAGAAATGATACATAGCTCAACCTCCAGGGGTCTTTCAGAGGCAGTAAATTGCATGGGAGGAGAGTGCCTGTCTTTCTCTCCCAGAGCTGCTGATAAGAGTCGAACCATGTTCCTTTGTGCTGACAGCGCGTTTCCCTACCACTAAGCCACCAGAGCTCCATAAGGTCACTATTAGTTGTCTTCAATTCAGTGACTCCTAACAACAGCAATTAGAAATCAGGATCTGAAAACTAAATTGTTAAAATAACAATAACATTGTCATTGGCATATCACTGTTCCTAGACTGTGCAGTAAGCTAGAGAATAAATGATTTATGCCTTGTGTGTGTGCTTACATACATATTTGCATCTACATTCCTAAAATTATGTATGTATAGAAAACTATGAGTTGCCATTAATTAGTACTTCCAATTCTAATCTAATTCACAGTTAATGCCATCTGTTTTCTTTTTTCCATTTTCCTAAGTGCTTTTCTGAAAATGAGCAGTCTTGGATTTGTTACTGTGTGCTGGCTAGTTGGAACAAACTCATTGCTGACCTTCCAGCATGTTTTCAGAGACTGAAAAGGTATTCATATCTCACGGGTGGAGATGGCCCATCTTTCTCCCATGAGGCAGCTGGTGGATTTGAACCCTCTACCTGCCTTGCATTTAGTATCCTTGATATGTTTATTTTTGTTAGTTTCCCTGTGTATCGCCATATTTTTGTCACTGTTTCTTCCCTTGTCTGACTGTCCTTTTCACATTCAGCCAAAGCTCTGGCATTCTTGGCCCTTTGTGGGGTACTTGGCTTGGCTTTGTTATACTTTTCCTCACATATGTAAGATCCAGGTTGCCCTTTTTCTCAGAGCCGTTTTTACTGAACTATACTCTGATAGAGTATTGAATGTACCCTGGACTGCCAAGAAAACAAACAGATTCATCCTGGAGAGTTTTAGACCAGGCTGCTCCTTGGAGGCAAGGATTCTGAGGCTTCATCTGACATACTTTGGACATGTTGTAAGGAGGGAGAAGTCCTTGGAGAGGGACGGCACAGAAGGGGAAGACCCTCTATGAGGTGGATTGATTCAGTGGCTGGGGTAATTGGGATGGGAGTGTCAGAGGCAGTGAGATTGGCCCAGAATAGAGCAGGGTTTAGGGCTCTTGTACATAGGGTTGCTATGAGTCGCAGGCGACTTGATAGCACATAACAACAACAATACTTTGATAACCAGGCATTCCTGCGGGCACACAAACATCTTGTCACCCTTTTATTGACCATTTCCCCCTCTTCACATGCACCACCACCACCACCACTACCCCCTACCCCCACCCCCACCCCCAGGCACATACTCCTATGCTTTCTTCCTCACCTGAATTCAGGCCACACTAAGGCAGAGACTGTCTTTTCACCCTGCTTGTTCATGGACAACCCATATCACGCTGCTGTCCTACATTGACTCTCTTCCCACTCTTGGGTCCCAGCTTCCAACCCTTAAGATTTAGCCGTGATTAGGCGTTGGCACATGTTCTAAGCCATTGGTTTTCCCCTCTCCTCCTTTCTCCAGCTTGGCTAAACTAATTAATTGTTTGAGGGGATGAGAGGATTTAGTTCTTTTTATAAGATCCTGCTAGGTTCCTAACTTAAGGGGCTGTTTTGATTTGCGTATTAAAATTTACTTCACTCTTTCAGAAGCCAAGAATATTAAAAAGGTTAATATTAAATAAAAATACAAGTGACTAGTCCTTAAGTTTGAGTCTACCTTGTTAAAAATTTTCCTTTTCTCCACTATTTGAATTTTTTCCCCTCCTAATTGATATTTGGTTCTTCTAAGCTGATTTTATGTCACGTATCATAAGATAAGCAAGACTGCATTAGATTTATAAAACAAAAATTTCACTTCTAAAAAAAAAATTCACTTCTGCATGATATGAGTTTTCTCATATTTAAAATAAAGTAGATGCTGCCTGAAAGTTGTTTTTCATATTTGAAGGCAATTTCTAAGCTGAGTTTATATCATTTCAGTTTAGTGATAGGCTTACTGTCATTGAGTCAGAATCAACACATAGCTGACCCTTCACTGGGTTTTTTGTAAATCACATGGGAGGAGACTGCTCATCTTTCTCCCACAGAGCTGCTGGTGAATTCAAACCACCAGAGCGGTACCACTGTTGGGTCAGCAGTGCAGCTGTCTACAGACCATGCTGATACAGTTTAGTAGATTATGGAAAATAAACCAGGCAGTGGGTTCTGTTCTATACATTGTGCCCAAGCAAGGTACTCCTCTCCATTTTTGTTCTTTAAGATTCTTGTTGAAACATTTGAATATTTTTTTTTCTTGCTTATTAGGTTTTTCATGCTATTTTGGTAGTATTCTTAGTTTGCGCTAACTTACCAGACCTGTGTCACTGTTACCTCCCCTTTGTTGTCATAAACTGGTGTTATCTCCCAGAACCTGCACCTCCTTGTCTGTAAAAAGACTTCTGTAGTAGTTACTTCACAAGATTGTTAGTATGGCTAACCTAATAAAACAGGTCTGCAAGTTTCTAGTTTGGGGTTGTTGGCTTTTATTTGTTTGTTTTGCTAAATTAGTGTCATGAGAGGAGTTACTTCTTTATCACTTTGCCTAGGAATATACCATAGTTTTACAAAAATAATATACAAAATAAAATTTGCCAACCATGCAAACCCACTCTTATTTTTTTCATAAGCACATTATGCAGTGTTGTGTATGTGAATGTGTTTATGAAAATCACTGCAATTCTTTTGTATTTTTCAAGACAGCAGCCAGTTTGTGAGACTTCCGTGAGTTTTACTAACATCCACCTTTTTAAAATTATTATTTTATAATGATTTGCATACAAGCATGTACATTACGTTTCATTTATGTACATTGTGTTTCATGCATTCCTCCATTCACACTGTTTCACATTATCATTCCCACACATTGTATTTTATAAAATGAATCACTGTTCATCATCCCCATCATTACCCCACTTTCAGTCCCCACTGTATCTTTCCTAATTCTTCATCCCTTACTGTGCCCATCCACCAAACTGGAACTTTGAGATTTTCCTCTCCCTGCCCTCCATACCCTCTCTCCACCCTCCTCCTTTGGATGTTGCTACACATCTTTCTAGTAATTCTGTTTTTACAGTAATGCTCTTAAATTGTATTTGTCTTTCTAAGACTGAGTTAGTTCACCCAGTATAGTGCTCTCCAGCATCTCCCATATTGTATAATTTTTTTCAAAATCATTTTCTCCTGAGTGTTGCATAGTACTCCATTTTGTGAATGTAACAGTTTCCCAATCCATTTGTTTGTTGATGGACATTTTGGCTGTTTGAGCATAAGTGATTAAAACACACTGTCTTTTCTCATGTTTTATAGTGAAGCCTATGTAATCTCCCTCCACTCACAATTAGATTATTTAAAGGAAATATGTAACTGTTTCAGATAGGTGCACTAGCAAGTCAAATCTTAGTTTCTTGTAGTTTTCCGAGAAGATTTTCACAGTTACCTTAGAATGATTTACCACGTATAAAATTAAGATAGTGTTAATGAACCAGATAATAACCTTGGAAGCAAGAGTTTTACCCATGACTCAGCTCATCAGTCACTCTAAAGGAGGTGAGAGGTGAGCCATGACCGTCCATTAGGTGACAGAGGGCATCTTGAGAAGACCACGTCCTCCTGGCTGTTTCCTTGACCTGGCACTTGGGAATATGGCCATACCCACTTGCAGATTAACAGTTACTATTGTATTTATGTCTGTCAGTTTTATTCCATTAGAATGTTAATATGTTGCTTATGGACATTTAAGAAAGGGAGGGAGGCAACCAAGCAGAGAGTTTCCTCACAATCCTAAAATAGTATAGGATAAACAACTGTAGAGAGGAGTGAAGATTTTTGGTGAGTCTTCAGTTTACCCAAATTTAAGTCAGATCAACACGTTACTTTGGAAATGCTTCAACTATTTATTTTTAAAATAAGTACTTGAGGTAGTCATGGAACGTTCTCTCTCAATCTGGAAAAGATATATACCACGCTTATTATTGAAATGAGGCCGTGAAGAAGCCAACGCTAGACAACAAAGAAGTCTCAGGACGCTCTTATGGAGACAAGTTGGGTGAAGGAATCAGGGCTCCTTGGAGCGCAGAGGGAATGATGAGCTCGACAAATGGTATCAGAAAGGAAATATGTGCAGGATCATGGGTCTTGTCTACAGAATGCAGAGCCAGTGTGCCAGAGAGCTAGCATGTCACAGAGCCAGCGTGAAGAGAGTCAAACCTGGCCAAACCTGGGACACTTTGAGCATCAAAATGCATAATGTCAACAGCAAAACATAACCTTTTGAATAAGATAGAAATACGGGAGTTTATAATTACATAGAATATAAAATCCCTGCAGAGAAATGAGATGTTGTATAGTTTCACAAAATTTCTACATATGAAATACTTAGAAATTAGAAAACATAGAAGTTATTTTACACTGAGGAAGGCCTGGCAGTCACCAAATTAATGTAGATAAATGGTCAGCTCGAAATCATGTACCTTCTAACTCAACACAATGAGAATAACCCATTATTTCTAGGGTATTCTTACCAAAAAAAAGACATAACTTGAACCAGTCATATAGAGCTATAGGTAAAACCTAAGCTTAAAAATTAAAAGTTGTGTAACTTACCAGAAATATCAAGGCTGTGGAAGACAAGGGAAAACGAGGAAACCTTTCCAGACAGAATTGCTGGCAGCAGATGAAGTATGTAAATCTGAACTGGATCTTACTTCTCTAAAGAGCACTAAGTGGACAGTTAATGACGCTCGAATGGACTCTGAGGGTTACATGATAGTAAATATTCATGTTCATTTAAAAAAATTATTATGGTACTGAGATTATTTAGGGAGATAGCCTTATTTGTTGCTACTACACAATATAGTATTTGAGTATGCTGGACCATAATGACAGTAAATAGTTAAGGAAAAGCAGGTCCATTCTAATGGTCTTCCAACTCTTCTCTAAGTTAAGGGTTATTTTTATATAAAAGATTTCTTAAAAGTTTCAATTTTGTTTTGATACCTGAGTGACAATCAGGGTCTGGTGAAAATAGGAAAATGCTACTATCCCAAATCTGAGGAGATTCTAACTCATGGTGACTCCATCTGTGTCGGAGTAGAACTGTGTTCCAAGGGAGTGGTCAGTGGCTGAGTTTCTGAAAGTCCACCTCAAGACTTTTCTCTAAAGACACTTCTAGGTGGTTTCGAACCTCTAACCTCTTGATTTGCAACCAAGCACCACCCAGGGACTTCTAGCACCAACTAGTGTGGGGGGGGAAATCTCTAAAAGAAGCCAAAAGACTAAGTCATGTGGACAGTTTCCCAAGATCATTGTCCCGCCTCGATTCTGAAGCTGCAGTGTACATTCTTGCTTAGAGCCGTCCCGGGCTACACAACCCCTTTTATCCCTCATGAAAATCCTTTGATTTTGTTTACTTTTGAAAGTCTTTGTGGTATTCTTTTTTTTTTTTTCAATTGCTGTTTAATACAGTGCTAACTAAAAGCTATTTGAATTTCTAGCATAATTCTGCTTCTAGAAAAGAATGATTTCAAAATGTCCTTGAAGAGGCAGAAGATTGATCTGTTCTGGTTCAATTCAAAAGTTGTTCATTTGGTGTTTTGTCAGTACACACAAAAGCATACTTGGAAGGATGGAGGGACAGTGCAAAAGAGGAAGACCCTGTATGAGATAGATTGATACAGTAACTGGGGCAATGGGGGTTGATGTGTCAGAATTAGTGAGACTGGCTCAGGACAAGTCAGGCTTCAGACCTGCTGTGCATAGGATTGCTATGGGCAACAGACAGCTCAATGGCATATAACAACAACAGTGTTATACACTGGCTCTTCCAGCCTGGTGTTAATTGTGTTTGGGACAAACATTCTTCTACATGATACAGCACCGGTCTGTCAGTTAGCTGTACTGAGGTAACTTGGGGTCACTGTGATGTTGACAACTGTGCCACTGATATGTCATATGCCATAATGATTACACATGGTGGACAGCATTTGGTTGAGCTCTCAGATTAAGACAGACTTGGAAACAGGAGTAGCGTCCAATCCCTAAACAACATGCCTCTGGAAACTCTATGATCTTAGAGAAACGACAGTAGTTATAGAGCAAGGTGCAGGCCCTTTGTTCATAGGGTCACTATGAGTAGTGCTCAACTCGACGTCACTTAACAGCAACATGGACAAAATTTTTTTAGTTTGTTTCCTACTCCATCTCACTTCTAAAACAGTGTCCAGGCACTAGTAATTATTGCTAGCACTGCTCTAAGTAGAGTTTCATCCTTACAACATACAATTATTCTGTTTGTTTGTTTCATGAGCATTGTATCAGCTGTTAACTAGGTAATTACTACCCTTTTTTTGATTTTTGTATAAATTGACATTTAGAACTTAAAAGGGTTTTTGTTATATTTTTTTATTTATATGCATCATCTGAATCATTAACCCAAGAATTAAAGTTCATGACTAGTTATTCAGGTGATTCTTCCTTATTTTATAGTAAATTCCTTGATATTTTCTTTGTGTCGGGACTTTGAAAATATTTATAAGCATGAATTGATGTTTGCCCACTTTGTTTTAGATACTGAACTAGGTGCTTTACGTGTATTCTCAATTCTCTTCATACCTTTTGAGATATTTCTCATTGTACAAATGGAGATATGGAGATTTTTAAATCACAGCCCAAGCCTTTTAACTACTATCTCAAACTAAATTGAGAGAAATCTTAATCCTTTTGAAACTATATTAGAATTCTATAAAGTGGTTCTGATATTGGGATGTGTGCAGACTTAATGCCCTTGTTAGGGTGGGTCAGAAAGTGATGATATGTTGTGTACTCTCGAGTGGGAACTCACAGCTGACCCTCCAGTGGGTTTTCAGAGGCTGTCAATTGCACCAGAAGATATTGGTTTTTCCTTCTCCTATGGTGCAGCTGGTAGATTGTAACCACTTGCCTTTAAGTTGGCAGTGTTACTGCTTACCACTGCGGCACCAGAGCTCCTTGATGATATATTAGTGATAATTATTATCATCATTCATGTCTTTCTAGAAAATAGTAAGAATTGGGATTGAAAAGGAGGACATTCTTTTTTTTTGTTTTTGTGAGAAAAATGTATATTTAGAATTAGCTTGCTGGACTCAGTTTAGATGATCCCAATTTTGTTGGCAACATCCAAAGCATCATAATCAGGAGCAAGTCGAACATAGGCCTTCTTCTCTCCATCAGGCCTAATCAAAGTGTTGACCTTAGCCACATCAGTGCCATAGAGCTTCTTTACAGCTTGTTTAATTTGGTGCATGTTGGCCTTGACATCCACAATGAACACAGTGTGTTGTTATCTTCCATCTTCTTCATGGCTGACTCAGTGGTCAGGAGAAATTTGATGATGGCATAGTGGTCAAGCTTGTTTCTCCTGGGGGCTCTCTTGTGGGGATATTTGGGCTGCCATCGGAGTCTCAGCGTCTTAGGCCGCTGGAAGGTGGGTGACGTGCGGATCTTTTTTTTTAGCTGTGGATGCCCTTCATGATGCCTTCTTGGCCTTTAATGCCTTTGCTTTGGCTTCAGTTTTGGGAGGGGCAGGGGCTTCCCTCTTTGTTTTCAGTGCCATCTTCATAGAAAGGAAGGAAGACATTCTTAAGCGCTCAAGTCCTTTACATGGAATACCACTGCATGCAAGCTTCCTTTACGGGAGACTTTGATACTCTTTCATGTCAAGAGCAGTGTTGTTTGAAGAGACTGATTTGAGCGAGTTTTCCTTTCCAATTATCCTTAGCGCTTTTCTCCTGCAGGTTAGTTGCACTGCCCACTCCCTACACAGGGTGGCACCAGCTGGCCTTTTTAGCAGATCTCCAGGGATTAGAAAGCTGCACTGGGAGCAGGCAGCAGTGCGCTCAGCGGCTTTCCTCTGTTGACTGTTCTTTATTGTTTGATGCCTGAGCATCTCCCAGACAGCAAGCAATTGTTTCTGGAAACTTAGTTTGTTTCTCTTGGGAGTATACAATGCCGTTGGAGCTTGTCTTTGTGTTTCTGCACTTTCCCAGTCTCTTGTTATTCTCTGTCCTGTGCTGTCTCTTGATTAATTAGAAAGGAGCAAGGAGCATGAGATCCAGTGTAAATGCTAAAATTTAAAAATACTGGCTACAGACTATTTTTCTCTAACTGGCTATGTCATCAGTAGGAG
The DNA here is from genome assembly GCF_000299155.1 of Elephantulus edwardii. Lineage (NCBI taxonomy): Eukaryota > Metazoa > Chordata > Mammalia > Macroscelidea > Macroscelididae > Elephantulus > Elephantulus edwardii. Next base: position 250,127 of record NW_006400117.1, read on the forward strand.
GAGTCTTTCCTTTTTTTAAATTATGGAAGCTATGTTTATGTTTGATGAGAGAAAATAAAGATAGCACATTTTTGAAAACAGGACAAGAAAAGGAGAACAGCAGCAGTCTGGTCAAATATTTTATTAAAATCTTCTTTTGGAAGAAAAATACACCAATACTGCTTAAATCTGAAGAGATTGCTGCATGACTCTAAAACATAATTCTGATATATAGGCTACTTTCAGGAACTCTTAATGCCTCATCAAAACTTGAATAGCAGAACCATCAGGGTGTTTCTTCTGTCTACCAATTAAAAGATCAGAATACAATTTTTCTCATCTCTCCTATCTTCTAGCACAACTCCAAGCAATCTTTTCCCTTTCTGTTTTCTTCTTATATCTGTTACTACCTTCTGGATCAGTATACCTGGAACCTAAACACTGCTTTTCTCCAATTTGTTCATTTACCTTCCTTTGGGGATTGAAACCTTGCCGAGAGACTCCTCGTGTTGTTTAACTGAGCAGAGCCAATGCTGTCCAGTATTTTTTTTTAAGTCAAACAAAACACAAAAGCCAAGCCCATTGTCATGGAGTGGGGTTTTTACTCCTATCTACCCTGTAGGATGGGGTAGAATCAACTCGCCCCTTACAGTTTGCTGACTGCTACACCTTTCTCTCACTGCACAGCTGCTGGATTCAAATGACTGTTTCCATTAGCTCAGCACTTAACTCCACCAGGGTAACTGTAATTCAGCCCAGATAACAAAGAGGAAAACATATTTGCATGCATTTTATGATGGATCTACTTGGTCATGATGATTTTGTTGTTTCATAAACTCTCCATACTTTTGTGTTGTATCTTGGCAAGGAGAGGTGGCCAGGGAGAATGTAACTCATCTCATCTTGGGGAACCGCCCTTCTTCTCTCACTGCTCTGCCACAAAGCCCTCTCTCGGCGTACTCTGGCTTCATTCACACCTGTACTTACCCATTCACTTCCTGCATCTTTCAGTCTGGCTTTCAATCCTGTCAAAACTGCTTACCTATTGGTTATCTTCTAAATCTCGGTCTGCCCAATTAAAAAAGAAAATTCATGTCTTTTCATTTATTTGTAATTTTCAATTTATTGGAATACACTCCAGAACTCTGAGGCCTAGTAGGTAAGGAAGGAATTGTGCTTCTGATCCAAAGGTGAGCGGTTCAAACCTACCAGGTGCCACAGGGAAGACAGATGATAGACAGTCTCCTCCTGTGCAGTTTACAGTTTCTGAAAACCCTCTGGAGGGCTAGCTCTGAGTGAGCCCTCTGTGTTAGAAATTGGGTTATCTGTATATAGAAGTCCACAAGATGAGAACAAAGTAATGTGCTTCATTTTCAGTTTCTTGGAACACATTCAGCCTCCTTGCCGTTCTCATACTTCCAGAATGGTCTTTACTACAAATGCTTACTAGGAAAAATTGGTGATTTTCTATTTCACTACAGAATAAATATACTTGACCCTTTTATATTGTCGGTATTTAATCTAAGGCATCTTTTCCAGATGAAAGGGATTGAATTTTCATAAGTGGAATTTGTACATTAAAGCCACTAAGGAAGACAGTGCAAGATCCATTTCACCTGCAACCTGTAGATGAAGTAGCTTCTTCTCTGTTTTAGCAAGGAGGGCTGGTGAGAGGAGAGGGGGGTGACTTGGCAGAGGAATAAGGAAATGGGGTACAGGGGCGTGGAACTTATGCTAGAGAGCTCATTCTATGCACAGGCGTCCACATGATGCAGCCCAGGTAGTGTGCTGTTCAGGTTATTGATGAGAAAACCCAGGTTGAAATGGGCCTTTAGAAGGAGCACATTTTTTTCTTTGCTTAAGTCTATCATCTAAAGTCCACACTAAAGGCTAAAGGTGTAGGGTCATTTCCTTCTCACCAATATTATATGGGCTACTGATAACTCGGTGTTTTACTAGCAAGTAGCTGTTACTAGTGAGTATAAATTCTTTTTTTATTTAGATTCAGGTTTTAACTAATCAAAAGTAAGACTAAAAACAAAAAAGACCCCTTCAGTAATATTAAATTTGTTACATACTCTTGTAAAATAGATTTTAATCCAACTGTTACAAAAATAGTGGTGCATTGGTGAAGCACTCCACTGCTAACAGTATAGTCAGTCGGCAGGTCACAGCTGCTCTGAGAGAACCTGTGTCATTCTGATACCTATATAAAGCGGAGCACAATATTGAAAATGAAAGTTTAGACTCTTTCTTCATTGTGACAATTTAGGGTGAAATTAAATCTTTAAATTTTAGATTGTGCTTTGTTTTGAATCTGTTTTTGGGCTTTCTCTTCATTTCTCTGGTGATAGAAAACAGAAGCCACCAATTCAAAATTGAGTCTAAGCATAACTCAATTTAGTAGTTTACAAAAGAGTATTTAGAAAGAAATTTGGGGAAAAGGAAGGAAGCCTTATAGCATTGACAGTTGTACATTTGAAGTGGTGACAGTGGCCACTTCTCTGAAACAATTTTCAGAGGGTTGGAGAGGTGGATTGAAAGGCAGCAAAAAGAATTTTAATTTTTCACATTTTTAAATTCTTTTATTCCATATGATCATATTTAAAATTAACCTTATTAATCTTGTAATCTTATTCATCCTCCTTGTGGAAATTAGTAAAGTGATGCCTGAAAGGATCAATCTTAGAAGTCATTATTCTCCCCTCCCCCCAACGAACCTCCCAGGAGACTTGTATTGAGAATACGTGGAGATTTTTCATTGTGGTAACATCTTCTCAGTGGTTAAGGTTCACTTAGAGCTCTTATTTCTTCTAGCTACTCGTCATAAATCTGTAAACTGTAAATGAAATTGAAAACTTTATTCAACTGGAGTTTTCAAGTTTGGGCAACTTTTCTTGAGTGATAGGTTTTCTGTACTGCTTACTATGTGCAGAAATATTCCATTTTCATTTCTCTCATAGCACATTTTAAATATTTTGAGTTATCAAAAGAAGTTTATTATTTTTATTGACTTCAGCTAGATGGTGTTCTTTCCAGATCAAGGAACTATTTTTTAGTCTCTCCTCTTACCGGTTTACTTTCTACTCTGTGTGTCATGTGTATACACCTGGTAACTACCTATCTTCATAAAGTGCACTACTAGAATTTTAGGTGTTTGGTTTTTATTATCACACAGCTAGTACCTGCACACTATAGAAACTAGAGGACAGAGGAGCAAAATTTTTAAATTGTTCCCACCCAGAGGTTACCACTGTAACACTTCTATGGACTGCCAAGAAAATAAACAGATTCATCCTGGAGAGGGTTAAACCAGGCTACTCCTTGGAGGCAAGGATTCTGGGGCTTCGTCTGACATACTTTGGACATGTTGTAAGAAGGGACAGGTCCTTGGAGAGGGACATCATGCTTGAGAGGGTGGAGGGACAGCGCAGGAGGGGAAGACATTGATTCAGGGGTAATCGGGATGCGTGTGTCAGAGACAGTGCGATTGGCACAGGATAGAGCAGGGTTTAGGGCTGTTGTACATAGGGTCGCTATGAGTTGCAAGGGACTCGACAGCACGTAACAACAACAACTATCAACAACTATAACAAAATGTTACATATAACTCAGAATTTACTTGTAAGTATACTGTCAGTGACCTTTTTTGAGTGTATTGCATGACACTGGACATTGATCTGTAACTTTGTCTCTTCACACACCTTTTAGAATTTGTCACTACGCTGACATCCTCTTGTATTCCCAAATCTTCAGTTCAGTGTCATTGCTCCCAATTCTTGACAGTTTCCTAGCTATGTCACTGGGATACAGAGCTTCCTTTGCTTTTTAGAACGTTATGGTGAAAAATGTTCAAAAGAAGAAGCAGTAGTAAGCAGGTATCCCAGAGGATGTATTGTAACATCACCTTTACTGAGGATTACCTTCCTTGGAAAATTATCCCCACTTGTATTAAGAGCCTGCACTTGTATGGTGCATGTCTTCATTGTTATTCTTTTCCTTATTTCTTCAAAGATACTCAAGACTTTCTCCTGTCTTGTTCCTGCTGGATTCATCTCACCACACCATCTAGCCACATTTGATCCTGATTCCCTTTTACACAGATGTCTTTGAATGTTTACATACTGCCCATTCACTTCATAACTTTATGCATTCTTTTATTCTCACTTATACTGAAATTGCTTAGACAATCAAGAAGTAGTAAAGAGCTCGGCAAGTATTCAGAAGTAGAGTGTTCTGAGGTGCATGCTTTGGTATTTTAGAATCTAAATCCTCCTTGGAACTCTCAGATCTGTCTCTCACATTTCTGTGGTGCTTTACAGTTTATAAAATTTGTTCATATGTGTCCATATTTGCTTCATAATAAAAAATTGTTAAGGTAAGAAAATGGATGTTCATTGAGATAAATGACTTAGCCAATCACACAAATATTATTGACATTTTTCCAAGGAAAGTAGAAGTATATATTGCTATAATATCTTTTTAAAAGTCATGTTGAGATTTTGTTTATTTTTGCTCTTTAAGCTTATAGATAAGATAAATTCATATGATGTGACTTTTTAAACTATTTGTAAAAATATTTCCAAACTAGTAAAAACTAATAAAACTAGTAATTAAGAATCTAGAATCTTGAACTTGTCTCCTAAAGGCATATTTAGTGATTTCAAAGCCAAAAAAGGAAAATTCTGACTTATAAATCTGTTTTCTCGTTGCTGTTGAAATTTTGTGATTTTCTTTTCTTAAGGAAAAGCATTTGACTTCAATGTAAAGATTATGTTCTAGTTTAATAAATAAATGTAGTTCATTCCCAAGGTTTTTTTTTTCCCCTGAGCTGTTTTCTGACTTGATAGAACCAACATAACTAATGATATCTTCTTATATAATCATTGTAAGAAACAAAAGAGAAATCATGAAGTCAGCCTGGCAAAGCCCAGATGTCTTATCAGTTTTCTCTCTGGTAAGTTTAATAATACTTTATCCTAAGGCAACAATTTTAAAGAGCTGAAATGTATATTTCATTTTTGGTTTTATCCTCCCTTACATGATAACTTCGCTAAAACCTGCAGCTTTTAATTTCATTTTCAAAGTATCTTTTTAGTTTAGTTAATAAATCAGAGATATGTTCTCCTATCTTATATCATTTTCTTTTACTTTTAAAACTTACGTTAATGAGCTGCTTAAGAGTCATTCTCATGATTCATTCGACTGTCACGCCTTCTTTTTAAAGCATCAGCACTGAAGGTCTTTTGACCAAACCAATATTTATAACAGTTTGACAGCAGGATGAGGAACAACGTTTGTCTTTGTAACAGCTTGAAGAAAGACCCTTTCCAGGACCCAGTCATGCAGTTACAATCTTGACCTCTTTCTTATGCTGGGAACATACATACAGCAGCACCTCCCATGTGTTTTCTTGTCCCATTGACTGTCCATTCACTTCCCATCTGTTTTGCAGTCTTAAAGGAACAGAAGGGGCCCTCTTATAAATCTGTCTTTGCGGGTGATAAACGATGCTCTCTCTCTCTTTAAGGGCTGCCTGAGTGCTTTCCTTACTTTTAAAATGTTTTAAGTTTCTCCTTAACATAATTCTTAAAATAATTGATAATTTTAAGAATGGGGAGGGCGCGAGTGGGTTTTTTTAAAACGTTTGTAATTGATTCAGGGTGGGATATTCCTCTGATTTTTCTTTTGTTTTAAAGCTTTTCTGTTCCTAATTAATTGCTTAAGTCACTTTTGACCTTACATGAGTCAAAATTTGGGAGTTTGGGTTTTTTGTTGTTTTTTTTTTTTTACTTCTGATCATGTTTCTTTAAAATAGTCATACTCAGTGTTTTCTGAGGAATGAATGTGTTAATTCTGAATAGTGTAGTTTTAAAATTGGAGAAAACGAAAGTGTCTCTTAAATGAGTTAGCGTAGAAAATAACAGGTTTTTCTACGAAAATTTCAATAATTATTAAGAAATCATTTCTAAAATTAGTTCAGAACTAATTAACTTTGACGATTTGAATCTAATGCTAGAATTTTTATTAAGTTATATATGAAAGGTGTTGCCCCAAAAGTGTTCTTAAATTACTGCTTTAAAAAGCATTACCAGTGTGAAAAGACCACATTGAGTAAATCAGCTAGTTAATGATGTATTTTATACAAAATAGTTTGTTGCTTTATTAATTCATTTTCTCATCTCAAAAAGAATTTGAGAGAGTTTACAAAGGTATATCCTCATTAAAAGATATAAAAAAAAAATACTTAAGTGAAAAACTTGAGTATAAGGAAGGAGAAAAATCCAGATAAGTAAAATAAAATAAAAGTATTAGTACCCTCTCAAAATACATGCTTAAGAGTTTTCTAATCTGTGCTAAAAATGAGCTGTAGATTTTGCCCCAAGCTTCCTAAGGCTGATGCAAAGTTGGTTACATGATTTACTCTGGCCATCAGACAACAAAGAGCTGTTGCTCAGGGGATGCAGAGGTATTTCTAGAGAAATACCTGAGAGAAATTTTTACATCAGTTCTCATAAAAGGGACACTAAGTTATATAATATAGTTAATCAAATGACTATAGTTTATAGAATCATAAATATGCTAGACTTCTTTATTACAATGTTTTTTAATGTAAGTATCAGTTATTAGAGAGTTCAAGGCACTTCATTTATTGACATTGACAAGTGCCAGGAACAGTGGTATTGTGTGTTGCTTGTTAGGAGCAGACCCATCAGCAAGTATTAACAGTTAGCAGAGCTGAAATCAGGGTTAGTTACCATCGACTTATTAAAATTGAAGAGGTTAGGTAGAATTTTCCGAGTATAATACCTACTCCATGGCCATTAGGAAACAGGCTTCAAAATATTAAGGATGCCTTTGAAGAGATTTTGTTGTTATTAGCCAAAAGTGGCCTGGTAGAAAAGAGTTCAGAAGCAAAAACTGAATGTATACTACCCTAAATAAGTTGCCATTGAGCTATGTATACAGTCAGCAAGTTACAGTGATTTGCCTCACAGACTTTATTGTGGCAAATTTCTTTCTTCAGTCTAATGTGAAAATGTTTTTAATGTTATTACGTGTAAGTGAGATCAGTCCAGAAGACTGAACTATCCACAGGCATGCACCGTATAGTAAGTGCTAGGCTAGGTTGTGATTTTCGTGACAGTTTTTTTTTATCTAAGCATTTAGTGCATACAAACAATCTCTGCTGTTCCTCACTTTGATTCCTGAAAATATTGTAAAATTGTTCTTTCCAACATGGATGATATAGCCCCATGAGAAAAATACTATAATTTCTGATTGCATCAAAATCCAAACAGAAGAACATCAGAGAGATTAACCAACACACAAAGAAATTATTAAATTTTAAAACTACAGCTATTACAACCATTCTGGAAGGCTGTTTGGCACTTCCTCAAAAAGCTGAAACTTCCTTATGACCCAGCTATTACACTACTTAGAATATACCCTGAGAAAATTAGAACTGAGCTACAAACAGAGATTTGTACACCAGTGTTGATAGCAGCATTATTCACCATCGCAAAAAAACACGGAAAGAGCCTGCATGTCCAACCACAAATGAATGGATTGAGAAATTACGGTACATTCACACAATGGAATACTATGCAGAATGCAGGAGCAATGATTGTGTAAATTATTACCTAACTTGGGAGGTTCTGGAGAGCATTATGCTGAGTGAACTCAGTCCCACAAGGATAAATATTGTATAAAACCGTTATTGAGAATGAGTATAAGGATCCAGGAGGGGTGGGAGAGGCTGGAAGCAGAGGGATGTGGATGTTCAGAGGGAGGGGAAGATTAATCATTGGGTTGTACAATTTGATGGGAGTAGGGTGAGGAAAATTGAAAGAATTTGTTCTTTAAAACAAAGTATTTGTATTTTGTAAATAAACTAGTAGAAAATTAAAAAATTCTTTAAAATAAAAAATATAAAACATTAGAAGAGGAAGAGGGAGAAAAATGTTTGTGTGTGAACGACAACAACTACAGTTATAAACATGAAAAGGTAAGAAAAAGTACATTTCAATTCTAAGTTTTAAAATAATACAGGCTTTGAGTTTTTTGCATTATCTCATTTTATAAAACAAGAAAACTGGACTCAGACTTGTCTGCTTATAAGTTTAATGACAAAACTCAGACAAGAAATTTCGGTTTTGTCCCATTCTGGTGTCTCTTCTAGCACATTCTGTTCTCGCCTCTATAAATAATCATACAAAATAGCAGTTCCAGAGATTATTAGAGGTATTATAAGAACAAAGACTTTTGGGGGGGGTTGGGGGGTTTTTTGTTGTTGTTGTTATTGTCCACTGTGAAATCTGTTTTAGAAGAAATGCATAGTTACAAATTACGGCATCTTGTAAGCCTAAATGAGTAGTTATTAGGAAGCTAGGTTGATGCCAAGATTTCCATTTGGATTTTTTTAAATAATAGGAATAATTTAAAAAACCCTATTATGATCTCCCTTAAGTCTTAGAAGTCAGGAGCCCTATCTTTGAAAATACTGTACATTTTGTTACTTTGTTTTATTCTTCTTTGCATGGTCTGTAAAATATACAGATTTTTTCCTCCTGTTAAAACTTTTTAACTATTTCTCAGATTTTTCATCACAATTTCATCATCAGTTTCTATCCTTGTTTCCCTATACTATAGATAATTGCCTTAAATATTGAACTTTTGGAGAGCACTTAGAGCATAATTGGTTAGTAAAAAGCAAATATTTTAGGAGCACCATGTTTTACATAACAAGAAGTGTTTTCATTTTCTGTCTTTAGTGCGGTGTTTTTTATAGCAGCATCTCCCCTTGAGTCTTAATAGAAAATGCTTTAAAAGCCTTTAAGATGCATTTGGCCCTTTGGAAGTGTAGTTCTCTTACGACAGGCCACGTTACTAAGTTTGCAGGTTGTTTCTGCATGCCTACTTTACAGGCATCAAACGTTGTGAAGAGTTTGTGTCAGAGCCCATGATGGTGTTGTGTGTGGTTCTTTATCTCTCTGTTCTAAACTGTTAATAACCACCGAGGTGAACCTTCTGATTTGGCCTTTTGGTATTCATAGCGTATTCAAAACCTAATTACAGATTAGCTTATATTTGAAACTTTAGAGCAACTAGCAGAAGACTCAAAAAGAAAATGAGAGTAGCAGTATCATTTCATGTGGAGATAAAGAGACCCAGAGCATGAATGGGTGTCAAGTCATGTGAAGAAAAAGAAAAAAAAGAGGGAACTTCATTCACCGAGACTGCCGGTTTATGAGTTGGGGATTATGGGAATATTCATGACTCAATCAAGAAGCACAAAGAATTGATGTTTGAAATAGCTCATCTTTTAAGTAAACCTTGGATAAATTGAAAGTAGACTTGGTATTCACTAGTTGTAGGATTGACTGGCTGTTTCGGTGTAACAGAATAGCAGTTTGGTAATCCCTTCCTGAGCCGGTCTAAGTTAGTAAATAAATCACAGATTTTATAAGCATTCCTTAGTATATTTAATACAAGTGATTGTAGCAAAAGGAGTTTGTTTTATAATTAATCATGCTAATCCATGCCCTTTTCTATGAAAAAAAATTATTTCTACTGATAAAATAGTTAAATATAGTAAGATTTTGGAATTTGAAGGCAGTGTAAGTAATACTGGGACATGAAATTTGACCAGAATGTAGAAAGTCTTAGTTGCTAATGTTGAATCTCATTTTTTTTTAAAAAAAATTACTAATTTACTTTTCTGCAAAGCCAGATGACATAATGAGTATATAAGAATATCTTGGGAAAAGTGCATTTAAATTAATGAGGTCATATGCGGGAAATAATGCTGCTTATTCATTTGTGATAGAATGTCCTTGTGAAGCATGAAATCAGAATTTAATTTCTAAACTACAACACATTAGCCTCAATTATGCGTGTCTCTGTTCCATGTTGCCCTATTCGGGATTTGAGTGTGACCCACCAGCTTATCATATGTGTGTGAGAGAGAGAGAGGTTTGGGTGTGATGAGAGAAAAATTTGGGTGTGACAAGAGAGACTTGAGTATGACCCACCAGCTTGCTCTGTGTGTGTGTGTGTGTGTGTGAGAGAGAGAGAGAGAGAGAGAGATTTGGGTGTGACTACCTTCTCTGGCCTTGTCTTCTAGGAAACAAGCCAAATGTTTGTTTCTTTTTTTAAAAAAAAAAGTAAAATAACCCACAGTGTTTGTTCCATATATTTTTAGAATCTTGTTTCATTTATTTAGTATTTTGTGAAAAATGTACAGTAAAGCAGCCATTGTAACATTAAAAGTGCTGAATTCTTTTGGGTATAGCAAGTATAGCACTTGACTTGTTCTCTAAGGGGGCATAAATCTAATCTCCTCAAGAGAGAGTAAGAGTCAGGAGGATTTCTGGTTATCTCTCGACCCCAGACTACTTGGCAAATGCTTTGTAACTATTTTCTTTCTTTAGTATTAGCAAAATGTATTTATTGGTCATAAAATAAAATTTTTATAACAAATAATACTTTAAAGAATAGCATTAGTTTTACTACTTCTTAGAGTCAGTACAATATCTGCAGATCTAAGATGTGTTTCAGAATTGTCAAAGAACATAGATTCAGCCATGGCTCTGCTATCAGCTGCATAACCATGGACAGGCTAACTAACTCTCCAGGCTCTAAAATTGCTATTTTTAGCATTGATACTTGCAAATTGTGAAGTGAAATGAAAGGACAGTTTGAAATGCACAATTTGGAATCACCCAAAACCTAGTATCTAAGATAGTAAGCAAGGAATACTTCAGAAAGAGGGGAGATCTTTGTGGCTACACATCATGCCACTGAGTAAAGGCAATGATATTGTTATTATGTTGTTGTTGTTGTTATGTGCCGTCGAGTCGCTTGTGACTCATAGTGACTCTATGTACAAGAGCTCTAAACCCTGCTCTATCCTATGCCAACCTCCTTGTCTCCGACACAACTTCTCCCTTCACCCCAATCACAGAATCGATCCATCTCATTGAGGGTCTTCCTCCACCCTCCCAAACATGATGTCCCTCTCCAAGGACCAGTCCCTCCTTGCATCATGCCCAAAGTATGTCAGACAAAGCTTTGGAATCCTTGACTCCAAGGAACATTCCGGCTTCACCCTCTCCAGGACACATCTGTTTGTTCTCCCAGCAGTCTGTGGTATATTCAACACTCTTCTCCAGCACCACAACTCAAAGGCATCAATTCTCTATCACCCCTGGTCACACTTTTTAGCCCTCCGATGCATAGCACGCAGTTGTGGCTACTATGGCCCAGATCAGGCGCACCTTAGTCTCCAGCCTGACATCATTGCTCTTCAATACTCTGGAGAGGTCCCTGACAGCTAACTTTCCCAGTGCAATTCGTCTATTGATTTCCTGGCTACTGGTACTAAGACTGTTGATTGTGGAACCAAGTAAATGAAAATGTAACACTCTCAATCTCTTCACTATCCATAATGATGCTGCCAATTGGCCCAGTGGTGAGAATCTTTGTTTTCTTGATGTTGAGCTTCAAAAATGTCCTTGACCTTCTGTAGCAAGCACTTCAGGTCCTCCTCAGTTTCAGCAAGCTGGGTTGTGTCATCTGCATAACACAGGTTGTTGATGAATCTTCTTCCAATCCTGATGCACATTCTTCCTCAAACAGAAAAAGGAAATGTCTTTTTATTTAATGTTAAAAGGCTATTTATCCAAATTTTCTGGTTTGGGTTTTTGCGGGTGGTGAGTTAAGATTTACCTCGTTTTGTGTCCTGTGATTTCCTGATAACTTTTGTTAAGTGCTCATTCTGGTGTTTTCCAACATTGGTGGGCTATATCTTGACTCTAATTGACAAGTTTACTTTACAACATAGCTTTTTAAGGGAAATGTGACCTTTTTTTTTTTACACTTTTTATGTATTTTTTATATATTTATATATTATATATTTTTTATACTTTGGAATTGTTTTATTTTTTAACCACGTAGTGCTTTTTAATTTTATTTTGGAAAAAAAAATAATTCTTACCCATAATCTTACCAGAATTAGATTTTCATTGAGACCCCTCAGAGATAGACCCCTGCATCAGACTGGCTTTTGATATCTTTCAATACAAAAAGATCTTGCTGCTGACAGTCTTTCAGGAGTGATGCCACCACACCATAGCCCACACAGGTGGCCTGCCCAGGTGAGGATCTAATCCATAGATGGGGGATAAAAGTAAACAGAGCTGGCCCGGAAGCTTCCCAAATGGCCTTGGCCAAAGAGAATCCTATTTCTCTCTCATCCAGTTCAACTTCCCAGGTAGAAATAGTTCCCAGTGAAAATAGGTGTTTTAGATCCACTATGAAAGGTCTAAAACACCTGCAGTCGATTTCCATACATTGTAAAGGTAAAGTGGATGATTTACAAAAACAAAACAAAACTCCGTTCATTTCTAAAACATAGTCTATTATTGTTGTTGTTATGTGCCGTTGAGTCGTTTACGACTCATAGCGACCCTGTGTACAGCAGCCCTAAACTCTGCTCTGTCCTGTGCCAATTGCACTGTCTCTGACACTCCCATCCCAATCACTGAATCAATCCACCTCATAGAGGGCCTTCCCCTCCTGCGCCGTCCCTCCACCCTCCCAAGCATGATGTCCTTCTCCAGGGACGGGTCTCTCCTTACAACATGTCCAAAGTACGTTAAACGGAGCCTCAGAATCCTTGCCTCCAAGGAGCCACCCGGTTTAACCCTTTCCAGGACAAATCTGTTTGTTTTCCTAGCAGTCCATGGTAGTCTCAATACTCTTCTCCAGCACCACAGTTCAAAGGCATCAATTCTCCTTCTATCCTCCTTGTCTACTATAAATTAAAAATACTTTTCTTCCCCTACTCCTTCTCTCAACCTTTTAAAAGTTTCACTTATTGATGATCTGTACTTATTTGGAAACTTCAGACTATTCACTGGCAAATAACTAGATGACTTAGGTATAAAAATGCGACTGCAACCTTCCTTTGCAAAGCCAATCTGTTTACCAGTTTGCCTCCTGAATAAGAAAATGGAAATCAACTTGCCAAAAAATGCAAATTAAACCGAGAAGTGAGTCAGGACTATTTTATCTAATTTCTCTTAATTTCATTTTATACATAATAAGTTTATATTGTCTCTGTAATAACTGTTAACATATTTTCTCAATATATTTGATTAAATCAATGGAAGGTTTGGGGTTTTTTTTCCTTTAATAGTGTTAATGTAATACTAAAAGTTGAAAGTGTTAAATTGCTAGAAAAGGTGTATGCAGTTCTTATTCTTTATACACCGACTGTTGAGAACCTACATTGCGAATAAGAAATTCATGGAAAGGACAGTATCTCTTTTCTTGGGTTCTCATCACTCGTGCATTCTTACTGGGTAAAAGGATGCTTACATCTTCAGTTGTAGGTTATTTACTATAGGTAAAACATAAATACTGAATTCACCACAGCAGTATAGGGGTGGCTTCTCCCTGCCCCCCAGAGATAGAAAAGAACACTTTGCATTTTTTTTCTTGTAGTCTGCTAGCTTTGAACCAATCCATTTAACTGATAATTCCCACTAATAAGTCAGAGTATTGAAAGGACAAAAAGATGTGTTGTCATGTTTAATATAGCCTAGATTTAAAAGTAGATATGTATTTTAGTAAAGCAGTGAAGTAATATAATAAAGGACATTGCATTTTAGTATCAGGAGATCGATATGTACTGGGAGTATTTTACATCGGTGAAGGAAATCTTTGTATTTTAGAAGAAAATCAGGTATTGATCCGTCTCATATTAAAAATACTTTTTCTCAGTGTCTTTTGCCTTTTAATTTCTTATATGGCATTTTGGTACCTAAAAGTACAGCATTTTAGTTTAGATAAATTGTTTGATCTTCACTCTTGTTAACTCCTTCCATTACTTTACCCTAAAATGTCATTTTCCTGTGTGTCGTTGTTATGTGCCGTCAAGTCGTTTGCGACTCATAGCGACCCTGTGCACAACAGCCCTAAACCCTGCTCTATCCTGCGCCAACCGCACC
>NW_006400117.1:266180-305821 GCF_000299155.1 Elephantulus edwardii
AAGGGGATCTGTGACATACTTACTCTCCCTTCCTCTCTTAACAGTGGTTTAGACCTACTATTTATAATTCATCTCTACTTTATATGGATATGAGATGTTATAGTGAGACTTTCCTCCCCAAATAGTTAAAGTGATATCATTGAAAAAGAAATTTAGTTTTTTAAAAACTAATTCTTTAAATGGTTGGTTTGTGTTTTTTTCTCTGCAGAGAAAGTTAGAGAAATTCAAGAAAAACTTGATGCCTTCATTGAAGCCCTTCATCAGGAGAAATGAACTGTATTATGTGAGTAAAAATTCTTTTATTTAATTGGTACATACTAAATACAAAATTTCTGTTTTAACTTATTTTAGTAGTTCATCATTCCATTTGTATCCTGATTTCCTCTCATAATGCAATAGTTTTATGGCACGAATCTCTAAAAGCAAGTTCTAAATTCCATATAAAAAGTTTTTTATATAATCTGATTGCATTCTGATTGATATAAATCATTTTGAACAGAAGCCACATTGTTATTAGGCGCTGTTAAGTGGGCTTCAAGTCATTGTAACCTTGTGTACAACAGATCAAAACTTCCCAATCCAGTGCTTTCCCCAGCCTCCACTGTGTTCACACCCATTGACCCTGCGTCAACCCGTCTTATCGACGACCTTTTTTGCTGACCCCTCCACTTTTCCTGCCATAATGGTCCTTTTTTAAGGACTAGCCCCTCCTGACAGTATGCCAAAGTACATGAGATGAAGTCTCACAGTTTTTGCAAATTTTTTTTTTATTTGCAGGATAGTTTTCTTTTTTTTTTTTTTAATTTATTTTATTTTTTTTTTTTTGCAGGATAGTTTTCAATCATTCACACATGTTTTGTTTTATAACACTAATTCTGTTTGCCTAAAGTAATTGTTTAGTTATGATAGCCGACCAGCTTTGCCTTGCACATTGTCTTTCCCTTGACTCAAATGATGGTCATTAATTTTTACTCCCTTCCTCTCTTTGATAATTATAAAATCTTTGTGTCTAAGGAGCACTCTTGCTATACTTCTTCCAAGACATTTGTTCATTCGATTCCAAGATTTGTTCATTCTTTTGACAATCCATGGTATCCACAGAACTCTTCACCAGCACCATAACTCAAGGGCATCAGTTCTTCTTTGGTCTTCTTTCCTCATTGTTCAGCTGTATGCATGTGAAGCAGTTGAAAATACTGTGGCTTAACTCAGCCCTACCTTAGTCTTTAAACTGACATCCTTATTTTTTAGTACTTTAAAGAGGTCTTTGACAGATTTTCCACATGCAATACATCTTTGTATTTCTTGGTTGCTGGGTGTTGATCATGGATCCATATTATGCAGCATGATCTAGAAAATAAACGTTCTGCACGTAGAATTGAACTTCTTTTAATCTACTTAAGTAGCAGATTTTGTAGCCTTTTTTTTTGACCAAACGTCTCAATACCTCCTCATCCCCACCAGTTTCCTATGTGTGCTATGTGCACTTGTTACAATAATGTTTATAGAATTTAATATATGTCAGAATATGTTGACTCTGTTATAGCCCTATGAGTATAAGCATTATTCCAATAAAATACATACCTAAGGACTTCCTGCGGTAGCAGCCAATTTTTAATTATCTCTAAACACTTAGAAAAACATTATAATTATGACATTATCGTTCATTTAAACTCACATTATCTATTCATCTTATCTACAGACAGCCTACACAATATTCCATATGGGAAGGAGTAAAAATGTTAAAAATTCACTCCCTGGCTGCCTTCCATTTTGTTCAAAATGGGCCTTTAAGCAAAACCTCCTACTTTGTTCTACTGGGTTTTATAAAAGAGGTTTGAAAAGAAAGCACACCTCAGCCTGCCTGTCGCTGAGAACAGTGTGTTAAACCTACAGTGAGTGAGAGAGGGATGCATTAGAAAGCGTTGGATTTTCAAGTAAAGCTTTACTTCTTTTTTGTTAAGACTGATGTATCAATCATCTTTAGCAAAGAACAAAAATAATTTTGCTGTTTTAAACATGCCTGTGTTCATCAGGATTTTCTGTATGCTCAGTGTATGAAAATGCATTTTAAAGCCATAAGATGGTATGCTGCTCTCCTCCTCCTCATAATTACTGTTATTAGTTCTTAGTGATGATGCTTCGAGACCCTCCTTGGCTCGGAGGTGGCTCTCTTTACCATCAGGGATCACCTGGTGTTTTGATCTCACATATGACCTTACAGGCAGGGGTAGATCTACGAAAGCAGCAGAAGTGCCTTTTAAACATGCAAACTGCGGGGAGGAGCTCAGAGTTAGCTGTTGTTTTTTTATGCTCTCTCTCCCTTCCCTGAGCTCTTCATTGTGACCTAAGAGTTGCCTGTGCTGCTAGAGTCGCCTTTTCCTGCCAGCATGCTTGTCCCAGCCGCAGGTCAGGACAGTCCGACAGGCCAATGTGTGAGACCCCTGTGCTCAAGGAGGCCCCAGTGTGTAGAACCATCCCAGCTCCTTGTCCCCACCTCTCTAGAGTCTCCAAGACCCTTCCCGTGTCATTTATGAGTGAACTATTGTAAAATAGTGGGAAATTGGATTATCTCTTTTGTCTGCTGCTGCTCCATTGAAAAGAATAAATGTGGCAAAATTACTCTTGTTTCAAATAGTTTCTGAAGTATTCATTTTTTTTGAAGTATTCATATTTATTATATATAAATATTTTCTATAATAATTTTAATAGTAAAATTTTACTGGAGCGCGCCTATAGTTTTATAATGATTTCATATAAAAATTTAAAATTTTCTTACTCTAGTTATTATTTGATTCTACTTATTATAAAAATGGCCATCACATAAGAGATTTTATTTTATAATCTACTTCATACTCTTTTTTTTTTTCTTTGTACTCTTTTTCTTGGAGTTCTTTGGGTTATAGTTCTCTTATCCTCTACCTATGCACTCTTTTTTAAATAACATCAACACATTCTTAATAGTCATTTCTCTGAAACTTAATATGCAAAGTTGAAGACTGTCACAAAATATTTCAGAAACAAGTATTTCTTGTTTCAATAAATGTGGCAAAATTACTCTTGTCATAAAGAACTCTTGTTTCATTCTGAACATTTATAAAAGCTACCAAGCATGCTAAGGAAGAATTGTTGTTATGTGCCGTCAAGTCGGAATCAACCCATAGCTGACCCTCTGGCAGGTTTTCAGAGGCAGTTAATCTCACAGAAGGAGATTGCCCATCCTTCTCCCAGAGAGCAGCTGGTGGATTTGGTCTGCCTTTGGATTACAGCACAGCTTTTTGCCACTAGGCCGTTCGGACTCATGCCAACCCATGTATGTAGTCTCTTTCCATTGGATTTTTAAGGCTGTGTGTGATTTAGAAGCGAATCTCTAGCCTTCTCTTCTAAGTTGAGCTTGAACTCCCAATCTTTGGGTCCTGCTGTCAAAAGATTAATCACCTGTGCCACCCAAGAACTCCAAAGAATAGTAACACACTAGACTCATAGCACAAGCCACGGTGTTCTCGATTGTCAAAAGGACCAGTCCTTGGAAACAAGCATCGTGCAAGGTGGAGGGTCAGGGAAAGAGGAAGACCCTCAAGGTGAATTGACACAGTGTCTGTAACTATGGGCTCCAGTGTCCCAAGATTGCGGATGGTGCAGGGTACAGCACAGTTCCAGTCCATTGTCCTTGGAGTCACTGTGAGTCAACAACAACAGGCTAACTCGGGAAAAACCTTCATCCAGTTCTCAGTTACTGCATTGTCTGGGGTTCCTCAGCCTGGTTAAATTTAAGTAATGGTAATTGTAAAACCTGGTAATGATACTTATATCTAAAACAGCTATACAAACAGACTTTCTCTACCCATCAATCTTCATACAGAAGGCAATTTATTTTCCCCTTTTCTGTAAGAAAATAAATTACAGCATATTTAAGAATCATGTATCATGTTTGAGAAAATTATGCTAAGATTGTGGTGGGTGATACTTTAAGTAATAGAAGTAGCAAACTTAGGAAAGTACACTTCTTTGTTGTTTTTTTAATGAGTTTGTTTAGGAAATTTTTTTGTATGTCTCCCTAGATGTAAATTTCTGAAATATTTTTCTTTTTCAGAATTTCACTCATAATTGCCTCTTGTATACATATGAAGAAGGAAAACTTCCAAGTCCTATGTCCTGTCTCTTCTTTCTCTGCTATTCCACCTCTCTAAACGTACAATAAAGTCATGGGATAAAAATAATGTGTGCGTGTTAGAGACGCAGTAACCACCAGCTGCCCTTTAAATGAAAGACCAGTGGACATGGCATTAAATGCCCTATTGTATTGTATTGAAATGACAAATTGGGATAACATAAGTGTATGGCCATTAAGTACAGTACTTGAAAATAAGAAATTGCTCGCCTGCTTGTTGTCTCGTTTGTGGTGGCGCTAGTACAATTCATTCTTTAGCTAATGTAACCTGATGCCAGTTTCTTTCCCAGAAAAACAATGGCTGCTAGATATTTTGAAATCAAGCTTAATTGTATATAAAATGATGATAACCTGCTAAATTATTGTTTGTATTTGTAATGTTCTATACCTGGGAGATATTTGTCCATGGCATGGTACTTCAGTTTATATTCACCATGCAAAATAAAATTAACAGAAAAACTCTTCAGATAGATTAATTTGATTATTTAAAAAAGAAATCACTGTTTAGTCAGAAATTTCTGCCCTTCATTGAAAGCTTACAGACTTGCCTAGAAAGCTAAGTTAGTAGCAGTTTACCTGTTTGGGTTGATGGTTTTGTACTCGCCACACCCTTTCAAATTATTTTGAATGTTATATACTTATTTTCTGTTAATAGTGACTTTTTCCTGTTGACAGAGACTCTGGATTATGACACAGGATGAGGACTATTAGGATAATCAATTGACTGATGTCATTTAGAGTATTCTCAAGCATCTTAGTTAAATTATCAAGCGAACACTGTCTTTCACAAGACAACATTTTAAATTGTGATTTCCACAATTAGGATACTATTGAATACTCTCTATTAGCTGGATGTTTAAAGGAAAATTTGACATTGAATTCACTGAAGGTCAATTATAATTAGTGCCCTTATGTTATTTTCATGTGTTTTGTATAAATATTTTTTATTGGCTAAAGGACTTTAAAGAATTACGCCATTTTGACTTAAAATGTTTTTCTAATTTGAATCTACTCTTTGCTGCTTTTTCATTATGCTTTATTATTATAATAAAAATGGCCATCATATGAGAGTTTTTATTTTACAATTTGCTTAGTACTCCTTTTCTTGGAATTGTTTTTTGGGAATTGTTTTCTTATCCCCTATCCATGCCCCCTTTTTTAAAATAACATCAATACTTTCTTAATTGTCATTTCTCTGAAGGCTCTCACAAAAATATTTCCGAAACTAGTATTTCACTTCAGCTTAGTAAATATTTGTTTTATACTGTTTAGTAACAGTGCGTCCACTTCAAAGCAGCTGGTAGCAGTATATACGGTTACTTGCTAGATGAGTGGTCGACAAGACTTTCTGCTCCTTTCCTGTCTAGGTACAGTGGTGACCAGCGTGTAGAGAGCTCCAGGTTTAGGGCACAACTTGGTTAGAAAAATTCCCCTCACCAGTGTGGGCCCACTGGTTAACCCTCAGTGGCGCAGACATAAGGAAATGCTAATGACGTTGGATTTGGGGAATTTGTTATAAAACACAACTCATCTCTGTCTAGAGAAAAAAGAAAATAGGACCATATTTATTCCTGGGAGCTAAGGTCTAGAAAAAACGACCTCCATTGTACAGACTTCTCACAAGTAAAAGGCGAATGTAAGTCTACTTTAATCACGCGTTGTACATTTTCTTTTTAAAAGGAGATAGGTGACACCTTCATTTCTTTGAAGTAATCAATATTGTAATTTAAATATATAAATATATTTATTAATATTACGAAATATTTCGTTATTTCAGACATCCCCTTAACCTCCCTCAGTACTTTCAGAGATATTTTGGAGGGTTTTTGTTTGGGGTTTTTTCAGTTGATCTCAAATTAAGCATGCAGTTGTTTGAAAGCTAGATATTTATTAACACAATTGTTAATGAAAGTAAAAATAAAACTTGTCTCTCAGCAGTAACACTGTGTGTCATGCTTGTAGCTAAAAGAATTGGAAATTATGTTAAGTCTAAACAACAAATTGCCATTTAAGATATTCCATATACAGAAGTTGACTTCTAACTGGAACTGAAGTCATTTTTATATCATGCCAGAATTTTCGAAGAATGGAGTGAGCAAAGCTCTGTGTAGAAAGATTTGTGTCCAAAATTTACTTGATGAGTATATCAGTTTTTAAAAATCAGCATATAAGAACATAAACAATAGAAAACAAATGGTTTTTGTTACAGATGGGGCAATCAAATCAGTCTTTCTTAGTCCTTTCATTTTATTCCTTCTTTGTATTATTCTAATTTTCTAGGCTTTAATCCAACACAGGCCTTCTCCTCACAAATAATTCAGCCTCCAAAATGCACATGAATAGTGAAAGACTGTGTGGGGAACCTTGTCGATAGTGGTGTTTCCCAGCCTTACAACTTGGGAATTTTACAGATAATAAAAAACGTTAAGAGAGTCCGTTTAGAAGACAGCCTAACTAGCTAATATTAGGTGCATTTATCTGTGAAATTAAATGTGGTATTTAACTTTCTAATAAAGGGGATCAAAGCAATGGTTTTTACCTCAGTTCTTTTAACTGACTTTTGCTATGGTTTCGCAATACAAAAATGTGCTTTAAAATATGCTTATGTAAAAAAAATATGCTTATGTTTTGAATATTCATGGATATGTGTTATTTAAATACCTAAAACATCTTGTTTGAACTTGTGCACGATGAATGAACTTTGTATTGCGTTTTTTTTTTTATTTTAACTCTTCATCCTACCTGCTAATGTTATTGCAACTTACATTTCACATGTGGCTGATCTGAGGTCATTTGTCCAAATAATTAAAAGGTATTTAAATCTCACCATAATTCTACTATTAAAGAGCATCTTTTACACTTTCTCTGCTTTGGTGAGGGGGAGAGAGGTCTCTATTTTGCCCGGAGGTGGTGGCGCAGTGATTAAAAGCTCAGCTGCTAGCCAGAAGGTCAGTGGTTGGGGCCCAGTAGCCTGTGCAGGAGAAGAGATCTAGGTCTGCGTCTAGAAAGCGTCATCCCCTCCCTGCCGTTAGGTCAGTCCCCCTGGACATGTGCAGCCCATGCGTTCGTGGCGCACCTCACCACAGACTGCACCACGTTGGCAGCCCTGGCGGAGCCCTTCTGCTCAGTCCTGTAGGATTCTTATGAGTTGGAGTAGACCTGATGGCTGCGGATGTTGGTTGACTTCTCTTCCCTGCTTACTTCACCCATTGCTGTCATGCCAAGCTCATGACAACCCCTCACCAGGCTTCCAAGGCTGTAAACCTTTATGCACGAAGATGGCCTCTTCCTCCCTCAGAACAGCTGATGGATTCTAACCACTGACCCTTCAGTTGGCAACCCAATATATTATGAACTATGCCACCAAATCTTTTACCCCACAGAGTAGCCCAATTCGTGGTCAGGCAAGCCCCAGTGGGGGTGTTTTCTGAATGCTTGATTTTCATGTACCTTACGTTTCAGAGTTACATCCATGATCATCCAGAGCTGGTTTCCTTATCCTGCTGTGTACTGTAAAGTTGATTGTCACTCATTGCAACCCTAAAAGACCGTGTAACACAAACACACACACACACACCACTCATGTTTCCAAGGCTGGAATCCTTACAGAGGTGGAATCCCACATCTTTCTCCCATGGGACTGACTGATAGGTTTGAATTGCGAACCTTTAGGCTGATAGCTAAATGCTTACCCACTGGGCTTAATCACCTAGGCTCCTTTTTCCTATTTTAATATTCCCAGAGATGTTTTGGTTATTTTTTTACTAGATATGTGACATTTTTGTTTTCTAACTATGCTGCTGCCGTGGCCATAACTTTCATTAATGACATCAACATGCAGACTCTTTTGTGAGGCTTACTCGGCCCTCTTAGAACTGGAAAGAACCTTTGCTTGTCAGCTGCTGGGCCCAATAAAATGCTGCCATGCCCTGCTTTGTCCCCATGATGAGTTAGAGGTCAGACAAGTGATCCATAGTATTTTTATTGGCTGATTTTAAAAAAGGTTGCCAGACCTTTCTTCCTAATCCATTTTAGTCTTCACGCCCTGCTGAACCCTGTGCAACATCACAGCAACAACCAGTATCCATGGGTGTTACTGCATAAGAGTGCCCCTTGCTGAGAATTGAACCCAGGTCCACGTGGATGGCAAGAATTCTGCAACCCAGTTATAAAATCTCTTAGTTTGGTGTTGGTTTGTTGTTTTGGGTTTGTTTGTTTTCTTTAATCCCTCTCGGAAATTTGCTTAGAAAAGTTGATTATTAAGTGTTTGTTGATTACTACACACATAAAATAAGGCAAAGTGGTGGTGTGAATTCTAGGTTTATATAGTTAGGTAAAGTCAAAACTAGAAGACTGAGAGCCAAGATTCTTCCATGTGTATAATAAATACATTTTTGTTGGAGGATGGGTTCATGAATGTGATGTGTCAACATTGAGATAGAATCCCTTTACAGGATAAATAAACAAAACATTTCCGCCTTCTATCTCATTTTAATCTCACATGCAACAAACAATGTGAAACCCAAAAAAATGGCTGTATTTTAAATGATTGTGCCATTAGAGTTTGAAATCTTCACAAATCAAAAAAATAAAGGGCAAACACTTCACTGATGATTTAACAGTAATTTTTTGCTAATTTAGGTGAAATAGGTATACCATGGCTGAACTTTATGAAGAAGAATGTATCATAAGGGTTGGAGGAAATCTGTCTCATCAACAACTAGCATTATGCCCATGATACAACCTTGCATGCTGAAAGCAAGGAGGGCTAGAGACACTTGCTACAGAGGATCAAGGACTGCAGCCTTCAGTATGGATTGCATCTCAGCATCCAGAAAACAAAACTCACCACTGCACCAGTAGTACATCGTGATAGAGGGGAAAAGTATAGAAATTGTCAGCAATTTCATCTTGATTATATCCAAAGTCCTATTATGTCAGTTTACATTCTCAGGGGTGCTTTATTCAAGCACCTGCTGTACCTCTGAGAGGCAGACTGAAAAAAGGAAGACAGGAAAAGCATCACTGACTTTGAGTTGGGATGTTGGGGGAAGGTGCCGAATATCTCATTGACAGCTGAGAGAACAAATCTGTGTTTGGGGGAGAGTGCTGCTTGGAGGTAAGAATGGCAAAGCTTTGTCTCATTTTATTTGGGCGTATTGTTAAGAGAGGGACAGCATGCTTGAAGAAGTGAAGGGATCAGTGAAAGGAAGGAAGGCCCACAAGAATATGGGTTGATAGTGTCTCTGGTAATGGGACCAAGTGTGTCAGGGCTGATGAGGATGGTGTAAGAACACAGTTCAGTTCTGCTGTTGAGCCATGCTCGGCAACACTTAACAATAGCTTGTGAACACAAGTATTTAATAATTGAATTAAATATTTAGCATACCCAATTTGTGGCAATTAATAATTTTCTGCACAAGTTGATTAGGCTGATGTGGACAATTTAAGGCTCAAGTACCCCCCCCACACACACACACACACACACAAATGGGTAAAGTTATGACAATATCAGGACAGTGCATTCAGGTTATTGCATAAAGGCAGATTTATAATATTGAGGGTAAAGAAAAACGTGTGTCACAAAACAGCAGGTGAAATCTGTTTCCTAAAGTAATAAGTACTAACATGAAAATTGAGAGTATACATAATTGCCTTCTGTAAGATTTCATGTAAGTTAGATTAACATATCCAAAGCTCAGAGTCTCATTGAGTTTATACTGACTCAACCCTCCTTTTGAGTTTCTGAGGCCGTGATTTGATGGGAAGAGACTGCTCATTCTCCTGTACAAATCCATAGAGATGTTAGCCTTTTAAGCTAACAGTTCAACACTGGACTATACTACCAGATTAGCCTATTATGTGCCATCGAGTTGACTCCTATTCATAGCAACTCTATGTATAACATCTCTGAACTTTGCTCTATCCTGAGCCAGTTTCATCATCTCTGACACACCTGCCTTCATTACCCCAGTCACTGAGTCAATCCATCTTATCCAGTATTTTTCTCTCCTGTGCTGTCCCTCCACCCTCCCAAAGACAATGTCCCTCTCCAGGAACTGGTCCCTCTTTGGAATATACCCACAGTATGTCAGATGGAGCTTCACAATCCTTGCCTCCAAGGAGCAGCCTGCTTTCACCCTGTCCAGGGTGGGCCTGGTCTATCATCAGTCCATGGTATATTCAATACTCCTCCAGCACCACAACTCAAAGGTACCAATTCTATCATCCAGCTCTCTGATGCATAGCAAGTATTTGCAAAGACCTGTAGAATTCCCAAAATATATTCAGAGATATTAGCTCATTTCTGAGAAGAGGGTACACAACACACCCAGAAAGCACAGAATGAACTAATTTCACAGAAACGACCCAGGATGATTACCTCTGGAAACCCTCCAGTAGAGGGACTCCTTATAAGCTCTGGAAGACCAGGTGATAGTGACATTCAGGAGCTTCACATCTCAAATCTCCCCAGGCCGTAAGTTTTCAGAAGAAAAACTAATGCTTTGAGGCTTTGAAACATTGCAAAGCATTTTAATCACCAATGTCATTTTCCCATCTTCATGTAGAATCACTAAATTGTTTCAAGTTAGCCCAACCATTGAGATACAGAGGAGTTGGGATACCAACCTAAAGGTACATAGCTTGAATCTAGCAGGCACTTCCAGGGAGAAAGAAGGTCAATCCCCTTCCATGTGGTTTACAGCCTTTGAAAACTGCTGGAGAGTCAGCTATGAGTCTGTTCTGACTCAACGACACATAACAATGGTTTAAATCTTTGTTGAGACTTTCATTCTTCTCAATTAGTAATTTCCATTCCCTTTTACTTCTAATTGTTTCAGCACTTTTGAAAAAAGCCTTTAAACTTTAGCCTTTAAACCTTTGCCTATTTTTTATGAACATAATCATCTTCTTTATTTTCTTGCTTTGAGGGGTTCCTGGTTGTCCGAGGTTAAAAAAATACTTTCCTGCCAAAAATCACCAGTCAGAAGGTCCCTAATATGATGGAATATCACTAAAGCCTCCTGCTTCTACCATTGCAGAGATGAGATCTCAGCACAAAGCTGCTCCCATATTCCTACTTGCAGAGCTCTCAAACAGCTGAGGCATTTACATGTTTGCTAATTACACTAATTGCTATGGCCACCACCATTCAAATCCAGTCTGAGTCGGTGATTTCATGAATGTGGGAAGTGCCGCACGGGCGCGGGAGGCATCTGGAGCTCCGTGCCTCCCTGGCCCGCCAGCTGTGTATGCGATGATTGGCTGCGCTTTTGATGTGCAGATACTACAAGTTGGTCACAAACTTGTGTACAATGGGCCTGTTCTGCTTCATGTGAAAATCAACATCCTTTTTTGTGTTACCGGGTGACAGGATGCTACAATACTATTAGCATTTGCAAAGAGTGGGCTCTGTCCGAGGGTGTAACCACAGATCGTGTGCTGCTCAGTTTGTGTTTCTCTATTATGTGAGAGACACAAAGAAGCTGAAGGCTGGCAAAGGCCTGTCAAATCCTGTAATGTAGCGCTCGACCCCCAAACTCCACTTGGCCTCAGAGCATCTCTTGTTCCCTGCCCCACCCCTTGGCCTGAATGGGCTCTGAGGTAGGTAAATGAATTCAGAGGCCCAGGAGGCGGGGAATTCCTTTCTGACCTCATTCCTGTACCATTTGTTTGCAGGCTTGTCGGGGGAGACGAGGACATTTGGGAATCCTTTGTGTGGAATCATTTTCTTGCAGGTTGGGGAGTTAATGGTGACTTTGTCTGGAGGAAGCCAGGCGAGCAGAAAGCATCCACGGGCGAGGCGTGGCGTGTTCAGCCTCCTCAAAATCCCAAGATGACAAGGTGGAAATGGGAACATTTCAAAGCAGATGGGCAGACAGCACATCTGCATCAGCATCTGGCCATGAGAGGCTTAGCTCTTTCCATGTATATATATGCACAGAGTGGCTCTTCCCTTTAAATATGTTTTCATCTTTGACTCTCTCGTGGTATTTATGCTAACGCCTATTATTTGGAAGCAGGAGAGGCATCCACTTCCTAAACAACATGCCTCTGGAAACTCGATGAACTTTGAGAAACGATGGGCGTCACTATGAGTTGTGCTTGACTCGACAACAATAACAACAACATAATCTGAATAACTTCTAACTCAGTTTATCTCCTGCTTCTCTTCCACCTGTCCCCCATAATGCTTTAAAGCAAATGATTGTTATTCCTCAGCTCAAAATCCTTCCCTGGGTTAGCACTGCCCTTCGTCCAGTCCAAGAGAACCCAGCACTGCCTTTTCCAGCTTCACCACTCACCTTTTCTCCCTGAACCTCTGGCACATTAATTTTCAGGTCTTTGTTTTTGTTAACTGTTACATATGTTGAGTCAGAACGGACTCTCTGGTAGGTTTTCAGAGACTCTGAATCGCACAGAGGGACATTTGCCATCTTTCTCCTTTAGAGAAGCGAGTGAATTCGACCCACCCACCTTAGATTGACAGCTCCACTCCTTCCCCACTAGGCCACCAGAGCTCCATTTCAGGCCTTTACACACTTTAAATACACGGCCGGCCTGAGCTTCAGCACAGCACTGTCCCCGCTCTAGTCCCATGCTCCCATTTGTCCAGCTACCTGCTTCATATACACAGGGTTCACCTTAAGCATCTTTGGGAGAGTTTCCCTGATCCCCTTCCTCCAGCTCACACTCCCTTAGTTCTTGCTACACCCTTGTGGTACACTGACCTTCTTCTGAAGGACAGGAGTTGCTTATTCAGTGTCCAACTTCCTCATTTTGACAGTAGACTCTGAGATAAGAGATCCCACCCAATTATAAAAATAACTGCTGCTGGCATTGAATATCTGAGTATCTCCGAAGGGGGGAGCAATAATAGACCTTAGACATCCAGTTCCTGCTCAGAAATATGATGAGAATCAGTCATGAAGGAGAACATGGCAAAAGGATTCTGTTGTAACACGTATCTCAGATCTCTTCCCCTGGATTGTGACATTGGTGGAAGGTCTTGGCCTCTACAAGCACTCGGTTCAAATCCTGACTTGGCTGTTTGTTTATTAGCTATATGACTCCAGATTCTTCCCTAATTCTTGATTACTTCATCTGGTAAAAAAGAAAAATGTGTGCCTTTCCGTGTGTGTGTGTGTGTGTGTGTGTGTGTGGTTTAATTTGCTGTTGTTATTTTGTGTCATTTAGTCAGAGCCATCACATAGCTGATCACCCAGTGAGTTTTTAGAGGCAGTAATTCGCACCAAAGATGTCTCATCCTTCTGCGAAGCTGTTAGTGGATTTGAACCATGTGTCTTTGGGATTGTAGCGCATCTTCTTACCACTAGGCCACCAAAACTTATAACCTTTTTTTTTTTTTTTGTGAAGGAGCCCTTGGTGGCACAGTGGTTAAGCTACTCAGTTGCTAACTGAAAGAAGTGAGGTTTGAGCCTGTGATCTGGCAGTCTGCTCCCATAAAGATTACAGCCTAGAAAACCCTGTGAGGTAGTGCTGTCCTTTTAGGGACACGGTGAGTCGGCAGTGACTGGCAGCACATGCTACATGTTCCAAACAGATTAGTTAGGGTACCATGTTGGTTTAAATGAAGACCCAACTAAGAGTTGTTGCTAAACCAAGACAGCATTGGCATCAAAGTGGGCCTTTCTGGTGGGACCTCCACACTCTGACAAGCCTTTCAAAAAGGATTTCCTTCATCTCTTTCCAGAAGAGAAGAGGAATCACAAGAAGAAGCACCCAGTGCGGAGCCCGAATTCCTATTTCATGGATGTGAAAGGCCCAGGGTGCTGTAAAACCACCAGTCTTCAGCCGTGCACAAACAGTGGTTTTGTGTGTCGGCCGCTCCACTGTTCTCTGTCAGCTGACAGAGGAGAAGTAAGGCTTACAGTGGGGTGCTCCTTCAGACGGAAGGAGCATGGAAAAAAACCCACGCTGAATCAGGACGAATGGAAAAAGGATCTCAATAAAAACAAATATTCGTGAGATCCTTCCTCTCTCCACCCACTTGAGTGACTGGTTCTGCAGAGGTGTTTCCTCCACTCTCACTGTTAAGGGGGCCAGTCTGAGCTCTGCCTAGTGGATCCACCCTGGCTCCGGTGGATGTGCTTGCCCTGGGCACCATGGGGGTCCAGCTCACATCCCAACTCTTGACACTGATGCATGTTCAGGGTGACAGGCCCTTGAATAGGCCCCTCAGCACTCACTGCATTTATGGAGTCAGGAGAAAACACAGGCCATCCATGGCTCACTCTAGAGAACAGGTAGAGAAACGCATTGGTGATCCAAACCCACCCAGCGGTGCCTCCTCACACGGCCTGGAAGAGCTGCTCCCTAACAATTACAGCTGAGAAAGCCCAGCGGATAGCTCCGCTCTGTCCCAGGGGAGCTCTGAGCCAGAATCCTACCAACAACAGCACAGCTTCATGGAGCAGCTCAGTGACTGCAGGGGTGTCTGGGACGCCTCACAGCATTCCTGTTCCAGGACCCACACTTGATAAGAGATAGTGCAGGGTTCCGTACCTGGGAAAATTGTGCTTCCTTAGAATCACTGATGGGTTGGCTTTTGGGTTGGTTTTTTTTTTTCCTCTTAACTGTTTCCCTCCATTTTATTTCACTGCCAGGAAGCCCCAAGTTGAATTCTCAGCTTATCATCACCCTTATATGCAGCCTCATATCTGAATGCCAGTGATACATGGCATGCAAATACGAGCCTTCCTGTGCCTTTATTTTCTTTTGTTGTTGAATTTGTTGCTGTTGTTGTTGTTGTTGTTGTTGTTGTTGTTGTTGTTCTGTATAATTTCCTCATCTCAATACATTGTAGGTATCTCCAAAAGTTACCTCAAATCCTTTTCTCAGCTGAGGTCAGGTGCAGACACTTAAGTGGATCTTAGCTAGTGCTGCTGTAACAGAACTGGCACCAGTGGGTGACTTTCAAGAACAGAACTTCATTTCTCGTTGTGTGGCGCCTGGACATGCGCATCAGGAGATCAGCAGTGTGGAGGGATTCCTGCCCTATCAGCGTTCCCAGAGTTCCCTTTGGTTCTTGGTGATCTTTATGTGGCATCTTCTTCCCCCAGTTTGTGTTCATCTCTCTTTGCTCTTTTAATCCCTCAGAAGTGATCAGATGTTATAGCTCCAGAAACAACCCAAAGAAGAGCCCACTCCCAAACAGCGTCCCTTGCAGAGATGTGCTGTTAGTTTAGGTGGATCGAGCCTGTGGTGGGCCAGGTGGGGGTAGAACTGCTCCCTGGAGGTTTCAAGATAGTGAGCTCTCAGGAGAGAAGGCCAGGCGTTTCTTCCATGGCGCCTGTAGGTGGGTTCAAACTGCCAACCTTTCAGCTAGCAGTCGTGTGTTTAACAGTTGGCAGCACACAGTTCTCCACAGATATGGGAGCTGGGACTCCCAACATACAGGAGAGCACAAATAAATCCATAACAACGTGTATGCAACTGATAGCAATAGCGTAAATTCTCTGGGGACCAAAACCAACTTTTTGCCATACCTCAGGACACGTGTGTTTAACAGTTTTCACTATGCAAGTAAAGTAACTTCTTTAATGTTACTGTACTTGTGTCCTGTCAGTCAGTATAGCTGACCCTCCAAAAGATTTTCAGAGGCAGTAAATCTCATGGGTTGGAAGCAGGAGTGGCATCCACCTCCTACACAACATGCCTTTAGAAACTTTATGAAATTTGATAAATGATGATAGGTATAGAACAGCTTCAGGCCTTTCGTTCGTGGGGTTGCTATGAGTCATGCTTGACTCGACAGCAATCAACAACACAAATCACATAGGAGGAGAACACCCATCTTTTTCCCATGAAGCAGCTGGGGGATTCGAATCGCATATCTTTGTGTCAGCCGGGGCCCGTGCAACTCCATACCATTAAGCCATCAGAGCTCCCTCATTAACACAGTTTCTTTAATTAGCCCACAATGCAGGGTGAGGGTTACTGGTGGAAAGCAGCACAACGATGCCTATGCCTCTGGCTGTCCATCCAGCGTCTTCAGAGCCATGGACGGTGGGAAGGCACAGGAGACAAGCCTGGTGGCAGGAGGTAGAGGCAGCCCCAGGCCTCCACAGGCACAGAGGCTGCCTCTGTGATGAAAGGGCCTCCTTTCCAGGGGATTAGGAAACCATTCATGACCCCTGAAGATCAGCAGGTGAGGCCCAGCCATCCCGGCTCATCCTTTGGGCAAATAGTCCAGAAAAGGGAGGTTGCCAGGATGAGAAAGGAACAGTGGGAGTTGGGAGTTTTCCCTTCTTCCCGGGGCCCCCCACCTCCTCTCATTGTTCGAGGGGGGGCAGGGTGGGGGGGCACTTGTCCTGAGGTGAGGCAAGGGCTGTGCCTTTCATTTCTAAAGAGCAGGCAGTGAGGCCCAAGCAGAAGTCTCGTGACATGACTTGAGACACAAAATGGTATCTTAGCATCGAAGACCCCCTTTGACAACAAGAAGAAAAGCCTTTTTCTTCCCAGCCCGGATTAACTGAGGAGGGAATTCTCTGGAACATGTGTGCTTTGTTTTGTGGAGGGCGGCCAAGCTGGCCTGGAGCGCGCCTCCCAAAGTCAACCCAAGGAAGCTTGTCCCCGTGTAATTAAAAGGGAAGGGGAACAGCAGGGAGTCTTGTTCCGCTGCTGCCCACCAAAGTCGGGTCCCTGGGGGACCATGTAGCCCAGGAAATTGGCTAAATTAATGGTTAGTGGAGGCCTCGCCCGGCCCTGGAGGCAGAGAAAGGGCAATGAAAGAGTCTCATAAAAGCACTTCTGATGAAATGGGCTAAAGAAACACTCAGAAAGCAGACTGTCTAGCTCCCTGTTCGGCCGAGACGAGGCCTGCCCTGGGCACAGGACACCTGTGAGGAGGGCCCCCGTGGAAAGCAGGGCCCCAGGCAGTGTCTCAAGGCCCTCATTTGTCCAGCTGACGCAAGCAGGCCCCTTGTTTTCTCCAGCTGACAGCAAGGGTGAGAGTGAGGAGGTCACAGGTCATGGCCGGGCAAGGGGTCTTGAAGCCTACAAAGGGGTCCCTGGGCTTCCCCTGGCAACACAAGTTTCTTGAAAGTAGCTCTCTTGTGTTTGTCAAGAGGAAAAGTGTTTCCCTCAGAAATCGCTGGGAGTTACCCTGAACGGGAGGCACATGGATTTGGTATTTATGGGATGTAACCCGTTTTACTCCCCTGTGTGAAAGTCACTTTTCTTTATTTTTCCAGTTTCCATTTCCTGGAAGCTTCAGTTCAAGCTGGTTAACTTACTATCTTATTTTCCCACCATGGCATTCATTCCGACTGATGGTCCTGGGGCTGGGGGTTTGGTGACCCTTGGTGTATTGAACTTCCAACATTGATGTTCACAGTTGGACGAGTTATCCACACGGTGGTCCTGAGTGCACCTTGTAGGAACTCCGGACTTGTAAGCTAAATCCACTGCCAAAGAGTCCATTCCGATTCATAGAAACCCCCAGACACAGCAAAATGAAACACTGCTCCTTCATACATGTCATTCACAATCTTTGCTATGATTGTGATGTCTCTACTACATCAACGCATCTCAGGAAAATTCTTGCTCTTTTTTGCCAATCCTCTACATGATGTCTTTCTATTATTAGTGACCAGTCTGGAAATTCAAGCCCCCGCCCTCTTGCCTGACTCCAAGCTACGTATCTTTTAAGACTGTAGACATGTAACCAACGGGTGGATTTTGACGGCTCCACACGGTCTGCCTCAGTCCGGGCTGCTTTCGGAATGCCCCCAAGCGGCCGCAAGCAGGCCGTGAGCACTCAGGTCTTTCTGGTCAGTGATGAATCTGAGTCAACACCGCAAAGTAGACGTGGCTCCTCTGGCTCCGCAAATATTGGGCGAAAGTCTTGAACACTGCGATGCTGTTGACAGTTACGAGATGAGGGCATTGTTATCTTTGTTACTGTGAAGTGCAGCTTGGCAGAGGGTGGTCTAACACCCTGTGTACACAGACAAGACGGTGTGCTCCGAGGTCCCTGTGTTTGCTCTTTCAATACGCACCAGAGGCCAGCCCTCCAACAGGCCCCACCCGTGGTTACAGCAGACCTGGGGGCTCAATGTCTGCCTCTGCCATGTGACTTCTTTTTTTCTTCTTAGTCCATTAAAGTAGATTTTATTTTAAAAATTAAATTGCAATGTATACTTAATCACCATACGAACAATTTGGTGAATTTCTACAAACAGGCCATAGTCCTTTTGGACAGAGAATCCAGATGAAGATACACAGTGTTCGTTGCCAGATTCCCACCAGCCCCCTCTAGTCATTCCTTCCCACAAAGGCGCCTGCTCTCTTAACTCCAGCAGGGATTAGCTTTACCTGTGGTAAGCCCCCTGATTGTGCTTCTGCAGCAAAGATAATGTGTATCAGTCCAGCAGGACAGGGTTCAGCCTGACACACTGGCCCCTGCTCTGCTTGTGATTGGGCAAGCCCTGTCTCTGCTCTACAAAGGTCCAGGTTGCTCTGTGTTTCTGGCACACTTCTGGTTCCGCTAGTCAGCTTAGAACATGGAACAGACATGCGGCCTACACCTGGCAGATTGAAATCTATGAGTTGTTTCAACAACAGTTGTATTAAGACAGTAGTAGAAACTGACTGAAGCATGTATTTACTATATAGTTTTTAAATAAGGATGGCATTACACCTAACGAGTCGACGTGGTTCCAAAGAAGAAAGAACATTCGAAGATTTTATACCATCATCTTCACTCACTCACTCACTGCTCCTAAGTGGGAAGGTGGGAAGTGACCGATAGCCTCCAGCAGGTTCTCAGAAGCCGTAAATCACACAGGAGGAGACTGCCCGTCTTTCTTCCACAGTCACTGGTGGATTTGAACTACCAAAGAGGCCTGTGGGTTAACAACATCTCCTCTGATCAACATGACCCAGGGTCCCTGATCACCATCTTGCTGTTGTTATTGTCGTCATTGTATACCATCAAGTCAGAACTGACCCCTAGCTGACCCTTCAGCGGGGTTTCAGAGGCAGTCAATTGCATGGTAGGAGACTGCCCATCCTTCTCCCACATCTCAGCACCAATAATTATACATTGCCTTAGAAAAGGGCTGGGATAAAACTGACAAAAGAGTCTGTGATCAGGAAGGGTTTTATATAATACTGTCTCAAAGAACAATTAAATTAATTACTGGTTTAACTTATAGCAGATCTAGTCTGACCAAGGAGCCCTGGGTGGCATTGAATGTATCAAGCTGCTAACAAAAAGGTCAGTTGTTTGAATCCATCCGTCACTCCAAGGGAGAGAAAGATGGGCCAACTTTTCTTACAAAGACTTAAAGCCTTGGGAAGCTGGTGGAAGGTCACTGTGAGTGGACATTCACTCGATGACAGGGGTCAGGCCATGGGGTAAGCGGAGTGTCGCAGAACTATTTCTGAACTTCGTAGTTTCTGTTGACTCAGTGTCAGATAACCAAATAAGCCAGGTAAGTACAGGCTTACGTGTGCTTATTTACTAATCTGTAGTGAACAGTTTCCTAGATATGGCTGTCATCTGTCTCTCTTCCAGCTTTACAGCACTTTCTTCCAGCATCAAAGCCTCAGGGACAAAGTGCCCAGGGAACAAGGTAAGCGCAGGCGTGCTCGCCCTTACTCACTAATCTATAGTGAACAGTGTTACCTCAGAAGTGGTGGCACTGCTCACTGCGAAGCACCTACCAGTGACTCCATGTTTCCTTTCCTGGATAATATCCTCCCCTGTCTGTCGTGCCTCTGAAAACCCCCTGGAGAGTCAGCTGTGGGTCACTTCCAACAAGATGGCATATAACAACAAGTGTTGTTGACACTTAATACGTTTACACTTTATCTCATCTGACAAAAAGCAGTTGAGATAACTTTTGGAAATATCTGCCACAAACTGAGATGAGGAAAAGAATGATACATTTTTTTTTAAAAAAAGCAAAGAAAAACAGCGACAAAAGCCAATGAAGTCCGGGGACAGCTTTAGTACCATTGACATGTAAACGTCAAGTTCCATGAGCAAACAATTTTAGTCGGATATGGGAGCCACTGAGTGATTTATATGGTGGAATAAAATGTCTTTTAAGGAGATGATTATAAGAACATTTACAAATTAGGTCAAGTAAGTGAGTTTGTATTTTAACAGTGGTTAGTAAAACTTTGATTTGGAGAGGAGTTGGCAGGTGATAAGCCAGTGGTAGGGATCAGATCTGGCCAGACAGGCCCTGATTGGGGCAGACTCTTAAGAGTGTCTCTCAGTGATACAGAACAGTTAACATGCTCATTAATTAACCAAAGGGTGAGAGGATCAAATCCACCCAGAGTCATTTCTCAAGACAACTCCAAAACTGACTGTGAAAATGCTGTGTAACTCGGTTCTGCCCTGAAATACTGGGGTCATCATGAGTGCATTGATGGCAGCTTGCACAGACACTGGGACTGAGTGTGGATGAGTGTGTTTGCTTTTCATGGAGGAAATGAGGACAAGCAGAGAGGCCTGAGAATATAGATCTGATGATCTGCTTTTCAATCAAGAAAAAGGCAGCATGACAAGAAGCTGAACAACTTCACCTGAAGAGCATCAGGTGTCAAATCCAACCCAGAACAGTGTCAGTGGCACATCCGTTTCTGACCCATGTAGCTCCTTTGAGCATTAAGTCCTGGTGCAAAGAATTACAGCTAACCTGGTCAAACTTTTACTTTATCACTAAAAAGATGCCTGTGTGAGCCTTGGGGTTTTTTCCATATATAGAATGTTAAGAATGTCAAACTCACAGGTTTTTGGTAAATGTTAGATATGATGGCATATGATTAAGGACATGAGCATCATCAAAATCCTTACAGCATTTTTTAATAGAAATCAATGAATAGGACCTAGAATGTACAGGCCCTACACGAACTAGCCAAACATCTATGAAAAAGAAGAACAAACTAGTACTGCCTGCTTTCAAGATTTTTTTTATAAAGCTAGAGTAATGAAGATAGTGTAGTATCATAAAAACATGAAGAAATAGATCCACCAGAACAGAATGTCATTGTTGTTGTTGTGTGCTATCTGGTTTACTGTGATCCATAATGACTCTATGAACAATAGCTCTCTGAACCTTGCCCTATCTTGAGCCAATCTCACTGTCTCTGTTAAACCTGTCCCCATTATCATAGTTACTGTGTCAATTCATCTCATCAGGGTCTTCCTCTCCTGTGCAGTTCCTCTACCCTTCCAAGAATGATGTCCTACTCAAAGACTGACTCTTTCTGGCAACATACCCAAAGTATACAAGACAGAATTTCAAAATCCTTGCTTCCAAGAAGCAATCTGGTTTCACTCTCTCCAGGACAGAACCGCTTGTTCTCTTGGCAATCCATAGTATATTCAGTACTCTTCTCCATTAGAACTACTCAAAGGCATGGATTCTTATTCTGTCATCCTTAGTCATTATCTAGCTCTCTGATGCATAACAAGTAATTGAGAAGACCATGGCCTGGATCAGGTGCACCTTAGTCTCTACACTGACATCATTGCTCCTGAGCACTCTGGAAAGGATATTCTGACAGCACACCACATTTATAGACAACTGATCTTTGGCAAATGGGCAAACAAAGCTCAGTAGAGAAAAGATAAGTCTTTCCTACAAACAGTACTAAAGCAACTGGACATCCAAATGTTAAAAAAAAAAAAAGGAAAAAAAGAACTTCACTCCCTACTTTTTACCATAAACTAATTAGAAATGAATTAGAGACTCAGTGTAAAATCTAAACATATGAACTTCTATGGGGGAAAGCCCCCTTTGTAGCCTTGGATTAGGCAAAAGTTTTTTTAGATATGACAGCAAAAGCAGAAAATATAAAGTAAAAAAGAAAATAATTTAACTTCATCAAAACTAAATGCTTTCCCTCCAAAGACACTGCTAAGATAATAAAAAGACAAGCCATATATTTGGGAAACTGAACACATATTTGATATTTGGTAAAGGACTGGCATTGAGAACACAGAAAACCAGAACTGATAGCTGACTGGCTACTGGATTTTCCCAGGCTATAAATAACTGTATTCTCA
Organism: Elephantulus edwardii; assembly: GCF_000299155.1. Classification (NCBI taxonomy): domain Eukaryota; kingdom Metazoa; phylum Chordata; class Mammalia; order Macroscelidea; family Macroscelididae; genus Elephantulus; species Elephantulus edwardii. Next base: position 288,404 of record NW_006400117.1, read on the forward strand.
TCTGTAAAACTGGAAGCAGGAGTGGCATCCACTTCCTAAACCACATGCCTCTGGAAACTCTGTGGACTTCGATAAATGATGTAATAGAAAGGCTACAGGCCTTTTGTTCACAGGGTCGCTATAAATTGTGCTCAATGGTAATCAGCAACAACATCTGTAAAATGAAGATAAAAATAGTATAAAATTGTACAATATAAAGTTGTTGTTGTTAAGTGCCACCGAGTCACCACTCGTAGCGACCCTATGAACAAAAGTCCTTGACACTTGCGTGTGTGACTTTCATCCTCTCTCCAGGTTCATAGGGTTTCTGGAGGCAAGCTATTATGGAAGTGGCTGCCACTCCTCCTTCCACGCTTGTTTTAATCGGGGAGCTCCACCAAACACTGTCCACTATAGGTAACCATTCTCACATTTGACTGTGATATCAGCGTCACAGTGTTCAGCTTCACAGCGACCACATGTTAGTAATCATTGTTGTTCTTTGTTAATTATCTAATGCTTCCCGTCGTGCCTGACTCAGTAAACGTTTACTTCTCTCCACCTTCATTTCTCCTCCCTGTTGAACATTCTGGCTTTGGTCATATAGTGGAGTCTTGACATTTTGTTGTTGTTAGGTCCTGTCGAATAAAGTAAGACTCATTGTGACCCTGTGAACAGCAGATCTGAACCCTGCCCTATCTTGTGCCATCTCATCATTTCTGATATACTTGAGCCCATTTCTGTAGTCACTGTGTCAATTCATCTCATTGAGGGTCTTCTTTTTCACAGACCCGCCACCTTTCTGAGCATGATGTTCCTCAAGGAATAGCCTCTCCTAACAAGATGCCCAAAGGGTGTGAGATGAAACTTGGTCATTGCTTCCAAGGACACTTCTGGCTGCACATTCTCTATGACATATCTGTGTGTTCTTTTGATAGTCTGTGGGATATTCAGCTTGGCGCCATGATATTCTTAGGCTTGATTTGCTGTTAAGAAGTACAGAATTTATCTGCTAGTTTGTTGTATTGGGAGAATGATTTGCATATTGCTAATCACTTTATAGCTTAGGTGTGCATATGCTTGCTTGGCACGCTAGACGAACAAAAAAGTAGTCGTTAGCTACATCACACAGCACAAGTCAGCTTCTGAGGGGAGGCAGGCAGCCTTGTCCAGGGCTCTCTTCTGGTTCCCAAGTGAGTATGGCTGATGTTGCAGCTTCATGTGAGGGTTGGAGGCAGTTTTTCTACTTGATTGTGACACAACTCAGCCAAAGCAGGACCTTGGCACGGTGGAGGCCTGAGGCCTAAATTTCTCCTCAGCCCTTTGGAACTTTCCACTTCCACAAGGGCTGGGCCCTTTGTGAGCCTGAGTGCTCCCTCCAGGGCAGAGCAACCACTTTGGAGGAGGGTGGCCCTATTGTCCAAGAAGTTTCTTTGGCCACAAAAGCCCTGCTCAAGTCTCTACTTCCCTAGAACAAAACTGGGACTACAGCTTTCACGGAAGAACAAGGCCTGCTCTGTGTGGCCCCAGCAGCTGAAACTTCAGCAGCTATGGCCGAGAGGCAACCTCACCACTAACTTATTCTGCAAAAGAGCCACCCCCCTTTCAGTTAACCTTTCACTTCCTCTGAGTTCCCTGACAAAGGGCTGGGGTGTTGGGACTGGTTTAGGGTGGAAGTTGTGGTGAGGAAAGGGGTGGTGGCCTGGAGTGGCAAGCAGATTTCAGATGCATTTGAAAGAAAGGGAATCTGCTCAGCTTCTTCTTAAAGAAGGTGTTTGTTCACCTGGTGGCAGGTTATGAGTCCATGTTAGGTGTCAGAACTAGCCACAGACAGGCACTGATGGGAAGTGAGCAGAGCTCTGAAGGCCGGAACCTTGTCTAGAGGATGCTTGCAAGCACTGTCTGCAGCCTGAGCTTTGAAACATTCTAGAAGGAAAGTGGCTAGTGCACCTAGACATGTTTATTCTGTGCCAAGCACATTGCCAAGACTGATTTTATCTTTATGCCAAGCTTATGAGATTCGTGTTTCTGTATATCAGGTGACAAGACAATCAAAAGGAGTATGAACACCAGAATCAGAATAACATTGTGTTTTGCTCATTCATATTTGTTGTTGTTGCTGTTGTTATGTGCCGTCGAGTCGTTTGAGACTCATAGCGACCCTATGTACAACAGCCCTAAACCGTGCTCTATCCTGTGCCAATCTCATTGCCTCTGACGCACTCATCCCAATTACCCCAGTCACTGAATCAATCCATCTCATAGAGGGTCTTCCCCTCTTGTGCCGTCCCTCCACCCTCCCAAGCATAGTCAACATGTATTCAGAATTTCACAGTGTAATCAAAATATGACGAATCTAATAGTGAACATAGTACAGTCTCTTCCTCCAGGTGCCTGTCATTTGGGTCCATCATATCTTGGCCCAATAGTGTAATAGTGCAGGCAAGTCCCTGGATTTTTCTAAGCCTCAGCTCCTACCTCTGGTGAATGGAGTTATCACTCTTTCTTCACTGGATTTCCATACGATGGAGTGGAGTTTAAAATGAGAGGATCCCCAGAGTCAAGCACAGCACAGACACTTCACACATTTGTCCATGATCTCAATCCGTGAGAGGGGCAGGGTTGGAATCCAGACCTCGTTTAGTCTTTTCATTGAGTTTGTGTTAGATGAGAAGAGACGCAGTGGAGGCTGAGCTGAGTCAGTAGGGATACCTCTCAGGGCCACGTCCTTCCAGGGGACACATCTGAGGGCCCATTTTTCAAAACTTATTGTCATTGAGTCAGAATACAAACCCTCCACTGGGTATCTGAGACTGTAAATCACACAGGCATCTTTGCTCATCTTTCTCAAACACAGTTACTGGTAGAGTTGAACCGCCAGAGGTGAGGTCGTGGGTTAGCAGGGAAACTCCCTACAGACTCCCTCCAAGGGAACATGCTATCCAAAATCTGCTTTCTCCTAAACAAGGAGCCTTCTTAGCTTTCATTAAGGGGTTCTAATGAAGGTCCTATATGATTCTGAGTCACTTTCATTCACTCCATCCATATGCTTGCCAGTATTTTGCATGGACTGTTATTGTTGTTGATTGCCATCAAGTTCATAGCGACTCTATGAAGAAAAGACTTTAAGCCTTTCTATAACTATCATTGTTTCTCCAAGTTCATAGAGTTTCCAGAGGCATGTGGTTTAGGAATTGGGTGCCACTCCTGCTTCCAAGTTGAACCAGTCTGGGAGCTTCACCAAACACTGCCCTCGATGAATATCCATTATGATGTTTGACACACCTATGGCACAGTTATTCCTCTATGGCGTTTGAGACCCCAGTGGCACAAGGTTCAGTGTCACAGCAGACCCAGATTACCTCAGCACAGAAAATTGACCAGAGAACTGTATGACTTAGAAGAATGTTCCTCCAAAATATAGTATATATAGGGATTAAAATACAATCCTTCAGGTCCAACTTTTAAATACAAGGCCCCTCCAGGAAGTCTTGTTGACTCTAAACAAGAGGTTTCAATAAGAAATACCAAACAATCCACACAGATCATCAACCAAAGCAATAGCACCATCTAACAGACTCCACCCACTTCATCCAACTCCAAAACGGAGACAAGGCCTTGGCGTTATAGGTTGTTGTTGTTAAGTGTCATCTAGTACCAACCCTATAAACAAAAGACCTTAACCTTCTTCTATAACTATTGTCCATTGTCTTCCTAAACATGCCTGTGGAAACACTATGAACTTAGAGAGTTTACCCATGGACAAGAGGCTGGGAATAGAACATTGCTATGTCACCTGCCTCAGGGAATCGATATGGTCTAGTGTGGAGACAGGTAAGTCCTGAACAGCTTCACCACTGTGTGTGTTATTAGTGGGGTGCTCTGGGCAGACATGGGAACTTGACCCTATATGGGCCCCATGAAGGCTACTCCCTCTCCCTCCCTGGCAGTCACCTACAGTATCCTTTCTCGAGTCCTGGTATGGTTCCGCCTCCTCGCTGCAGTGACAGCCTGGCCCATGTCCCTCCTGACATATCACAGTCGCCTTCTCACAGGTTGTTCTGTGTCCAGTTCCTCCCGCCCTCCCCAGTCCACAGCCCATTGCATCCTGACACACTAAACTTGCACAGAGCTCTCAACATCTTATGTCTTTGGAGGGGGAAAAAAATAGGGCTTCCTGAATCTGGCATGGAAGACATCTCTAGTACAGTCTCAACCTTCCTGTTCTAACTTGTCACTGTTAGGTTAGGTTAGTGGACTTAAAGAAGAAATCAGAGAGAATGAGAGAAAGTTTAATATAGCGTTAGTAAAGGGGGGAGAAGGGGGAGCTCCCGGGTGAGTTCATCATCCTGGAGAGGCAGGATGGGAAGTCACACTGAACTTACTGAGGAGAATTTTTATAAACAGAGTCTTTAGGGAGGGACTTTCCACTCTGATATATGAGTCACCTGCTAGTTTAGCCAGACAGGCAAGGCCGTTTCTCTTCCTATCAGCAACAAGCAAGGCCATCAGCATTTGAGTTCTGAATTCTTCATTCTTCTCTTTGGCCATCTTTGCCCAGACTAACAGTCACATCCTCTATGCTTCAATTAAATGATAGCCATTGTGCATTCAGATGTAAAAGTTTTTGCATATCCTTTCCCTCTTCCATAGTGCATAACCCTATCCAATCAGACACTTCAGGAAGTCTTCACATTGACAGATAGGTGAATAGGTAGGTTGTTGTTGTTAAGTGCCATCACGTCGTAGGCGACTAATAGCGACTTTATGAATGAAAGTCTTTGACACTTGTGTGACTTTCATTCTTGTTTTAGGTTCATAGGGTTTCCGGAGGCAAGCTATTTAAGGAAGTGCATGCCACTCCTGCTGCCAAGCTTGTTTTAATCAGGGAGCTCCTCCAAACCATGGATAACCATTTTTGATTTGACACTTTGGTGTCACAGTGTTCAACTTCACAGCAATCACAAGTTACTTCTGTACAGCAAGTAGACATACCAGGGCTAAATGACCTACGAGAATGTTTGACCAAAAACAATTACGGTATTTTATGCCGCAGCATTCCCCACTTGCATCTCTTCCAGGCTCAAGACACCGAGGCTCAAGAGAGAAGTATGGAAATCATTACAAACATATAGATACAAGTATTCACTTGAAATGAATACCTCTTGCCTAACTCACAGCAACCCATGAGTTACAGAGTTGAACCGAGATCCACGGAGATCTTGAGCTGTGACGTTTAGAAAACAGATCTGTATGTTTTCTGCAGCACTGCTGAGGAGGTGAGGTGGTTGGAACATTTCGGTTAGTAAACCTTTTGTTATTAAAGATTATTTTTATTTTAATAATTATTATAATTATTAATAATTTAATTGTTGTTTTGTGTCATCTAGTCACCCGTGACTCATAGCAACCCTATGTACAACAGCCCTAAACTCTGCTCTGTCCTGTGCCAGCCTCACTGTATCCGACACACCTATTCCCATTACTCCAGTTACTGAATCAATCCACCTCATAGAAGGTCTTCCTCTCCTGCACTGTCCTTCCACCCTCTCAAGCAAGACGTCTTTCTCCAAGGACTGGTACCTCCTTGCAACATGTCCAAAGTATGTCAGATGAAGCTTCAAAATCCTTGCCTCTGAGGAGCAGCCTGGCTTCACCCTCTCTAGGATGAACCTGTTTGTTTTCTTAGCAGTCCATGGTATATTCAATACTCTTCTCCAGCACCACAGCTCAAAGGCATCAATTCTCCTTCTATCATCCCTAGTCACTGTCCAACTCTCTGATGCATAGCAAGTGATTGTAAAGACCATGGCCTGTATCAGGAGCACCTTAGTCTCCAGAGTGACACCATTGCTCTTTAGTACTTTGGAGCTGTCGCTAACAGCAGACTTTCCCATCACAATATATCTTTTAATTTCCTGGCTGCTCGTGCCAAGAATTACTTAATTCTTTAATAATTATTATTTTTATTTTGTTATTAATTATTTTATAGTTTCTTATAATTTGTCCTGTTAAGGTTAATAATGTGGAAGCAGGAGTTGCATCCATTTCCTAAACAACATGACTCTGGAAACTCTATGAACTTTAATAAATGACAATAGTTATAGTAAACCTTCAGGCCTTCAGGTTTTGTTTTCTTTTTTACCAGTCTTTTGTTCTGTTCTGAATTTCGATGACCGGGTCTTTAGGGAGTCCCACCACTAACCCAAAGGTCACATCTTTCTGGCTTTTCAAATCCACCAGCTGTTCTTCAGGAGAAAGAGAAGCCACCTTCTCCTGTGTGCTTTACAGCTTCTGAAAAGCCACTGGAAGGTCACTATGATGGCAAGGAGTTGAGTTATATAAACAAAGATATGGAGACAGAAATAAATTCCAGTGGCTCTGAGTCAGATACACTTCATAGCTGACCCTCTAGCAGATTTTCCAAGGCTGTAAATTTTCCACAGGACAGAATGTTCATCTTTCTTTCATGCAGCATCTCGTGCAGGTGATGGATTTGAACCGTTACACACTAGGCCACCAGATCTCCCTAAATGTAAGTATAATGATAGATAACAGAAGTAGAGATAGACAAGTGCTCATGTAGAGGTTGCTATCAGAGGGGACATAGAACCAGTGGAGAAATCCTCAGTGGAGGCGGTGATGTTTGAGAGAAGTTCACCACAGGGAGCCATTGAAGGAGACAGATTAGTGAAGGAAGTCCACACTGCTCTGTAAGTGTGGTGAGAACAGATGAAGTAGAAAGAAGATTGTCTAGGGTTTACAATTCCAGAGAATCTTATTTCTTTTAATTAGAAATAATTCATCATTTTCCATTTTTCTCCTGAACTACCTCTTTCTTTATTAACTGATACAGTTTCTGATTTCCACACTGCATCCTTTTTAAAATTGCCTAAAATTGTTGGAGATGGTGCAATCAGAAAACTCCCCAAAGGAAAAACGATAAAGCTTCGTCTAACATACTTTGAGCATATTACTAGGAGAAGCTATTCTTTGGAGAGGAACATCATGTTTGGAATAGCAGAAGAATGACAAAAGAGAGGAAGACATTGAACCACATGGATTGATGCAGTGACTACAGCAATGAGCTCAAGTGTGTCAGAGATTGTGAGGGTGGCTCAGGATAAGATAGGGTTCAATAGCAAAGAGTTAGAAACAACCTAAGTGCCCATCAACAATCCAAAGGATAGAGAAGCTCTGGTTTATTCACACAATGAAATACTATGCAGCACTGAAAAACAAGGAAATTATGAAATATTATACAAAATGAGTGACCCTGGAGGACATTATGCTGAGTGAAATATCTCAGTCACAAATGGACAAATATTGCGTAGTGCCACTATTGTAGTCACTGTTGTAAAATGAGACTGACATTGGGGTTGGGAGAGACTGAGAAAGAGTGAGTAAATAATGCATACTGCATTGAAACAGATGAGGGAGAGAACTGTTTAAAAGTGATATATGATTAGGTATTATTGTCATGACAGGAGTCTAGAATGAAGGCTGCATAGTGGAGTGGACTGGGGCGGGGAGATTGTATAACAATAAAAGAATTTTTCTTTTACTTTTCAAAGAGAAGAGTGAACTGGGGTGGGAGGGCTGGGCAGGGAGAAAAATGCAACAACAAATGAATGGAAATCCAAAGTCTCTGTAAATGGCCATTCAAATTAATTTGAAAAAACCCATAGGGTTCAGATCTGTTCATAGGGTCGCTATGAGTCATACTCGACTTGACGGCACCTGATAAAAACAACACAGGGGACTGACTATAGCTGACCTTACTGTGGGTTTTCTGAGTCTGTAAATCTCGCCGGATGAGGTGGCTTGTCTGTCTCCCTGCAGGGCAAGTCCCTGTAGACTACATCTCTAGAGCTCCCTCTCTGAGTTGAAACAGACATTAACAAATTCAAGTCAACAGCTCAACTCATTGCAGTCAAATCAGAAGCTGACTCATAGCTGACCTTCCTGTGGATTCCCAAGACTGTCCTCCAGTCTCTTATGGAGCTGTTGGTGGATTCAAACTAGTACCTTGCGGTTAGCAAAGCAACTCCTTACGGACTAGACCACCAGAAGTCTTCTGCTCTTAAGTTCCTATCAAAGCCATTACAAATATAGGTTGGTTCGGGGATTTTTTTTTCCCTGCAGAAACAACTGGTGGTGTGTACCATAGAAAACCAACCCATAGCTGACCCTCTGGTGGGTTTTCAGAGGCAGTTAACCTTATGGGAGGCGATTGCTCATCCTTATCCTGTAGAGCAACTGGTAGCCCCAAACTGTGTGCCTTCGGGATTGCAGCATAGCTTTTTGCCACTAGGCCACAAGAGTTCCTAGCACAAACTACTGTTGTTGTTGTTATGTGCTGTCAATTGGCCTGCGATTCATAGCTACCCTACGTACAACAGCTCTAAATCCTGCTCTATCCTGTGCCAATCTCACTGTCTCTGAAACACCTACCTCCATTATCCCAGTCACTGAATCAATCCATGTCATCGAAGGTCTTCATTTTTTGTGTTGTCCCTCCACCCTCCCAAGTATGACGTCCCTCTCCAAGGACTGGTCCTTTCTTACAACATACCTAAAGTATGTTAGATGGAGCTTCAGAATTTTTGTGTCTAAGAAACAGCCTGGTTTCACCCTCTCCAGGATGAACCTGTTTGTTCTCTTAGCAGTTCATGGTATATTTAATACTCTTCTCCAGCACCACAGCTCAAAGGCATCAATTCTCCTTCTATCATCTCTAGTCATTGATTGTCCAGCTATCTGATGCATAGCAAGTAATTCCAAAGACCATGGCCTGTATCACCTTAGTCTCCAGACTGACATTGTTGCTCTTCAGTACTTTGGAGAGGTCCCTAATAGCAGACTTTCCCAATGCAATACGTCTTTTAATTTCCTGGCTGCTGGTGCCGAGAGTGTTGATTATGGAGCCAAGCAAACTAAAACTGTTAACAATCTCAATCTCTTCACCATCTAGCATGATGCTGCCAGTTGGCCCAATAACTCCTAGATGATCCTGGTAGATCAGCAGGAAAAAACCAAAGCAAGCAAAAACTCTTCCTAAGTGCCCTGGGAACCAACCTATACCTGAGAATAAATTTAAGATGAACTCTTTGCAACCAACCACTTAAAGGCAAGCGAGGCCTGCGAGTAGCTCCTACATTCACTTCCTAGTAGAGGAGAGGGTGCTGAGTGTAATCACAGGTGAGGAGCAGACAGGAAGGAGCTCTCTGTCCCCAGGCAAAGAAACGACAGGAGCCTTAAGAGGAAAGTCACTTTGAGTGCCAGCAACTGTCCTTCTGGGGCAATCAGACTTCTCAAGGCCCTGGAAGGAGCTATGGAGCTTGAATTGTTCAAACCCATATGGCTGTTGGGAGGGCCATGGGAGGGGCTGAGGGAGGCTCTTTTTTCTCTACCCCCTTTTTTTATTTTTCATGATTGATGGACTAAAAAGAAATGATGCGTCTGTTTGCTGCAGCCTGGAGATGTTCTTAAGGGTCACCCTGTGGTGTGATTGGAAAAAAGAAAACCCCCCAAACAAAACACAGTTGTATGAATACAAAAGTCCACTTCCACGGTTGACGTCTCACTTTGCATGCCTAAAGAAGGGCTTCCTAAATGAACCCCAGCTTGCTGTGCTGACAATGAGGTCCCCGTGGAGATGCACATGATCAGACCAGTGAGTGGGAGCCACTCAGGTCAGCAGGAGGGGACACTGCCCAAAACACAGGCTCGCAGCCTTTGTGACCTCTCTGGGCGCTGCAAGTGGCAGATGTGAGTTTTCCATTTTCAGCACTTGCCTTTTTGTGTTCAAAAGTGACGTCAAATGCCCAAAAGATCAAGGTGTGGGTGTTGTAGAACCTGACATTATTTTGCAGGGTCCTGGTCTCACAGTCTCCCTTCTCCCCTTGGACTTTCCCTGGCCCCCGAGGCCTGTACTGCAGACACACTGGACAAGGATATGCAGATGTGTGCATAGACACTTCAAGTATTCAAAACAGTTCAGAGTTTGGGTGAAAAGGATCCATAGGTGACCCGCCAGTGAGTTTTCAGAGGCAGTTAATCTCATAGGAGATGACTGTCCATCTTTCTCCCGCTGAGCAGGTGGTGGATTTGAACCACGTACCTGTGTGTTGGCAGCACAATTTCTTGCCGCTAAGCCACCAGCATTCCCTCTCAGTTGCTGGAAGAGGCTTGCCATGAAGAGACAACCTTCTTTGGACGAACCAAAGGAAAGCCATTGGGACTTTCACATTTAATAATGTGAACTATTACAGTCCGAAGATAATTGTCTAAGTGCAACAGTAATGGCATGAGAGGGGCTTCAATAGGACACCTCAAGGCTGTCATACACATAAAAATGATATCTTACATTGATTTTGATACTCAGGAACTTTCTGTAAACAGAGACTTCACTTTGGGAGCAAGTATTGAATCCAGAATCGGAATCTGGATTCTGAAAGTCATGGGAGCTCAGAGCAGAAGACACTCACTCATAAATTCCTTCTGTCCATTGGGTCTACAGTTGGCAAAATCAGGGTCCTGAAAGAAATTCTGCTTAGGAAAAATGAAAAATAGATTGGAAATTGCTCCTTTTTAAGTTTTTAAGGCCAAGAAAAATTTAGGCTGTGAAAAGACCAAAACTCCCTTACCCCTGACCTCAATGGCTGAAAAAAAATCAATTGTTGTTGACTGGTTTCTAACGCACGGTGACCCCCTGAGTGCAGACTAGAACTGTGTTCCTGATGGTTTTCAGTAGCTGATCTTTTAGAAGTAAGTCACCAGGCCATTCCTCCAAGATGCTTCTGCGTGGTCACTAGCTTAGAACTTTCCAGATAACAGCCAAGTGTAGTAATGATTTGCACCACCCAGAGACTCTGCTTCAATGTCCTAGGCTGCCCTCTGTGCAGATATTTTAAGAAATAAAGTCTACCTTGCTGGAAAAATGCTTTTCTCCTTCTGAGGCTTGCCCCTTAAAAATGCTTTGGAGGAGGTCCCAATTCTTATTCTCATGGGGTCACATGGTGCCTCACTATGCAGGGACAAAGAAAATGCACATACATAGTCACTGAAACACAAATAGACAGCCAAGTTCCATCTGACATTGGTGATGATGTCTCTAGTGCCACGGCCTCTTCTAAATCCAGCTTGTATTTCTAGTAGTTCTCTGTTAAAGCTGTTTCCATCATTTTTAGGGAATCTTCAGCAGAATTTTGTTTGTCTGATAAATAAAACAAGGTAAGGCACCGGGTAAGGTGCTGCAGTCTAGGGCAGGGTCTGACCATCTCTTTTTATCTTACCTTTAACCTTTCTACTGCAAAATCTCTTTAACAGACCTCTACTAAGCCCAAGGAGTCCCTGTGTGGTGCAAACAGTTGATCTATTAGCCATTTACTCATGAAAATAAAAAGTCAAGGAACCAAAAGACCCACAGGATTGGGGAAAAAAATCTGTTGTCAGGGACCCTTCTAAAGTGCTGAAGACCAATGCTATCAGCTTAAAGACTAAAATGCACTTGATCCAAGCCATGGTCTTTTTAAATGACTTGCTATGTATCTGAAAGTCAGACAGTTACTATGGATGACAGAAGATGAATCAAGGCCCTTGAGATGTAATGTACTGAATACTACAGACTGAACAAATACGTCTCAGAGAAAGTTTCACCAGGGTGCTCTTTGGAGGCAAGGATGGTGAAGCTTCGTGTCACATACTTCAGGCTCATTGTTAGGAGGGGCTGGTCCTTGGAGAATGTCCCCATGCTGGGAAAGGTGGAGGCTTGATCTCGGAGAGGAAGGCCCACAAGATAGATTGACACAGTGACTGCAACAACGGGCCCAAGTAGACAGGAGATGGTGAGGAAAGTGCAGGATAGGGCAGGGTTCACACCCGCTGTTTATTGTGTCCCTGTGATTCACAGTTGACTAGTCAGCTCCTAACAGCAACAATGGAAAAGTTAGCAGCTCAAAACTACTCGGAGGGGTGGGCAAGGAGAAAAATGCAACAATGAATGAATGAAAATTCAAGGTCTATGTAAATGTTCATTGAAGTTAAAAATAATAATAAAAATAAACAACTTGCTTTGCCCAGAAAAAACCAACCAATCAACCAAAAAACTCCACTGGGAGACACCTCAGAAGAAAAGCCTGGAATTCTGCTTCCAAAAATCACAGAGGTCAAAATCCTATTGGGCATAGGCTTATTTGGCTTTGGTTTGGCTAAGCATTGAGCAGAGTGATCAGCTGACAGCAACCAGGCCGACTTTGGTTTCAGTCTTGATCAGACCCTCAGAATAAGCATCGATAATCTGGCCCTTTTCAGGGACACACAAGCCCCAGGAACCCATGTTCATATTTGCTGCTTCCGCTCTCATGGGCTTAAAATAATTTCTTGTTCTGCTGTGCTTTCTTGTACATTCCTCCCCTCCATCCTAAGGAATGACAGATACTTGAGATGAGCAGTGAGAGAGAGCAAGACACATGTGCTGCATGGAGATGAGGAATGTGCTCATAGGGACCAGGAAGAGCGTCCCATGAGGGGTCAGCCGACCTGGGACTGAGCTCACCCTACCTTCATCTACCTGTTTGACCTGCAGTAAGTTGTTTCCTCTCTCTTTATCTCAGTTTCCTCATCTGTAGCATAGGTATTAAATATACCTACTACCCAGGTTAGTGGGGAGTCATGGATATGGCTGTGTTTTGCGTAACCCAGGTCGGAGGATATCTACTGCAGGCTTCCACATGGCCCACAGAAACGTCTCCTGTGGCAGAAGCAATGCCAGCAGACAAAAGGGCACATTTTCCTTATGCTGATGAAGTGTTCACTGAACACAACTGCAAACCTCCCCAGGGGCAGTCCTTGCACAGAGGAAACTGGATTTCTCCTCGTGGCTGGGGAGAGAGCAGGTGCAGTGGGTGGGTCTGAGGCATCTTCCGAGGAAAACAAGAGGTACCAAGTGAAGCCTGTTGTTTCAACCACAGGGTCGCTATGAGTAGTACTCAACTCGACAACACCTAAAAACAACAACATGAGTCAGCTAGATGACACCTAGGCACAACTGTTGTTCTAAGTGATTCACATGGGATTTCCAATCGAACATTTACATGTGTCTATAAAGTAGTTGTCGGTTACAACAGGTCTGTTCAGATTCACAGCAACTCCATGTGTGCAGAGTACAGTTGCTCCATAGGGTCTTCAAGACTGTGACCTTTCAGAAGTTGTTGTTGATTGCAGTAGAGTCAAACATGTCTCATAGCGACCTATGAATAAAAGGCCTTAAACCCCTCTATAACTATCCACATTTATCAAAGTTCATAGAGTTTCCAGAGGCAAGTTGTTTAGGAAGTGGATGCCACTCCTGCATATATATATATATATATATATATATGTATGTGTGTGTATATGTATGTGTGTGTATATGTATGTGTGTGTATATGTTTGCGTGTATATATGTGTGTATATGGGTATATACATATGCATGTGTGTATATATGTGTGTGTATGTTGTGTGTATGCATGTGTGTGTGTGTGTTATTTCAAGCAATAACGCTTAAACCTGTAGGGGAGATCTTTGCTTCTCTGTCTAGTCACTCCTATCCCCATCTCCCTTCTTTATCTTCTAGAAACAGAGATAGCATAGAAGAGTATGTTAAAATGTTAGTCTCTTACTATCCTGCCAGGGTTTGAATCTGGTGCAGTCATTTATTGGGACCTTGAACAACTAACCACTTACTGTCTATGCCTAAGATCCCTTCCTCATCTGTTTAAACAAAGATTGTAACTATGTGTCTGCATACTAGAAGCCACCTCTAGGCTGAAAGATTAAATAATAATAATACCTGTACAAAGAAAATGACAAAGCTCACAGTTGCCATGTTGTTATGTGCCATCAGAACTGACTCATAGGTGACCCCAGCGGAGTTTCGGAGGCAATGAGCCACATGGGAGAAGACGGCCCATTGTTCTCCCATGGAGCACAATGGTGCATCCAAATCACATGTCTTCAGGCTGGCTGTGCCAGCTCCTAACCACTATGCTACCAGCGCTCCACAAAACCCAAAGAGAACTCTCAAAAGGAAAAAAAACTCGTGGATTGAAATGTAACACTGAAAATAGCCATATTACCCAAAGCAACCTATAAAAATAATGCCATCCCAATCCAGGTTCCATTTACATATTCAAAGATAAGGATTGATTTATTAAGTAGCCAACAGGCCTTTATTAAGTGGCATGCAGGCAGGTAAAGACTGTTTCTTTGTATAGGGGCTGTTTAGGATATTTAGAGGGGATGGTAATTTGCAAGCCTATTCTGGCCCTTTGGGTGACTTTGCCAGGATAGGAACTATCAGGCCTCGAGGTATGGTCAGAGTTAGACCTTGTGCTAAGTGCTTGGGGAGAACAGGGAACCGCCATATTCTTCCTCCATTCCAGACCTTAAAAGGTATAGGGTGTGGGGTCAGTTGTCTCTAGCTACTTCCTGCTGGATGGGGGCAACGCTGGGGGAGCTGAGATTGGTTCTCCCATAAAGTCTGAAGGAGAAGGAGCATTGTGTTCACCTATTCCTGGGTGGTTACTTGGGAGATGGCCAAGAAGCATTCTACTAAAAATTTCTGAAAGAGATTTCTAAAACAGGGAGCAATAGTTAAAAGAAGGAGGACAACTAGAAAGGCTGCTTCCTGCTTTTGGGCATTTCTGGAAGTCGACTCTGAAGAGAAGCTGAACCCATTTCAAAAGAAGACCACTGAATTTGGGTTTTGTGGCACCTCTGAGTGGGTTTGAACTCCCAACCTTGTGACTAAGTAGATGAATACTTAACTATATTCACCATCCAGGGACTATGATACAGGTGGTAGTACTTTCCCTTTGATAATGTTGAGATAAAGAAATTGAAAACATGTTTAGAGGCTGGATTTGAAACTCGAGAGGATATCCCCAAAGATATTTGATCCTTAGTCACATAACCGTAACAGATCTTAAAGCACTATTCCCTATGCAGGGTCCAGCGTAACAGATCTTAAAGCACTATTCCCTATGCAGGGTCCAGTGATTCCCATCTTGCCTATGACTGGTGCCATTGATACGCCCCTCAAGTTAGACTTGACTGGCCAGTACCTTCCCTAGTTCAGTCAGAAGGTAAGAACAGCTAAAGATGAGCATCCTTGACAAATGGTGGTCAGGCTTTGCCCAGGAGGAAGGAGACAGCTAGAATGTTCCCTGTAGGACATGGCAGGTGTGGGAAGGACAGAGAGCTGCCATCAGAGGAGCATCCACAGCTGACAATCAGCAAGCAACCAGGCGCATGGATAACAGAGGGCCCCAGTGCTCTCACCATCCTCTAGGGGCTGCGTCAGCTGCCTGTATTTTGACAGGCATGTGGTTTGATGCACATCACTTCACCTCAGGCCTGGCAGATACTAACTTAGTAGCTACCTGATTGGAAGCTGGCCAGTGCCATGGCTTCTGGCCAGGCCCACAGAGAACTGGCTCCTCGTGCCTTCTGTACTTCTCCAGAAACCCCAGTCTTGTGGATCAGATTTGCACCTAGCTCTAAGGCGCCTGTGCATACCATCAGGTGAAATCCATGTGTATAGTCTGTGTTTACGTTTCTTGTAAAAGGTATTTGCAATGAATAAAATAACTGATTGTACAGAATTCTATTATTCTGTCTCCAGCCTCATTTCTGTCACCAAGTCCATATTTTCCGATTACTGATCCTTCTTCCCTGTTCCCAACTATTGCATTCCAGGCACCCATTATTATAAATGCATCTTGATTGCATGTTCAATCACTTTCTGACTGTAAGAGTTGGTAGAAATCTATTTTCTTCTCTTTGGCTCTGGTTATTAGTGAATATATTTTAATGATAGTGGTATTCACTGGACTTCCTTGTATATATATGGATATTATCCTGTCACTAACATCATTATATTTCAAGATGAATCTAGAAATGGCCTTTTAAATTATGAAAGCAATTCTGTTTTTTCCCTCACCTTTTCATCTACAGCATAGTACATCATATGACTGTCTGATTAAAAATGCCCCATGCCAGTCCATCTGTTTTTGCCAATACCTAGTATGTCAATATTTATGTGTTCCATCTCTTTCTTAACAATGCCCAATTTTCCTACATTCATGTTTCTCACATTCCATGTTCCAGCCATGAGTATCTGCTTACAACTGTTCCTCCTTCTTTGTGTTTCCATATTTGAGGGCTCAGCCTCTGTTGCCATATCTGTTAATCTATGCTAAGTGTACCCTATTGTATATAAGATTTTCTAAGGCCTGTTATTTCAGAAGTGGTTGGCCAATCCTTCTTCCTAGTCCATCTTGATTTGAATGCTCAAACTGCTCTGAAGGAATTGACAAAACCCCAGGAATTGACAGCATACCAATTGACATATTTCAACAAACAGACTCAGCCCTGGAAGCACTCACCAAGTTGTGCCAAGAAACCTGGAAGACAACCACCAGGCCAACAAGAAATCAGAAAGACAACTACCTGGCCAACAGATTAAGAGAGATCCATATTTGTTCCCATTCCAAAAAAAGTTGACCTGACAGAGTGCAGAAATTATAGAATAATCTCATTACCACATGCAAGCAAGATCCAGCTGAAAATTATCCAAAAATGACTGGAACAGCACATTAACAGAGAATTGCCAGAAGTGCAGGTTGGGTTTAGAAGAGGCCATAGTACAGGGATATTATAGCTAATATTAGATGGATCTTGGCTGAAAGCTGAGAGTACCAGAGGAATGTCTGTCTGTGTTTCATTGACTATGCAAAAGTATTTGGCTGTGTGGATCACAACAAACTGTGGCTAACTCTGAGAAAAATGGGAATCTCAGAACACTTGATTGTGTTTATATAAAACCTGTATCCGGACCAGGAAGTAATCATCAGAACAGAGCAAGGAAACACTGTGTGGTTCAAAATCAGGAAGGGTGTATTCCAGGGATGCATCTTATCTCCATACCTTTTCAATCTATCTGTGGGAACAGATTATCCGGGAGGCTGGGCTCTATGAGAAGGAATGTGGCATCAGGATTGGAGAAAGACTTAACAACCTGCATTATGCAGATGACACAACTGTGCTTGCTGAAACGGAGTAGGACCTGAAGTGCTTGCTGCAGAAGGTCAAGGACTTCAATATGGATTGAAGCTCAACATCAAGAAAACAAATATCCTCACCACTGATCCAATTGGCAGCATTTTGATAGATGGTAAAGAGATTGAGATTGTTAACAGCTTCAGTTTGCTTGGCTCCCCAATCACCATTCTTGGTACCAGCAGCCAATAAATCAAAAAACAAATTGCACTGGGAAAATTTTCTGTAAGAGACCTTGCCAGCCACTACTGGGAATATACTGCAAAGAGACCATAACTGTCATCCAAGCAGATATATGCACACCCATGTTTACTGCAGCTTTGTTCACAATAGCAAGGA
>NW_006400117.1:308241-336854 GCF_000299155.1 Elephantulus edwardii
CTGACATACTCTGGGCATGTTGCAAGGAGGGACCAGTCCTTGGAGAAGGACACCAAGCTTGGGAAGGTGGAGGGACAGCACAAGAGAGGAAGACTCTGGATGAGATGGATTGATTCAGTGATTGGGGTCATGGAGGTAGGTGTGTCAGAGTCTGTGAGATTGGCACAGGACAGAGCGGAATTTAGAGCTGTTGGACATAGGATGATTATGAGTCGCAAGTGACTCAACAGCACATAACAACAAACAACTAAGACTCCTAGATAACTTTTGCAGAAAGGGAAAAGAAAGAAGGAAGCAAACTTGACATAGACTTTTTTTAAAAAAATAATATTTTTATTAATTTTCATATAATTCCTTTACATTATGCTGTATTCACAAACATCGTGTTTTATACAATCTTTCTTTTACACTGTGTTTCACACATTTATATACATTCTATTTTACTTTTTAATTGGTTTGCTTACTAAGTTTATATACATCATTCTTCACTCACATTTTGTTTCATATAATCATTCTGATACATTTTATAAAATCAATCATTGTACCTTGTGCATCATTACCTGTCCTCCCACCCAGATCCTTCTATTTGCTTCCCCCTGTCCCTCCACTCACCAAACTGTGCTGCCTTGTGGTTTCACCCCTAACTATTCTCACCCCCAACTTCCCCCTTCCACCTCCTCATACATGTTTTACTAGTTATCCTTAACTTGAGAGAGGCTTCAGAGCATTATACTGAGTGAAATAACACAGTCTCATAAGGACAAATGCCGCATTTGACCATTCTTGTAAAAATAGAAGGATAATTGGCATAGCCTCTTCAACTACTAGTGGTCCTACAAGTTACTTTTTGCTCACCATCAACTATGTGCCAAACCCTGGACAAATGGACAAAATGCTGCTTCTACTGATGCTTCATTAGAAGAAAGCTGGACAATGAATAGGGATGACAGAAGAATTTATCCCTTTGAGCTGTGGTGTTGGAGAAGAGTATCATGGGCTGCCAAAAGAACAAACAAATGTCTTAGAAAGGGTGCAGCCAAAGTGCTCTTTGGAGGCAAATGTGATAAAGCTTCGCCTCACATACTTTGGGCATGTTGCTAGGAGGGGCTATTTCTTGGAGGAGGACATAATGCTTGAAAAGGAGGAGGGTCAACGAAGGAGAGGTAGACCCTCAACCAAATGGTTTGACACAGTGACTGCTGCAATAGGCTCTAATGTGTTAGGAAGTATGAGAATGGCACAGAATAGGGCAGGGTTCAGATCTGTTTTTCATAGGGTCACTATGGGTCTTATTTGATGCGATGGCACCTAACAACAAGAACAACTGATGCTTCTGACACTGTCCCTGTCATACTAGCTAACACTGAGGGGACCTATGTTATGGTGAGATCCTGGGCTTCATAGAAAATATAAACAGTCAGATAGCATGAATGCTTATAGCAGCTTTACAGTGTTGTTGTTGTTAGGTACTATTGAGTTGACTATGACTCATAGAGACCCTATGAACAACAGGTCTGAACCTCGCCCTATCCTGATCCATCCTCATCATCTTTGAATTGCTCAAGTCCATTGTTCTAGTCACTGTGTCAGTTGTCTTATTGAATGTCTTCCTGTATCTCTGGCCCTCCACCTTTCCCAGCATGGTGTCTTTTTCTGAAGCCTGGTCCCTCTTGGCAAAATGCCCAAAGTAGGTATCATATGGTTGCACTTCTTCCAAGATAAACTTGCTTGTTCTTTTGACAGTCTATGAGATATCCAGTACTCTTCTCCAACACCACAATTCAAAGGCATCAAATCTTCTTCTGTCATCCCTGTTCATTGTCCAACTTTGTATGCCTTGGGAGCAATTGAAAATACCATGGCTTGGATCAGGTGCACCTTAGACTTTAAACCCACCTCCTTGTTATTTAGTCCTTTAGAGAAGTCCTTAACAGGGGCTTTGCCCAATGCTAGGTGTCTTTTGACTTCTTGATTGCTGTCGCCATGTGTTATCTTAGTTGCTCAAAACTAAGCAACCAAGATGTCTCTCATTGGATGAATATGGAAAATAACCAGTGGTCACAAAATGAAATAGTAATCTGTAATTTCGGGGGGTGGGGGAGAAGAGGCTATCATGCTTTAGAAGGCATGGAGAACACAGAAACAAATATATTTTCCCTCTTTTTCATTATTGTATTAGTTTATTTACAAAATTCGAATACAGTTTTTAAGTGAAAACTGATTTGTAGAATTGTGAATATACTGCATTTGAAGAAGTGAGAGAAGTTCTGTGTGGCTTCGACTCAACAAAGAGGAGACTCAATAGGAAGCAGGGTCCTAATATCATGCTAGACCTTTTCAACCCCCTGAAGAGTTTGACTGTATCCTTAGAACACGAGCATTTTAGATTTGCATTTAGAAAGATTACCCGGGCTCCACAAAAAACAACCAGAGTCAGTCTGACTCAAGACAGCACAGTGTGGACTGGAATGAGTGAGTGGGGCTCTCTACAGGGCTTTCAGTGTCCGCGTTTCTGAATCAGGTCACCAGGCCTTTTTTCCGAGATTCCTCTGAGTAGATTTGAAGCTAGTTGCCAACCTGGCTCCACACTCGAGAATAAATCAGAGGAAGAAGTGCAGATGCAGTCAGACCTGCAAAGTAATTTTTGCCAACAGACCCTGCACCAGATGTGTCTGTCTGTCCTGGCATGGAGAGGAGGCTGCCAAGAAGAAACCACATGGGCAGTTTGGGAGATGAGATAGATGGGACTCAGTTCCTGATGTCTCTATGTGAAGTGAGAGCAGAAGAAAAAAGCAAACACCACGTTCGAGTGTTTGGGTGGTGATGCTATTTGTAGAAACGGAAGTCCTGGGAGGAGGACCAGAGCGGGGATGCATGAGAAGTTAGTTCTATTTGGGATGTGGTGCTTGGAGGCCAGTGTGTAGCTGGCTGGGTAGACAGATCTGGAGTGTGAGAGCTGGACAGGGGGCCTGCGCTGGCATGGTGTAGCATAGACAGGAGAAGGCTGAGGTCACCCAGGAGAACGTGTGTGTGCCCCTCAATCAGAGACCCTACCGGGTGAAGGTCCACGCCCTTATTATGTCCCTATGCCCTTGCATTAATCATACTGGTGTGTCATCCCCCCCCCGCCCCCTATCAGGAGCAATGCATGACTGCAAAATCAACATACATCCTAGAAACCTTAGGATTTGCTTAGCGGACTGTGGCAAGAGGCAAGAGGGAGGGAGCAATTATCGACCCTGAAGCCTCCATCTGCACCATTGGCAGGAATGTTTCTTTCCTGGGTGTCAATACAAGCCCAGGGTCATTTTTCAGCGTTTGCCAATGGCTGTAATTGCACAGGCCCCAGTGGCTCTCCAGAGAATCCCGCAGCTCTCCTTTCTCTCCTCCCGGGCAGCGCTCTATAGATGCACCCCAGGCCATGGATCATGTTTTTCACATAACCCGCTAATTACTAAATAAAACAACCCGGCTTTCAACCTGATTAGGCCAGATTAATGGCCAGCAGCGGGTTTCACGCGCCTGCACAATTTATCACTGAAAAGAACTATGTCTTTAATGATTTAGCTACCTGGCCTACCAGGGCCTGCTCAGGGCTCCGGGCCTCCAAGAGGAGTTAATTGCTGTTCTTCGTTTCTGACCTGGAAAGACCCAGGTGACAGTTCCCATTAGCCAGGCCTGGGCTCCCTGATGACAAAGGGTGGCAGGAGGCCCTCCCCGCCTACTTTGTGTGGAAGAAATATTGAGGTCAAGTGTCCCAGTCCCACCACGCCAGCTGCCAGCTGAAACAGGTCCACTCAACCTGCACATTTATGTGCTTTCTGCTCCCCTACTCCACCCCCAACATTCTCTTTTCCTTCTTTGCTATGCAAGAAAAGAGAATAATTTTTGGTTTTGATTGTTATCTCTATCAGGAATTCTAGGATCTTTTATAAAAATGAGCAAGAAAATTATTTTCTCTGGTTTCCACTTTATTTTAACATAATACAGCTCTTCTGTAGGGGCAGTAGAATGAAAAAAATGTTGTTAATAATTTATCATAGAAAGTACTTTTGGTTTATGTCGTTGTCGAGTTGTAGGCGACTCATAGCAACCTATGAATGAAAGTTCTCGACACTTGCGTGACTTTCATCCTTTCTCCAGGGTCATAGGGTTTCCGGAGGCAAGCTATTTACGGAAGTGGATGCCACTCCTGCTTCCAAGCTTGTTTTAATTGGGGAGCACCACCAAACACTGTCCACCATGGGTAACCATTATCACATTTGACACATCAGTGTTACAGTGTTCAGCTTCACAGCAACCACAAGTTATCTCTGTATAGCAAGTGGACACACCAGGTTATACGACCTAGAAGAATGTTTCACCAAAAACAAGTAAAGGCAGGCCTGAGGGCTGCGGATTAGAATCACCCACCTTTGGCTTGGTAGCAACGCTTTTGGTCCACTAGGCCAACTCGTCTCTCTCTACGTCGTTAAGTGCCATCGAGTCGTAGGTGACTCAGCGACTGTATGAATGGAAGTCCTCAACACTTGCGTGACTTTCATCCTTTCTCCAGGTTCATAGGGTTTCCGGAAACAAGCTATTTATGGAAGTGGATGCCACTCCTGCTTCCAATTTGGTTTATACACTCTTCAAAATTCAGAACTGATCATAAACATCTGCTCCCACTCTTGGGTTTTCCAGACACTGAGAACAAAGGAAGAGAAAAGAATTCTCCAAGGCCTAATGGTAAAGAGTTGTGCTCACAACCTGAAGGCAGGTGGTTCGAATACACCAGCTGCTCTGCTGGTGGAAAAAGATGGGCACTCTCTTCTCAGGCTTTTTACAACCTCTGAAAACCCTCTAACAGGCCAGTACTGAGTTATTCTGACTCAACGGCACTCTCGATGGTTGTTGCACGCCTGTGTCATCCAGTTGCCTGCGACCCATAGCAACCCTATGTACAACAGCTCTGAAGCCTGTTCTGTCCTGAGCCAGTCTCACTGATTCCAACAGACCTACCCCAATTGTTCCAGTTACTATATCAATACATCTCATCCGAGGTCTTCCTCTCCTGTGTTGTCCCTCCACCCTTCCAAGCATGAAGGCCTTCATCAAGGACCAGTCCCTCCTGGCCACATGCCCAGAGTGTGTGAGACGGAGCTTCAAAACCCTCTCTAGGACTGTTTTTTCTCCTGGCAGTCCACTGTATGTTCAACACTCTCTCCAGCACCACAACAGAATTAGTAGGAGCTAAAGCTGTACTGGGTCAGAGATTTCCCAAAAAAGCAATGCTGCTGACTGCAACACCTTGAGCACTGGGACAAAGCTTGTATACTAATTACAACAATATCATCAAGCAGCCCCAGGGGTGCAATGGCTAAGTGCTCAGGTGCTAACCAAAACATCTATAGTCCAATACCCCAGCAGCTTAGTGATCTGCTCTTGTGATGATTACAGCCTACACACCTATAGGGAAGTTGGATGGGGCTAGTACTATAATGACTTTTTGTAAATTCATCGTGAATCAGCTCAGTCAGAATCAACTCAGTGGGACTCCCCAGCAACACCATCATATATGAATACTTGCCATGCCCTAAACATCACTTTATTTAATATTCACAGAAGCTTGTGGGATAGAAAATATCAGTGCTGTTCAGGGCAGGAGACTGCTGTTGTTAGGTGCCATCAGGTTGACTCCTTCCTATCATTGCTGTGTCAGGGCCCATTGTTACAAGCATGGAGCCAATTATCTCATTGAGGCATTTTCTCTTTTTCATTTACTCTCTGCTTTATCACACACTATGTCCTTCTCCACGGACTTATTCCTCTAAATAACATCTCTGAAGTACAGAAAATGAAGTCTCACCGTTCTTAACCTCAAAAAAAAAGCATCCTGGCTGTACTTTTTTTAAGACAGATAAGTTTGTTCTGCTGATAATTCAAAGTAACCAGCAGCATAATTCAAAGGCATCAGATCTTCTGTCTTCTTTATATTCATTGACCAGCTTTCAGAGGCGTATATGGAGATTGAAAACTTTGTATTTTGAGTTAGGTGCACCTTTCTCCTCAAAGTGACAGCTATGGTGAAAGTGCAGCCAGAGTGCTCCTTGGAGGCAAAGATGACAAAGCTTCATCTCATATAGTTTGGTTATGTTGTTAGGAGAGGCTATTCCTTAGAGAGGGACATCATGCCTGGAAAGGAGGAGGGTGGACAAAAGAGAGGAAGAGGTTTAACTGGATAGATAGAAATGGTGACTGCTGCAATGGACTCGAGTGTGTCCAAGATGATGAGAATGGCACAGGATTGGATAGAGTTCAGATCTGTCGTTCATAGAGTCTCTATGAGTTATACTTGGCTTGAGAGTAGGGTACCTTACAAACAAGAATAAAACTGCATAGATATTTACAGCTATTAATTTCCCTTTAAGTACTGCTTTAACATGGTCCCATAAGAATATAGTTGTGCCTTATTGTCCCTTCTTCTTTAAATATTTTTCTAATTTCCTTTCTGATTTTGCCTTCTATTTGTTTGATTGTGTTGTTTAATTCGTAAAATTCTCAAATTTGAGGATCCCACAAATTTACATGTTTCTCAAATTTTCTTGGTCATTTACATTTAGTTTCACCCCAGTGTGGACACAAAACATACCATGTATAGTTTCAATCATTTTAAGTGAATGGAGGCTAGTTATGTTGCCTAAGGAGCACTAGTAGTACAGTGGCTAAAGCACTTGGTTGTTAGCCAAGCTTCAGTGATTTGAATCCAATAGCTGTTCTGAAGGAGAAAGATGTGGCGGTCTGCTTCCATAAAGATTTAGAGCCCTCGTCCCGGCTTTGGACACAGCCACCATCATGAAGTTAATGCCCCAGAAGAACCAGATTGTCATATATGAACTCCTTTTTTAAGGAGGGGGTGATAGTGACCAAGTAGGATGTCTATATACCAAAGCACCCAGAACTGGCTGGCAAAAGCATGCCCAACCTTCATGTCATGAAGGCCATACAGAGTCTCAAGTCATGAGGCTGTGTGAAGGAACAGTTCGCCTGGAGATATTCCTACTGGTTCCTTACCAACCAGGGTATCCAATACCTGTGTGATTATCTCCACCTGCCCCCGAGAATGTACTCATCACCTTGCACCACAGCTGTCCTGAGACTGGCAGACCATGACCCGAAGGGCTGGAAGGTGAATGACTTGCAAGACTGCCTCCAGGAGAGGCTGACAGAGACACATACAGATAGAGCACAGGACCTCCTGGTGCCAAGAAAGCCGAGGCTGGGGCTGAGTCAGCAACAGAATTACGGTTTAGAGGTAGGTTTGGTCATAGAAGTAGTCAGCCTCCTCCATAAAGTTGGAGGGAATTTTTTGTGTGTTGAATAAACATGTAGCCAGAAAAACTCAAGGAAAATAAAAAAAGATTTACAGCCTTGAGAACCCTCTGGGACAGTTTTAGTCAGCCCTGCAGGGTTGTCAGCTGTAATTGATTTGAAGGTAATGGGTTAGTTTTATTGCCTGTTACATTAGCCCATGCTGGAGATAGTGTCGCGTGAGTTTGAGAAGAGCGCATGTTATGTCATTGTTGGGTGATATAGTCTATAGACATCTTTTCTAGGGTTTTGTTTTGTTTGTTTGTTTTTTTACCACTCGCCCCGCCCCACCCTGATTTTATTTTTTCTTTCTTTATTTCATTTCAGAGAATTTCTCTCCCTTCCAGTTATAATCAATTGTTTCCTATGCAGTGTGTTATCTGCTAAGGAGCTCAATGGTGAAGTCTGTGGGTTGAGTTTTGTCTGGTATTAATCTCATCCAGTGTATTTTTCACTATAGAAATTTCAGTTTAAAATCAGGATAGGGCATGGGTCAGAGCTGTTGTTCATTGGATCGCTATGAGCGGTAGTCAACTCAACAGCACATAACATCAATCTCTAAAAGTTTGATTTGGGCATTTACATATTTATTTATATTTCTACTCAGGAGTGGCATTGACTTCCTAAACAACATACCTCTGGAAAGTCTATGAACTTTGATAAATATCGATAGTTGAAGAGGGGCTTCAGGCCTTTTGTTCATAGTTGTTTTCAAGTTAAAGCTAATCAACAACAACTCAGCCTCTGTTTTCTAGTTTATATTATACATGAAATAAATAAACCTTGATTTGATCTAACATTTTTTCTTATTTAACCAATGATCTTCATACCTTATAGGTCTCTTTGTATTGATTTCTTTTTCTCATAATGTTTTCTCGATTATCCTGCTTCCTTGCCTGCACGATAATGTTTTATTAGATGCCGGATGTAGTGAACTTCACCATGGCAGTGTAGGTGTAATTCTGTATTTCTATAAATAGACTTGAACTTTGTTCTTGGATATAATTGAGTTACTCGTGGTCTTTGAAGCTTGCTTTTAAATTTTTGTCAAGTGGGATCAAAGCAGTTTCCCCCAAGGGTGAATTTGGTCTCACTATTGCCTCGTACTGTTGAGCCTAGTTAATTTCAGCTATGATGACTCCAGGGAACTCTGGTGGCCTAGTGGCAAGAAGCTGTGCTGTAATCCTGAAAGCATGCGGTTCGAATCACACCAGCCACTCCGCTGGAGAAAGATGAGCAATCTCCTCCCGCGCGATTAACTGCCTCTGAAAACCCACTGGAGGGTCAGCTATGAGTCATTTCTGACTCTACAGTGCACAACAAAGATGACTCCATTTGTCAGAGTAGAACTGTGGTCCAGGAGGTTTTCAAAGGCTAATTGTTCACAAGTAAGTCAGCAGGTCTTTCTTGCGAGGCACGTCTGGATAGGTTTGAACCAAAACCCACGGGTTAATAGCCCAGCACTTAAATCATTTGCACCATTCAGGAACTGGAGACTAGAAGGGAGTTTTCACTGTTTCTGTTCTTTTAGGACATAAATCTGGCCTCCAACAAAATGTGAGGTTTCAGTAGAAAGAAAATCTTACTTGGCAATGATATTAAAAAAAAATTAATCATAGATGAGTGGGATATTACAATATTTAGTAAAAATAATGTAATTGACTAACATTAAAAATTACGTTAATTATTAGTGGTGGGGAAATCTTGTGCATTTCTTTTTAAGAAAACTGATCTAATTTTCAATACATTTTAGGTGACATAAAACCAGTATAAAACAAACTCTTAAGATATCAATGTCTTAAGAAGGGGGGGAAAAGTATGAAATAAATGTCCTATTTGCTGTGAGATTAGTTCTGTGCTATGCTGGCCTTGGGGCTGAGAAGGCTATTTTCTCTGCATCCCCCCTCCTTGCCTCACCCAGGAAGGGCCTACTCTGTGTCCAGGTTTTGTTCAGCCGCTGAGTGGTTCTCTCTTCACAGAGCGCACAGATTGGGAGAATCACAAGCCTCAATGGCTCCGTCCTTCCTTGCAGCTTTGTCATTGAAAAACCTGGAGAACCCCAGACCCTAGCTCACATTCCAAGATTCCTAGATTTCAGAGGCTATCCTCTATCCCCTGAGAGACCTGAGAGGCAGGCACTAGCTTTGATGTCTACACCCCAAAGAGGAAAGAGAGGTGGGTCAGTGGTGAACCCAGGGCCTGCCTGACATGAAGAGTGGATCACCTTGCCTGGGGCCGGATCATTCTGAGCATTAGCCTGCAGTATTTGGGCTCTGCTATGACGAATGTCATTCCAACACATTCACACACCCATACAGAGAGACAGTCCAAAGAGCTGCCCAGGTCCCCATTTGCAGGAATGGATTCAGCTGTTGTTATGTGCCATCTTTATAAACAACAGATCTGGCCCTATCCTCTCCTTCATCGTCCTTGTCATGTCTGATACTATTGAGCCCATTTCTGCAGTCATTGTGTCACTCTATCTTATTAAGCGTCTTCCTCTCCTACACTGACCCTTCACCTTCCCAAGCTCATGATGTCCCTTCCCAGGGAAAAGTCCCTCCAAACAACATTCCACAACTATGTGAGACGAAGCTTCACCACCCTTGCCTCCACTGAGCACTCTGGCTGCATTTTCTCCATTGTTGTTGTTGTTGTTGTGTGCCATTGAGTCAGATCTAATCCACAGCTGACTCTCTGGCAGGCTTTCAGAGGCAGTTAATCATATGGGAGATTGCCCATCCTGCTCTCACAGTGCAGGTGGTGAACTCAAACCACGTGCCTTCAGGATTGCAGCGAAGCTTCTTGCCACTAGGCCACCAGTGCTCCCTCCATAGAGAGTGCTTATTCCTGGATCAGTGTCTTTTTTCCCAGAGGAGTGAGGAGGTAAAATCCATGGCGAACCCTTGCATGGTGCTAGTGAAGAGGAGGTCGGGCTGCTGGGGCAGAACAACCAGGGAGGGCAGGAGGAAGCCTTTATCCATTGAACTTTTTCTGCGTATGCGATAGATCTTCATTATCAACTCTGTCCTGGCTACCCCAGCTCCCCGGGGACATGCTCAATGACAGAAATTGCTTAATAAGTGGTGACGGGCACCCCCAAAGAGTAGGTGGGAGAGGAAGGCAGCTGCATTCTCACTCCTTGCTTTCTCACAGCTGATCTGTGAGATACTGGTTGGAGTTAGAAAAAGGACCACTGTCTCCGACCATGGGCTCCCACTTCTGCAGGTGGACTAAAGGCAAGGCCAGTGTCTTTGTTATGTTGCTACAACAGAAATATCACAAGTGGATGTTTTAACAACAAATTATTTCTTTCTCACAGTTTAGAAGGCTAGATGTCTGGATCCAGAGAACCAGCTCTAAAAGAAGCCTTTTTCTGTCTGCCCATCTTTCTTCCAAAGAGCTGGATTAGTGTGCCGACCTCTCCATTAGTAGAGAGTCAGCTATGCATTAGTTCTGCTGTGATGGCAATGAAATAGCAGAGTTCAAGTTTACCAGTTTTGGAGTGTCAGGCGATGACCTGAGTGCTTATAAATATTACTGCCTTTAACCTACCCATATTGTTATTATGTGCCGTTCAGTCAGAAGTGAGTCACAGCTGGAGTTCCAGTGGGTTTTCAGAGGCAGTAAATCGCAGGAGATTACTCATGTTTCTCCCATGGAGCAGCTGGCCGATTCCAACTGCCTGCCTTTCGGTTAGAAGTGCAATTTCTTACTACTAGATCACCAGAGCACTCTTTAACTCACCTAAGAGTGTTACAAACAGAGCCCTGAAGGTAGAGTGTGTATGGGCAGGTCTTCACTGAAACAGCTGTGGGTGGAGACAGCAGTGTTAAGGGCTTAATTGTTAAGTATTAAGTGGGCCTAAGACATACAGACCCTCAACCAGGTGGATTGACGTGGTGACTACTGCAATGGGCTCTTGTGTGTCAGGAAGTGTGAGGATGGTGCAGGATAGAGCAGGGTTCAGGTCTTTTGTTCATAGGGTCTCAAAGAGTTATACCTGACTCGATGGCACTTAACAACAATAAGACACACAGAGTTCTGTATTATTATTATTATTATTATTATTCAGCTCATTTTAAAGATTCATAAACTCAAGCACAGAGTGATAAGCCTGCCCTACCAGGAATATGGTTACTTTAGCACTTCTAACCTTTGAGCTAAAGAATTATGCTACCAATCCAAAGGCAGGCAATTCCAATTCACCAGCTGCTCCAAGGAAGAGGAATAGGCCAGCTCCTCTCATGTGGTACTGACTTGATGGCACATAATAACAACCATCACCACCTTTGTTTTCTGCAGCTCTGGTAGTCTAGTGGGTAAGACGTTGTGTTGTCAACTCAAAAGCAGGCTGTTCAAATTTACCAGCTACTTGACAGGAGAAAGATAAGCAATCTCTTCCAGTGTGATTCACAGCCTCGGAAAACCCACTGGAGGGTCAGCTATGAACTGGTTCCAACTCAATGACAAATAATAATAACAGCAATAACAACGATGATAATAATAATAATAAAAACACCACCAAGACCACTCTATGTCTGTATACCCATTTATGTTGTTTTGCTGTAATTAAGTGCTATAAAGTCAACTACCACTCATAACAACCCTGTGAACAACAGATCTGCATTCTGCTGTACCCTATGCCATTCTCTTCATCTCTGATATACTTGACCTCTGTTATAGTCATTGTAGCAATGACTGTTACAAGATACTGTTATAGTGATAACAATATGTACCCATCTTAGTGAATGTTTTTCTTTTGTTCCCTGTCCCTCTACCTTTCCCAGTATTAGGTCTGTTTCTAAGGACTTGTCCTTCCTGACGACATGCCCAAAGTCTGTGAGAAGAAGTTTCACCATCCTTGCCTCTGAGGAGCACTTTGGTTGTGCTTCCTCCAAGACACACACACAGACACAAACAACCACTACTTTCTTCCTCATGTGACATTCTGCCCTGTGTGTACCTCCTCAACTTTTTACAAGAACACAGGTCATTTGGAATAAGCCCCACTCTACTCGAGAATAGTTTTATGTTAGATATTAACATCTTTAAAGAATCTATTTCCAAACACAGTCACATACGTAAGTATGGAGAGTTAGGACTTCAATATAACCTCTCGGAAGCCACGAGAAGTTATATTGAAGCCATGACTGTGCCTTTGTCAAATATCAGTTGATTATATATGTGCATTGTTTCTGGACTTTGTTCTTTTCCTTTGGCCAAAATAATCTTATTTGTTCTTTACTATACACTATTTTGATTTAGTTTTTCAACAGTCTCATTCAGTGACATTGACTATATTCTTTGATTTGTGTAACCATTCTCATTCTCCTTTTCTGAGTTGTTCTTTTCGTTAACATAAACTCATTGCTTCTTCAATTTTCTTCAGTCACTTAGTGGTGATGAAACTGTTACAACATCATACAAACTCCATGCTAAAGCCCATTTCATGGTCCAGCTTTGACAGAACTCAGTGTAGGTGACTTTAGAAACCCCTTGTGTCTGAAGTGCTTCCTTTAGAGGGACCGGACTGCACCTTTTCCCCAGCATAAAGCTATACCACCTTAATCATTTTTAAAGTTTGAGAGAAGTTCCCTGAGCTCCTTAGGTGGGAGGTGGTTAGCCAAGTCTTGGGATAAAAAGTCCATCCCTAAACAGTTTGGCAAAAAGCCACGATTTAGCCCCAGACCCCCAGGAAAGTGCCCCATGCAGGCTTGTTGTACAGGAGGGCAAGTCTGTCACTGTTGAGGGCCACTGTCCAAACCAGAATTCCATTTCCCAAGAAGAGAACCCAGAATCCATGGACGATGAAAGGACTGAGAAAAAGGGAAGCTTGGAGGTTTTCGAAGCTGTAAAGGCCCTAGCAGTGGACTGCAGGACCCAGAGACATCTGAGCAGTCCAACAAACCAGTGGCAGCAAAGGGGAAACGTCTCCAAGGAATGACTGGACATAGTCTGTTTAAGTGTTTAATAAATGTTAAGAAGGAGGTAGTTGATACATTAGCTGAAATGCAATGGGTTGAGGGCAAGGACAGGGATTTGATAAACCAGCTTTGTATTTGTATATGTAACCAATTTTTCAAGCTTGTTGCTAATTAATTCTAATTCCAGACTTACTGCAGTTGGGAAAGACGTCTACAGCTTGCTGTGGAGTGGCCAGCAGGTATACTATCCCA
Source organism: Elephantulus edwardii (assembly GCF_000299155.1). Taxonomy (NCBI): domain Eukaryota; kingdom Metazoa; phylum Chordata; class Mammalia; order Macroscelidea; family Macroscelididae; genus Elephantulus; species Elephantulus edwardii. Next base: position 321,771 of record NW_006400117.1, read on the forward strand.
TTCATACTACTGTGTGGAGTACTCTAAAACCCAGAACAAAAGAATCCATTTTAAAATCTACCCCATTCTTTTTGTTTTTATATTACAGGAATTTGTATTGTGGTGGTTCAGGAAGAAGAATTGTTATCAGCAGCAACAAAAAGCCATCAGTAAACTCATGAGAGTTGCCTCATTTCTTTTGTTCCCATTTATAGTTGTTCAAAATAGGAGATCAAATTATATGCCAGTTGCTACATCATTGTCAGGGCATAAAGCCTCATATGTTTTAAATTTTGGAGAGGCAAAATTATCCCTCCTGACGTTGCAGAATGGAAGGGTCCAATTTCTCTTAAGCTATTGTAATATTCTCCAACAAGGTCCCTGTGCTTAAGCAAGGGAGACATATGCCACTCAGGCTTGGCTGACTGAATGATTTTACCGACAAAGTTTATGAGACTAAACCAGAAAATGGCCAAATATACTACAAAGAGAGACATGACCACTTTATAGCCAAACACACAGTTTTATGACTGAAAAAAATCCATAGATTCTATGTTTGGGAAACTTACTCTTCTAAATTTTTCTCTTATGCTATGGCCATGAATGTGGTATTAGGACGCATGAAACTATTATTTCTCATTATCCCTATCATCTTCTGCTACAACCCCTATTTTTAGGTTAACAGGAAATTGAGAACTCTTTGAAACTGATAAAAACAACATATCTGAGCATAAATATCACTTTCTTATATTTCAGCGTAAATTACACCTCACCTGGTATCTGTGACCTTCACTTCCTCTTCTTTTACTTTGAAGTACTTATGACACTTTGTAGTCACAAGTGTGTGTGTGTTTTAAGTCTGTCTTTATAAATGGTAAGCATCCCGAGAGCAAAGTCTTCAGCTGTCACCTCTGGTGTCTAGAACACAACCTGCCTTGAAGGGGGATTGAAGAAATGCTTGCTGAATGACTGAATGATAGGTGAATGAGCAAATGAGTGAACCTACAAATGCCAGATCCCTTTAAAAGTAGACCAAAAAGAATGAAAATAGAGGAGCTTAATGCATAAGTATTCATGTGTTCCATTTAATTTTGGACAATTTCCAGTTTTCCAACTTTCAAGCTACGAACACATGCAGAGGAGCACTGCTTGGTTTGGAATTGGAAGGGAGTGTGGCAGGGCTGTATTCTCTCTCCATACCTGTTCAAACTATCTGCTAAGCAAACTATCTGAGAGACTCTATGAAGAGGAATGTGACATCAGATTGGAGGGAGACTCATCAATAACCTGTGTTATGCAGATGACACAACCTTGCTTGCTGAAAGTGAGGACTTGAAGCACTTGTAGAAGATCAAGGAATGCAGCCTCCAATATGGATTGCATCTCAGTATCAAGAAAACAGATTCCACTGGACCAATAAGCAGTGTCTTGATGGATGGAGAGGAGATTGAAACTCTCAACAGTTTTTCATCTTGCTTGGATCCACAATTAATGAGTAGTCAGGAAATAAGGAGACACATTACACTGGGAAAATCTACAATTAGGGACCTTTCCAAATTATTGAAGAGTAGTGATGTCAGTTTGAGGATTAAGTTGCGTTTGATTCAGGACATAGTCTTTCCGATTACTAGCTATGCATCTGAGACCTGGACAATGAATAAGGATGACAGAAAAAGAATTGACACCTTTGAGCTCTGGTGTTGGAGAAGAGCACTGAACATCCTATGGACAGCCAAGGGAATGGATATGTCTTGGAAAGAGTGCAGCCGGAGTGCCCTTTGGAGGAAGAACGATGAGGTTTTGCCTCACATACTTTGGATATATTCCTACGAGGGTCTGGCTATTCCTTGCAGAGGGACAGGCTGTTGGGAAGGATGGACAATTGGCAAAGGAGAGGAAGACCTTCAACCAGGTAGATTGACATGGTGACTGCTGTAATGGGCTCTTGTGTGTCAGGAAGTGTGAGGATGGCACAGGACAGGACTAGTTCAGTTCTTTTGTTCATAGGGTCACTATGAGTCGTACTCGATTCGATGGCACCTAATAACAGCAACAACAACGGCTAAAAGTGAATAGACTTCCAGCTTTTTATCTGCAGTTTTTAATCTTCAAAATACAAAGACAAAAAAACAAAAACAAAAATCCCAAAACAAAACACAACACAAAGACCTCCTTAACCAGAGGACTCTGAGGGGAGCTACTTGTCACTTGAAGCAGATATTGACCCCAGAGAAGCAATCAAATGGTCTTGCTGCTACTGAGATAAGAGCTCATTCTCTCTGCCTCTCCTGTAGTAGCAGCTATGGTCAAACCAGGCTTTGTGGTAAGAAGGAGTTAGTCCCCAGGTACAACCACAAGGCTTTCCATGACAATAACATGTACCCTGAGTCTCCAGAACCTCAGGAAGGGGTTCTTACTCTCTTTGAGGTAAGAGGGTGGGTGTAATGTGAATTTTAATGACTCCAGGGCACTAAAGACCCCCCACAAGTATCTCAGCAAATATTTTTATCATAGTGACTAAGAAAGGTTGCTGAACACAGTATTCTAAGAACCATTTGGCTAAACTTTGTCATCTTGAGCTTGGAACCTAGATGGACAGAAGGCACCTAGGATCATATAATGAATAAAGAGCAGTACTGGGACTGATTTATTTCTTTCTTTTATTTTCTTTCTAGTAAGTAACTCATTCATTTATTTTTAATATGGGAAAGAATTTTTTCAGCCTCTGAATTTTACTTTATTTGGATTCCCATTCATTCATTTTTGCACACTTTTCCCCCTGCTCACCCCTAACCCCTAGTTAGCTTTTCTCTTTGACAAGTGAAAACAAAATTATTTTATTGTTATACTGTTCCCCCACCCCCCGACCCCCACCAGTCCACTCCACTACGTAGGTTTCATTCTGGACTCTTGTCATGACAATAATACCTAATCATATCTTCCTCCTAAACAGTACTCTCCCCCATCTGTTTCAATCCAGTATCTTTATCTATCCTCTCTTAGTTTTCCCCCGACTCCGATATCAGTCCCACTTTACTACAGTGGCATTGTGCAATATTTGTCCTTTTGTAACAGAGATATTTCACTTATCATAATGTCCTCCAGAGTCACCCATTTTGTATAATATTTCATGAGTTCCTTGTTTTTTCAATGCAGTATAGTATTCCATTGTGTGAATATACCACAGTGTCTCTATCCGTTTGCTTGTTGATGGGTACTTGGGTTGCTTCCAACTCTTTGCTATTGTGAACAAAGCAGCAATAAACATGGGTGTGCATATATCTGCTTGGATGACAGTTATGGTTTCTTTAGGGTATATTCCCAGTAGTGGAATGGCTGGGCCAAATGGTATTTCTATTTCCAGCTTTTTGAGAAAGCACCATACTGCCTTCCAGAGTGGCTGTACCATTTTATTTGTGACTTTTATTTGGAACCAAGGATGAAGGTTGAGTTAGATGAAGAAAACATCTAATATATTCTTTAAAAATTCTTAGGCCATCATAATGCTATTAGTTTCAGGATTCTCTCAAAGATGGATTTCTATAAGTTGTTTTGAATTTCCAGTACATCTTTCCAGAATGACTCTTACAAACATCTTTCACACACAGAGACACAGCTATACACATAGAGACACAGATATACACACACACACACAGACACACACACAGAGACACAGCTATAGCAAATGGAACACTGATGAAATTGCTAATTGCGACCATCAAGAAGTCATCAGCTATTACTAATCTAACAGATCTTACATGTCATATAACAAGACCTGACACAAAGGTTATTGAATATGCATAATTGAAAATGCACAGCACATGTGATTAAAAATACAGAATAACACATGTGTCATCACCAACTGTCACTTCTTACTGAGGAGCCCAACAGCTGTCCAACACCCTTGTGAGATGCCGGCTAATATAGGGTTGGCAGCAATAGAGAATGCTGGATATAATTGACTGGAAGGAGCTGACCAAAAGACAAGGGAAGTAGGCTGGATATAATTAAGGAAACTGGAAATTTATAATTTGATGTCATTAAAAATGGGGAAAAATATGACAGCACTTTTTGTACATAAAAATACGTTTTCATATGAAATTGACTATTCATTTATAGGTAACTGCAAAAGGAACAAGGGCAGCATGGACAACATGGGGAAGGCCAAGTCCAATCACACCTCCACTAAGGGGTTCTGCCCCCATCAATAACATGCATAGTACCAAACAAATAGCTACAAGATCTGGCATGCCCACCCTCCTTCAATTACTTCTACTAATCATTGGGTCAAATATTCATTACAAATTGACTCACAAACTTGACTTTACTAAAAATTTGGGTTTTATTAGGGAAATAGGTTAGGGGGTAGGGGAGAAAAAGGATACCATAAAGTGCAGCAGTCTCAAGCCAGGTTAACTGCAAGACATACTTTCTCAATTCAGACAGCATCTCAGTCAACAAGTGAAAGTCCAGGCTTAGTCAGTTGTTTGTTGTTATGTGCTGTCAAGTCACCTATGACTCATAGCGACTCTATGTACAACAGCTCTGAACCCTGCTCTATCCTGAGCCAACCTATTGTCTCTGACACACCTACAGTCATTATTCTAGTCATTCAATCAATCCATCTTATTGAGTGTCTTCTCTTCCTGTACTATCCCTCCACTCTCCCTAGCATAATGTCCCTCTCCACGGACTGGTCCCACCTGGCAACATGCCTAAAGTATGTCATATGGAGCTTCAGAATCCTTGCCTCCAAGGAGCAGTCTGCTTTCACACTCTCCAGGATAAATTGTTTGTTCTCTTAACAGTCCATGGTATATTCAATACTCTTCCCCTGCACCACAGCTAAAAGGCTAATTTCTCCTTCTATCATCCCTAGTCATTATCAGGCTTTCTGATGCATAGCACATAATTTTAATGACTTTGGCCTGGATCAGGCACACCTTAGTCTACAAACTGACATCATTGCTCTTCAGTACTCTGGAGATGCCACTGACAGCCAACTTTCCCAATACAATTTGTCTTTATTTCCTTACTTTTGATACCAAGAGTTGATTGTGGAGCCAAGCAAACAAAAGTTGTTAACAATCTCAATCTCTTCATCTAGTGTGATGCTGCCAATCAGCACACTGGTGAGAATCTTTGATTTCTTGATGTTAAGCTTCAATTCTGTATATTAAAGACTGTAGTCCTTGACCTTCTGAAGCACATGCTTCAGGTCCACCTCAGTTTCAGCAAGCAAGGTTGTATCATCTGCATAAGGTATGCTGTTGATGAGTCTTCCTCCAATCCTGATGCCACATTTCTCCTCATAGAGCCCAGCTTCCCAGATGATCTGTTCCACATATAGATTGAAAAGGTATGGAGATAGGACACATCCCTGGCATACACCCTTCCCAATTTTAAACCATGCAGTGTTTCCTTGCTCTAGTCTGACAACTGCCTCCTCGTCCAAGTGTATGTTTTGTATAAGCGCCATGAGTGTTCTGGGATTTCCATTCTTCTTAGAGTCATAGTTTATTGTGATCCACACAGTCAAATGTCTTGACTGGAACAGCACATCAACAGAGAACTGCCAGATGTGCAGGCTAGGTTTAGAAGAGGTCGTGGTACTAGAGATATTATAGCTAATGTTAGATGGATCAGATTTAGCCTAGCAACACAAATAAAAGAAGCCTCTGGTTTTCTCAATCATCCACCTAACTTTGTCTCAGCAGTCACAAGTCAGCTCTTCCTTCAATTGTCTAGCAAGCAGAATCTTGAACTCTGTTTCCAAGACTCCATCAGGCTATACCTCACTACACTCTACAGTCTGACCAGCTCTCCCTCTTATTTTGGCCCCACAGCTGTTGAAGATGTAAACGATGCTGATCAATGGGTGAACCATATGTCTGCAGCTGAAGGATCTAAAGACAATGCCTCCAGGGAGGCTAAGATATAAAAGCCTCTTTCACAAGTCCTGCATTAGAGCTATATTTTTCAGGGCCTACAAATATCACAATATATAAAACAATGGTTTCTTATCTCTGTGCACTGCCTTACTGCAGTCTGCTCTCCACACAACAGCCTGAATGATTCTACTGAGGTCAGACCAAGTCATACTTATTGAAATTCCCCAGTGGCTTCTTATCTTACTGGCAATACCCAGTAGGCCCTAATGATTTGATCCCCCCATTATCCTTCTGTCTACATTTCACACAGTTCTTTCTTTACCCTGCCTCAGTTGAAACACTGACCCTCTGGATGTTTCTGGAGAATGTCAGGTATGTTACTGCACCAGGACCTTTGCATGTAGCATGTACTGTTTCTCTCTCTCTCTCTCTCTCTCTCTCTCTCTCTCTCTCTCTCTCTCTATTTTGCTTTGATGACTTAGCATTAAGGAATTACACTGCCAACTCAAAGGTGTGAATCTACCAGCTAGTTGGGCAATCTCCTCTCGTGCAATTTACAGCCTCTAAAAACCTGCTGGAGGGTCAGCTCTTGTTTAGTTCTGACTTGCCAATACACAACAACAACAACAACATGGTTTTTAGAAGTTTTCTCAACAAGTACTCCCCTAGCTTGCATTTACAGAAGCCCTGGTGTTGTACTTGTTGTAACAGAAAGATTAGTGGTTCCAAGCCACAGATATTTTTCACAGAATTCCGTGGTTTTCAACTCCACAGAAGAAAAATAAGAAAATAAATCTTAATCTTGTTAAGGATTGTTGTTGTTGATTGCATTCAAGTCAAGCACTACTCATAGAGACTCTAGGAACAAAAGGCCTGAAGTCCCTCTACAACTATCAACATTTACCAAAGTTCATAGTGTCCGGAGGCAAGTTGTTTAGGAAGAGGATGCCACTTCTGTTAAGGTTTATAGCTTTAAAAAGTCAATGGCTACTCTTGTTTCTCTTCAGATCAAATAAATCTTTAAAAAAAAAAGTCAATGGAGAATTGTCATAAATTGTAAGCAAGCATGGCAGGGAGTTTAGGGTGGTTTTTTTGGGGGAGTTGTTTTTCTTATACCTCTATGTGTAAATCTAGGGAGCTCTGGCGGCCTAGTGGTTAGAAACTGTGCTGCAATCCCAAAGACATGTGGTTACATCTACCAGATGCTCCACTGGAAAAGGATGGGCAGTTTCCTCCTGTGTGATTTACTATTTAGGAAAAACCCCTTGAAAGTCAGCTATAGGTTGGTTCTGACTCAGGAACAAACCACATTTATAAAACTGGACTCTCTCACCACCACCTCTACTTTCTATCACCCTTTTGTCATTTATTTTCCATAGTGTCTTTCTCCTTCATGTGTTTTGATTTATTAGTCAATGATTCTGAACAGGTTTTAGCTGAGATTTTTATTTAGACGGACTGAGAAGAAAGGCAAGTTGTTGGAAATCAGCCAAAGAAAAGCCCCGTGGATCCCTAAGGCCCATGGTGGTCATGAGGTGAGGGACAACTCTAAGGCAGCTAACAACAGAAGTCTACATACACAGTTGTTTTGTTTTTTGTTTCCCCCTGCATTATTTGTTCTCCTGTAAAATATATCCATGAGGATAAGGATTTTTTTTTCTCTATTTCCTGATATAACCAAGAACAGTACCAAATATATACTCTTTTTTTTAATACTGTTTATTTACAAAGTTCAACTACATTGTTTTTTCACACAAGATCCTTCCCATTTCCTTCACATCCTCCCCTCATCAAATTGTATTACCCTATGATTAACCTCCCACCCCCCGCACCCATCCTCACCCCTCTGCTCCCACCCTCTCTTGGATCCTTATATTCATTCTACAATAATGGTTTTATACAGTATTTGCCCTTTTGGAACTGAGTTAGCTTCCTCAGCATAATGCTTTCCAGTCCCTCCCAAGTTAGGTAATAATTTACAGAATTATTGCTTCTGTGTGTTGTGTAGTATCCCATTGTGTGAAGGTACCATAATTTCTCAATCCATTTGTTTGTGGTTGGACATCTGGGTTGTTTTGATGTTCTTGAGATGATGAATAATGCTGTTATGAACACTGGTGTACAAGTCTCCATTTGTGCCTCAGTCCTCATTCTCTTGGGGTATATTCTAAGCAGTGGAATAGGTGGGTCATATAGAATTTCTATGTACAGCTTTTTGAGGAAGCACCAAACTGCTTTACAGAGTGGTTGTACTGTTGTACAATCCCACCAATAAAGTCGAAGAATTCCTATCTCACCACATTCTCTCCAATATTTATTACTTGCTGCCCTTTTAAACTTTGCCAGTGATACCGGAGTGAGATGGTACTTCATTGATGTTTTGATTTGCATCTCTCTTATTGCTGTGATTTTAAGCATTTCTTCATGTGTCTGTTTGCCATTCTTTTTTGAGATGATCTTGCCAAATGTTTGTTCCCAATCAGCAGGTTTTCTTTTCACCCTGTTGGCAAAAGTTTTGATGCAACACATGGATTTATTCTTTAGGTCATGAATTTTATCCTCTTCAGATTGTGCATTTCTGGCTGTATTTGGAAGTCTCTTTATACAGTACACTAGGGCTTCTAAGCTTGATCCCATCTAAGCTTGTCTCTTATGAACGTTATGGTTTTGGACTTTACTCCCTGGTCTCTGATCCACCTTGAGTTGATTTTTGTGTATGGTGTGAAATGTGGATACAGTTTCAGCTTTCTGCAGGTGGAAGTCCAGTTTTGTCAGCACCATTTGTTGAAGAGGTTGCCATTTCTCCATTAGATAGGTTTTCATTCCTTGTCGAATATCAGTTGACCATAGATAACTAGGTCTATTTCTGGATTCTCAGTTCTGTTCCATTGGTCTATGTGCCTGTCATTGCACCAGTACCAAGCTGTTTTGGTTACTACTGCTGTATAGCAGGTTTTGAGGTCAGGGAGTACTATGCCTCTCACTTCAAACATATACTCTTATTTTTCTTATATACTATTGAATAGGAACCAATCCTTAGCTGACCTTCCAGTGGGTTTTCAAAGGCAGTTAATTTCACAGGAGGATATTGCCCCACCATTCTGCAAGCATGTTCTAGGACTCAACAAATATGTATACGGGTTTTTTAAAAATTTCTTGAAAATTTTCTACTAGTTTATTTACAAAATTGAAATACATTGTTTTCAAGAACAAATTCTTTCAATTCCCTCAGCCTTCCACCCATCAAATTGTACAAACCCATGATTAATCCCCCTCGCCTGCACATCCTAATCCCTCTGCTTCCAGCCTCTCCCACTCCTCCTGAATCCTTATACTCATTTTACAATAATGGTTTTATACAATATTTGTCCTTGTAGGACTGAGTTAGTTCACTCAGCAAATATATATATTTGTTGAATGAATGGCAGAAGGTTTCCCATATAGAAGTTCAAGAAAGTCAACATCTGTCCTTTAATAATTAAATCATTAGCTGTTTGCTGAAGCCCTGCTTCAGCCTAGCTGTAAGGAAATTTCTTTGGAAAAGACGTAAGTGAAAACATCCAACTTTAATACAAAATTGATTTGGAAATTGTGTCAGAAGAATTTCAAATGAAATGGGGGCACAAAAAAGGGTGAGATGCATTCTATTGCTGGTAACTTTGGGTGACTGGAACTGACACTATGGAAGACATGGCATTTGAAGGTACCTTAACCACTTTCTAGGGGCCTCAACATACACACTTGGAAGCTGGTTCAGCATTTCCTCGAAGCACATCATAGGAGCTGGCTCTGACACTCTGGCCCTGATCCCATCAGCCTGACAGAACCATGGCTGAAAGAAACTTGGGCAGAGATTTAGCCTCTTCCTCAGACACTTGGGCCACCTGTAACGGCTACTCTTATGTGTGAACATAGCCAGACTATGTTGTTGTGTGCCATTGAGTTGGCTCCAATGCATGACGACCTTATAGTCAGAATCACAAAGATGTGGTGAAAATCGGGAGAAATTGTCCTCTTTAGATCAGGAAGAAAGCTTTGTTCACTTTGCTTATTGAGTGAGCCTGCATTTCTCTTAGGGCAGAGTATGTAGAACCACCTTTAAGGGTTTCCTGGGTTGAGTCTTTATAAGAGCAGATTGTCAGATTCCAACACCCTTGAAGCTGCTGGGTGATTCAAAACACTGACCTTTAAATTAGTCAAGTGTCTAACTGTTTTGCCACCATGGCTCCCTGGCCAGATTACACCGCCCAGCGATTTAATCAAATAAGTATCTAGGTTTTGCTATGGAAGTCTCTTACAGATGTGGTTGGCATCTACAATCAATTGACTTTAAGTCAAGATCAACTCAACTCAACTGATTGCTCTGGTTTGTTTCCAAGGTTATAGGTTGCAGGGAAGGAGATTGCCCATCTTTCTCTCAAGGAGCCACTGGTGGGTCCACACCACCAGAGAGGTGCTGCCTTTGGGTGGGCAGTGCACCTCTCTAAGAATTACACCACCAGCGCTTCACTCAGTGTAGGTCATGTCTCTTGATAACCTGGTGGGCCTCATCTAAGCAGTCAAAACTGACGTTGCCCCAGGAAGACGAAATGCTGCGTCAGGACTGCAGCATCAGATCCTGCAGAGTGTCCTGCCTGCCAACCTGACTTCCAGATTTTTTACTTCTGGTCTCCACAATCACACAAGACAACTCCTCTTGTTTTGTTTTGTTTTATTATGTGGCTTTAGCTTTGAGAGCCTTGACAAGTATGCCATCCCAGAGGACCCCGGGGAGAAAATGGGAGCGATCACATCTGGCAGGCAGAAGGCAATGCCTTCAAGTCAGGTCAAAGCACTAGTGTCTCCATGATGTTATCCTGGGAGCTCGAGACTCTGGGCAGGAGATCAGAGCCTTGCTGGGCTGGGCAGTGGGAGCCAGGCCAGCAGGCTCTGAGGAGAACTGGGCCCCAAGGGAGCCTTTGTGAGGGCCAAATAGAGTGGCATTCAAGAACCAGGATAAAGTAGCAGGCCCTGGGGCCCTGAACAGCTCTCTTGTCTCTGTCACCTGGTAGCCTTGAGGTCCCATTTGTCTACGAAAGGGTAGATGTTTGGAGAGGGGGCAAAAAAAAGACTAGTTGCCCTGGCTATCTCAAATCTGACCTCCTGTTCCCGTTTCAAACTTTAGAACTAAGTCCTCTTTTTCTTTGTTCCTGTTTATTGCTTTCTTCTTCTATGAACCCAAACACCTTTATACGCTGAGAAACAGGTAATGTGAAGGCTTGGTTTTAGAGATACTGTATTTGGCTGTTTTAAAAAGTAAGGATGTCCATTTAAAGATTAAGATGCTAATGATCCAAACCTTTGTATTTTCAGTTTCTTTTTATGCATCTGAGAGTTGAAAAATGAATGAAGGTGAGAGAAGAATCAATGACTTTGAATTGAGGTGTTGTTGAAGAGTATTGAATGCCCCATGAACTGCTGAAAGAACAATGTTTTTAAGGGAGTGAAACCAGAGAGCTCCTTAAAGGCAAGGCTAGTGAAATGTCCTCTCAATTGCTTTGGGTATATTTTCAGGCAGAGTCATCCTTAAAGAGAGAGATCAGGCTGAGAGGAAGACATTTAATGAGATGGATTGATGTAGTAAGGACCACAGTGAGCTTGAGTATGACAGAGGTCTTGAGGACAATGCAGACTAAGGCAAGATAAGTCTTTGTTGTTTGTAGGGTCATTACAAGTCGTAGTCAATTTGATGGCACCTACCAACAATAGCAATCAAAATATTTTACTGATCCATTCCCAAATCTTGAGACTATTGGACTTCATGACTACTGGATGTTATTGTTAGGTGCTATTGAGTTGACTCTAACTCATTGGAGCTCTAGGTAATATAGATAAAAAAAAAAAAAAAAACGATCACATGCTATCCTCACCCTCTCCGCCATTCTCAAGGCTGTTGATGCAATCACTATGTCAGGTCATCTTCTTGAGGGTCTTCTCCTTTGTTGGCTGCCTATGCTTTGAAGCATGGTGTCCTTTTCTAAGGACTGTCCACCTCTGAAGTATGTGAGATGAAATTGGGAGGGCATGAAGGAATTGGACTAGCATGGGGGTCAGTGAAGCTGTGTCTCTTCACTGTGTGGATGCTTGGGGAGGGCTTCTGGGCGCCTGCGCAGCTCTGAGTTCTGTGAGAAAGAAGTAAAAGCAGCTCTGAGAGGGCTGTGCCCATGGCTCTGAGTTCTGCTGCTCTGTCCTGGCCACCACTGTCAGATTACCCAAAGCTAAGGTAAGCATAGGCTTGCTTGTGCTTACTGAACAATTTTCGTGAAAATGTCACATTCTTTTCTCCACCACCACATCAATGATTCTGCTTCTAGGTATGGCTGGCATCTGTCTTTCCCTCACTCCACAGCAACTTTCAGACAATCAAAGCTTCTTTGCAAATTTACAACCGCAGACAGGGATGGAGTAATCGGTAAGCAAAGCTAAGCCCAGGCTCACATGTCCTTCCCTGCTTATCTACAGTGAACCATTTCACATGTTTTCACCACATCAAAGACTCTGCTTCTAGGTATGGCTGGCATGTGTCTCTCTTCCAACACCATAGCACCTTTCTACCTTTTTTTTTTTTTTTACATTTGAATCCCTGGTAGGATAAAATACCAAGTAAGCAAGGTAAATGTACCAATTAATATGAAACAACTGTGAACTTACTGGGTCGTCTGTCTCTGCTGGCCATGCCTGGGGTGGCCTCTACTAAGTGGTGGCAGAGGGGCTAAGCTCACAGTGCACAGCCCTTCTCCCCTCAGCCTGGGTACACACTGGGCATACACCCTAGAAGTCTGCTACTCCAACTACTGTGTTGGGTCCAAGTCCTCTCCCTGGCAGGTGGCCAGCGTATACTCTTTGCTTTTCTTACTGACTCTCTTTCCTGTTGGCTGTGAAGATGAATAAAGAGAACCCCAGCGAGGGGACCTCATTGCTGCTTTGGGACATTATTCTGCACATGTACTGGGAAAATGTCAAGGACCCAAAACTCAACATTTGTGCAAATGACAGCCAGCCTGTTGAGATTCCACCCCTTCACTGATGTCATGAGATGTCGTAAATACGTAACTCACCTTGAAGGTAGAGGGATGTGGAGGGGACAAGAAGTAAAGCCACATGGCTCTTCCCAAAAAGCTCTTCTCTCCATGTTTATCTACCAGGCCAGGATATTCTCATTTAGTGTTTGAAGAGTGGATGAGGCTGAGAGTAGCAGCATAGAGAGAGAACAGAGCCCTCCTCTGGGGAGAAGTACACTAAGGGGTCCAGTCTCTGAAAGTCATTGCTTACACCTTGGCCTGGAAGTACCCACCTTGATGATCTAATGACAGAATCAGCAGCTCTATGGATGAATTCAAGTTTGACCAGAACGTCAGTATTGGTTAGTTATTTTAGGCTCAACTCATTGCCATAGAGTCAGAACCAGCAGATAGCTGAGCCTCCAGTGGATTTTCAGAGGCCGTAAATCGCACATGAGGAGATTGCCACTTTTTCTCCCAAGGGGTAGCTTGTTTTAGAAAAATACCAAAAGCAACAAAACAAAAATGGCAAAACATTTTTCCCCCTCGTACACTACCTTCTCTAGCAGCCTTGAGTGAAGATTTTTTACGTTCTCAGAGTGCATGAGAAATAAAATCAATACTGGAGGCCGATGCGCCGTGGCCCACCCTCACCGAACCACAATCCTCCCCCAGCTCCTCCTGTCCGAGTGAGCTGTTTTCTCTCAGCAAGGCCTGGCCTGGAGGTGCTGACACAAAGGAGCAGACCTATCTATGCCTCTGCCCTCAAGAGTTTCCAGTCTGTAGATTAGGTCATGGCTTGTTTACCATACTTATCGCTGCTGTTCCCACAGTACATGGTGCACAGAACTCCACTGCTGTCAGATGATCTCAACCCACAATGCCTTGTGCACTACGGAGTAGAGCTGCTCCCTCCAGTTTTGTGGCTGTAATCTGTGAAAGCAGGATAGCCGAGCATGTTAGGTTTGGCAGACAGACGCACAGAAATCACTAAATAAATGCTTGTTGGAAATAGAAGAAAATTGTCCCCTCATCCTAATCACTATGAATATCTTCCCTATGTATTTCACAGCAGCTGTTGGATCATGGTAAGCTCCACTTCAAAGGTCACTTAAAGAGGCCCAGATGCAGATGCTACAAAGGAGGAAGGTAGGTGGACTCCTTCCATTTGGATCAGGGAGCACTAGTGGCCTAGTGGGGAGCTCTCGTGGCCTAGAAGCAAGAAATTATGGTGCAATCTGGAAGGCACGCAGTTTGAGGGCAACAGCCACTCCATGGGAGAAGGATAGGCAATCTCCTCCCATGCGATTAACTGTCTTGATAAGTCACCCACCAGAGGGTCAGCTATGGGTTGGTTACAACAGTATACTAGAACAACAATAACTACAGTGGCCTAGTGAGTAGGGAGTTGAACTGCCAGCCCAAAGGTTCATGGTTTGAATCCACCAGCTGCTCTACAGAGGAAAGATAGACAATCTCCTTCTGTGAGATTTCTAGCCTCTGGAAACCTGCTGGTGGATTAGCTATGAATTGATTCTGACATGAGGGCAATGAGCTATTGTTTGTTGTCCAGAGGTCCAGAGAGAAGAAGTAGGTACCCAGGGTTCCATGATCAGCACAGGCAGCTTATGGACACAGCTTTCTGCCCAGGGCACGCCTCACCACGCTGGCCTTTCAGCTGATACGGCCCACCATTTTTCTTCTTGTGGCTGAATTCATCTCCTGACTGGTTCTAGGCATCACAGGCATCTCATTCATCACCAGGAGGAGATGGGAGCTTAGTGCTTTGGGGCAGATGCGGGCTGTGTCCTCTGGCCTCTGCCTGTGCCTTTGGACCAGAACCATGTCCTCTGATGTGACCATTTGGACCCAGCTTCTCTGTTGTCACTGTGTCAGATTATCCTCCCCAAACCAGGCAATGTGTGCACCAGAAGGGCTGGCCCTCACCCAACGCCCAGCCTCACCAACCCTGTTCCCAAACCCCCAGGGGCTGGCACGGGGATGACTGTGGCAGATATTACTTAGTAATTAAGAAGAAAACGGGTGGAAAGAAGTGTGCACATTATTTTGGATTTTGCTGTTGTTGTTGCTACATCAAAAGACTTCTGGCTTCCAAATGGTCACGTGGCACTGCCCCTCAGTCACAGCCTGCCCATGTTTGTGGCTCCCAGGGC
>NW_006400117.1:336964-386386 GCF_000299155.1 Elephantulus edwardii
GCGCGCGCGCGCGCGCGTGCTGTAGAGTTGAGTCAGCATCGTGGGCCAGACAGAAGCTGCGCTTGAACCATGCGATCAGCGGCCCTCGGCAGAGCTCGAGTAACAGTGATTCCTAATTGCACGTTACATACCACCTTATAAATCACCTCCGCATCCGTTATTTATCTCACCCTCACAGCTCTGTTAGGTTGGCAGAAGATTACTTACTGGGAAGAAGCAAGACTAGTTTTGTTTCGTTGTCTTTTTTGGGGCTGGGGTGGGGTGGGTTGTGGTTTTTAAATTTCAGGAAGCATAGATTGGCTGTGCTCCTCACCACAATTCCTGGTGTGAAAAGTCCACCACAGGGATATAAAATAACTTGTGATGGGATGATGGAGTTAATCCCCAAGCAAAATCAGATTGGCACTGAGCCAGCACCGCTGGTTTTTAAGCTCTTTTGCCCTATAACCTTTGGCCAGGTACTGCCCACTCTGGGTCTCGGTAAAATAAGGTTATGACCCCCCAGGGCCTTGCCTACCTCTCTAAACACTGTTGTTGGGTTTGTTCTGCATCTGAGTACCCCTCCATTGAGTCAGAGGCCATAAATCTTAATGGGCATAGATTGCTTGTTTTTCTCCCTTGGAGTCACTAGTGAATTCAAAACATCAGAGAAGCTCAGCCTTTCAGTTAGCTGCGCAACACATCACAGACGATGCCATTGGAACACTTAATGTTCCGTGGTCCCTCAAAAGAATAAACATGTCTTGGAAAAAGTGCAATCAGAATGTTCCTTGAAGGCTGGGATGGTGAAACTTCATCCCTCATACTTTGGGCATGTTGGTAGGAGGGGCTGGTCTTTGGAAAAGCACATCATGCTTGGAAAGGTGGGTGGATATTGAGAGAGAGGAAGACCCTCAAAAAGATGGACTGACACGGGAAAGGTATTAATGGGCTCGAGTGTATCAGAGATGTTGAGGATGTACAGGATAGGGCGGGGTTCACATCCATTGTTCTGGGGACACTATGAGTTGCAGCTGACCTTATGACACCTAACAACAACAGTGACTAACATGCTGGGCTGCTAACCAAAAGCTTGCATGTTTTAGTCCATTAAGAATTTCTTAAAGAAATGTCTGGCAGTCTATTTTCTGAAAAGCCTGCATAGCTCAGTTTTGCTCTGACACACATTGGGCCACCAGAGGCTGGAATAGACTCAGTGCTGTTTTTAAGTGCCTTCACATTGACTGTGGTTCATAGCAATCCCATACACAGTTGGACAAAGCAAAACATGCCTGGTCCCATGCCATCTTAAGACATCATTGTCTCTGCATTTGAACCTACTGTAATAACCGCTCTGTCAATCCACTTCTTAGAGGATCTTCCTTTTTTTCATTGACCGTCTACTTTATTAAGACGTGAGGCCAATGTTCCTGCTGAAATCAAGAAATTCATAGCTAGCAATGTCATAGATTGTGCCTTACGTAAACGTTTGACCCAATCTGTGCTTTTCTTTTTAAAAGAGTGATATCTATACTCATGAAACCCTCCTGAAATCCCAAAAGGACTGGAAGGAGATGATGGTGTCCAGAGACTGATAGATACCTACCTGCAGTGCGATTCCTCTGATATGGCTGAAGAAAGTAAGAGTCTTTCCATTCCCTCACTGATAGCAGACAGGGATGGGATTAGAAGCCAGACTCTCATCTTCACTCGTGGTCAAGTTCAAAGAATAAGTCAGAATGGCCATTTCCCCTTCAGCTTCTTGGCTTGTTAGGAGCTTAACAGCTCCAAAACTGCCCAGGTGGTGTGCATGCTCCTCTTCTGCTTGGACAGCAAATCTGGTAAAGCAGCTGCAAATATCTGCTTTAAGTTGTGTTGTCAATTGTTTCTTAATCCAGTAATATCCTGGGAAACAAACAAAAAAATAAGCAGAAGCTCAATCAGTCATGTGGTCATGCTCAAAATGGTCTAGCTCATATATTAAAGTGCTAAACCCAGTAGAAATGGCAATTGTCACCCGCTCAGTGGGCAAGGCACAAGGCTGAAAGGTAGAACTTTGATCGATAGACATGAAACAGTCACATTTGCTTCTTCTTTCCACCTCTGACAAAGTATAAATGAAGAAAAGTTTAAGCTTTAAAAAAGCAAATTTTTGAGAAAAACATACAATAATTGTATAATGTTTAAACTGGTCCCTTTAAGGCAGGTGGTTGTTGTTGTTTTGTACTGTTGAGTCACCTGTGACCCATAGTGACCTTATGTACAGCATCTCTGAACCCTTCCATGTCCTGAGCCAGCCTCACTAGTTTTTAACACACCTACTCCCATCACTCTAGTTACTGTATCCATCCATCTCATCCGGGTTCTTCCTTTCCTGTGCTGTCTTCACCCTTCCGGGCATGATGTCCTTCTCTAAGGACCATTCTCTTCTGGTCACGTGCCCAAAATATGTAAGAAAGAGCTTCAAAATCCTAGCCTCTAAGGAGAAACTTGGTTTCACCCTCTCCAAGACAGGCCTATTTGTTTTTTTGGCAGTCCATGGTATGTTCAAGACTCTTCTCCACAGTTTGAAGATATTAAATCTTCTTCTTAGTCATCCTTAGTCATTGTCCAACTCTCCGATGCATAGCAAGTAATTGCGAAATGAGGCTAAGAACAGAATGATAGAATTCTTCACAATGAATGATTTTTTAATTGCAAACACCTTTTATAAGAAATATAAACACAAGCTGTACACATGGATTTCACTTGATGGTATGCATAAGAATAAGATTGATTTCATCTGTGGAAGAAATCATTGGAGAAATTCAGTATCAGCAGTGAAAACTAGGCCACATGTTGATTGTGAAACAGACCATCAACTACTCTTGCAAGTTCAAACTAAAGCTAAAGAAGGTTAAACAAATCCACAGAAATTAAAATTTGATCTTAAGTCTATCCCCCCCCGAATTTAAAAACCAACTCAGAAACAGATTTGAGGCTTTGAACACTAATAAATGAAGACCAGATAAACTGTGGGAAGATATTAAGAATTTCGTTCATGAAGATTGCAAAAGGTCATTACAAAGAAGAAAGAAGAAGAAAAGACCAAAATGGATGTCAGAAGAAACTCTGAATGTTGCACTAGAGCACCAAGAAGCCAAAGTAAAGGGGAGAAAACAAGACATTAATGAGCTGGATAGAAGATTTCAAAGGGCAGCTTCAGGAAGACAAGACAAAGTATTATAATGAAATGTGCAAAAAGCTGGAGTTGGAAGATCAAAAGGGCCAAACTCGCTTGATATTTCTTAAGCTGAAGAAACTAAAGAACAAATTCAAGTTGCAAGTTGCAATGTTTAAGGATGCTATGGGCAGAATATTGAATGATTCAGAAAGCATTTAAAAAAGATGAAAGGAATATACAGTCATTGTACCAAAAAGGATTGGCTGACACAGAAGAATTTTAAGAAACAACATATGATCAAGAGGCAATGGTGATGGAGGAGGAAGTGCAGGCTGCTCTGAAGGACTTGGCAAAAAATTAAAGCCCCAGAATCGATGGGATACCAATTGATGTATTTCAACAAATAGATGCTGCCCTGGATATGCTCCCCAAATTGGGTCAGGAAATCTGGAGGACAATTACTTGACCAACTGACTAGGAGAGATTCGTATTTATTTTCATTCCAAATAAAGGTGACCCGACAGAGTCTGGAAATTACCAAACAATATCACTAATATCACACAATAGCAAAATCCTGTTGAAGATTATCCAGAAACGACTAGAACGGTACATTAACAGAGAACTACCAGAAATACAGGCTGGGTTTAGAAGAGGTTGTGGCATTAGAGACATTATAACTAATGTTAGATGGATCTTGGCAGAGAGCAAAGAGTACCACAAGAATGTCTATCTGTGTTTCATTGACTATGCGAAGGCATTTGACTGTGTAGATCACAATAAATTGTGGCTAACCTTAAGGAAAATGGAAATCCCGGTACACTTGATTGCTTATGTGAAACCTATATTTGGACCAGGAAGCAATCCTCAGAACAGAGCAGTGAAACACTGCATGGTTCAAAATGAGACAAGCAGTTCATTAGGGATGCATCCTGTCTCCATACCTTTTCAATCTGTATGTAGAACAGAATTAAAGTAGGTAGACTTTTTTGAACCATTATGCGTGTTAAGGTTGCCATGAGTTATTATTGAGTTGATTCCAACATACTTTGACCACATGTGTATAGTGAAACTTCTCCATAGAGTTTTCAAGGCTGTGACCTTTTGCAAACAGTTGCCAATCCCTCCTTCTGAGGTGCCTCTGGTTGGGTTTGAACTGCCAAACTTTCAGCTGGTAATCGAGAGTCCTGCTCCGAACCTCCTTTGATAATGTTATGAAGATATTTTTTTAAGTAAAGAGAAAAAAATGAAGATATTTAGAACAACTTTTGATTGCTTTTGAACTTGTTAGCATTTATTCTCTTACATATAAACATTTTAAGTCTTTATCTGTCCCTTTTTCTGTAGCTCTTGCAGAAATTTTTATGTGTGTCAATCATGTGTCTACAAATGTGTCTTCTAATCATGTGAAATAAATACCTTAACAAAGCAGTATATTAATGAAATGAATGATTTTTTTTATCAAAATACATATTTGAATTGAGTTTGACTTTCAGGGGGCAGTGATAGCTCAGAGATAGAGTTCTAACCATGCAGATCAGAGACCTGAGTTTGAGTCTAGTCTAAACACTTAATGCACACCCACCAAAAGAAGTTTATTTGCTGAAGTTTGTGTGTCACTAAGACGCTGGGCAAGTTTCAGCAGAGCTTCCAGACTAAGATCGGCCAGAGAGAAACACCTGCTTAGCTGACTTCAGAATTCAGCCAATGAAAATCCCATTATGGGTTTTCTAAGCAATGGATTAGAATGACCCAGTCTGTAGCTGAGAACATGTATGGTCTATGTATGGGCTTCCTGTGTGTCAAGGACTGTTGATAGCAGCCAATAAAATATATCAAAGAAATATAGCCATGTTAGGTGAATTTAAGAATTTATAAGACATGTTGATTCAAGGTATAGCTTGTGTTGGGTGCCATCCAATTGATTCCAATTTGCAGCATGAGAAAAAGAAGAAAGGTTTTTATTGTGAATCCTAAAAATCAGAAGACAAATTATCATAGAAATTGTGGCAACTGTCTAAAACACTATCTGTTTTGAAAAGAACGAACAGAAAAGAAAGAAAGAAAAAAAAAGGTATGGGCTCTAAGAAGCCTGGGACAGGGTCTGGTGAAGCTGTACACAAAGCCAAGTTCAGAGCTTAGCCGGGCAAGGAACTGGAGTCCTGCTCTCCTAAACAACAACTCAGATCCCATCTGCCACAATCCTTTTTCCACTGACGAGGTTTCTCAAAATAAGGCAATTCCCAGCTCAGGAATCCTAACACCGGGCTCAGCTGCCTTGCAAACACCCTCCACCTGACTCTTCCGCCCCATGGCAGTTAATTTCTCTCACATACAGGGTGCTATATATAAACCTAACTCCCACAGTGGAATCTTTCTCTTAACAATCCACAAATGCCTCACATTTTACGGAAGGGACTGGAGAGGCATACGAGGTTACTAAGTCACTTAAGGTCATGGTGAAAGCATGAAGGCAAAACAGATTCAGACACCCATGTGTTTCCTGCTCAGCCCTAACAAATCTTTTCATGTTGGTCTAAACGTCCTGTCCTGCACTTTTTCTGTTAGAGTTGCTCCTGGGTGGGACTAATAGATCATAATACTTACCTAGCAACCCAAAACTTGGAGGTGTGCATCCACCCAGCGGAACCTCAGAAGAAATATCTGGCAATCCTTTCCAAAAAAATCAGATGAAAACAGAATGGTAACGCAATGTAAAATATGCACCTACATCATTGAACTTTTTATACAAATGGGTGTATGTTTGGTTATAGATATATTGTTAAATTTAAAAAACATACATCAAAGAAAGAGAGGACAATCTAATGGGGTTCTACTCTGACAGTATGAGGTCACCAAGAGTTGGGGTCACGTGGACAGTAGCTAGCACAACCACATAGAGTAACTGGTGAGGAAATAATATTTTCCCCCTATCTTTCCCTCAGTTGGGAATAAGCTGCCTCCTTGACATGGTGACTTCTTAATTTAATTTATATCCCTCCTTTTCTCTGTTATTCTTGCGCTGGGAGGTGATGGTAGTGTTTAGTAGTGTTATTTTCAGCATCCTTGAGAGACAACAGTTTGGGGTGTTGTTTTTTTTTAAATCCCAAACCCCATTAAGCTTCTGGATTTTGTGGCTACTCCTTTTATAAACTCTGATATGAGACAGCAGAGCAGTAGGGTAGCTGTGTGGGCCTTTACAAGAGGTGCAATTCTTTGCTAGGTTTAATATCCTGCTCAAGGGCTGGGTGAGTGACTGCTACTGTTTGTTTTTATCTTCCTCCACTCCTCTCCTTAACAATTCCCTCCAAGTTGGACTCTTAAAACAAGGTCCTCATGAACTCTTTCAGCTTGAGAGTTTCAAGGAAAAGGGAATGTTAATTTTGTTGACAAATTTCAGCATTGAGAAGGCCCAGGTCTTAATTCTTTGAGCAAACTCTTGGGCATGCTCCCCTTGTGCCCCTAATTGGTCTGGCCATGAGCTTCTCCACTTTTGTTTTAAACACATCCTCCATGTCCTGGGAGCCAAAGGGCTCTTTAAGGTGAGTGCTGTTGTATTTGCATATATTTTTAAAAATGGCCATCGCTCCTCTGGCTGCCGCCACCATCATTTTCCAGCAGTGGTGTTGCCATAGAGATGTTGTCTGATCCATCTCTATTGATATCCCCCTTTAAAGGGGCCCCTGAATAGGCACTGAGGTAGGTAAATGTATGCAGTGACATTGAGCGGATGATTCTATTCTGAAAAATTCCTGCACCATTTGTTTCTGTGCTTGTCTGAGGGCTGGGACACCGTGTTGGGGTTTTGTTGCACGTGTTCCCCTCGCAGGCCCGGAGTTAATGGAAGCCTTGTTTGGAGCCACTGGAGCAGAAATTTCTCTGCTGCCGACGACAAAAGCTTCACAGGCCACCTCGGAGGCTGCTTTGGGAAGGCTGTGTTGCTGGGACTCCCAAAGGAAATGAGAGATAACGTGGAACTTGGAGGGGTGCCCTCAGGTTCCCCCCAGTCCCGTGGGCTCCACCGAGTCTCCTCTTTTGCAATAGAGGGTTTTAATGACGTTTGCCTTTTTCCAGTCCGGTGAGGGAAAGCATCTTGGAGATGTGTGTGCTTTCCTGTCTGTAACAAGCGTGTGTTTGCTCAGCTCTCTGGTTGAGGAGCCCTCGTGGCTTACAGTAGTGTCCTGCTAACCAATGACGTGTGTGTCTCTCCCTGCAAAGATCTACAGCCTCAGAAACTGTGGTGGAGGACCGCCACGAGACGGCATCAACTCGAAGGCAGCGTGGTTTCTGTTCATTGTTTCGGTGTTTCTTTTTTGTGTGTGGATGTGGTGGTGGTGGTGTTTTTGTTGTTACTTTGGGTGTTTGGGTGCAGAGAAGTTCAGGTAGGAGAAACCATTATGGTTTACAGCGATTCCTGCCTTTAAGTGCAGACCGCATGGCACCCAAGTCCTCTTCTCACTCGAACAGAAGAGGAAGAGAGGAGAAACGAAGTAAAAGAATGCTCTGACCTTGCCTGTGTCTACTTAGTAAATATACGTAAATTAGTGTCTGTTCAAGAAATGAAGGCACAGATGCATATTTAAATCCAGGTATTAAACTAGAAGTTCCCAGAAATAATGTCTTCATTTACTCTTCACCACTCTGTGACACAAGTTATTAACACAGGTATGTGGGGTTAGCTTTGGTGGCCTAGTGGTTAAGACGCTGCACTGCAATCCCAAAGACATGGGGTTCAAATCCACCATCTGCTCCTCAGGAAAAAGATGAGCAATCTCTTCCTGAGCACTTTATGTTGTTGTTGTTGTTGTTGTTATGTGCCGTCGAGTTGCTTGTGACTCATAACGACCCTATGTACAACAGCCCTAAATCCTGCTCTGTCCTGTGCCAATCGCACTGTTTCTGACACTCCCATCCCGATTATCCCAGTCACTGAATCAATCCACCTCATAGAGGGTCCTCTCCTCCTGCGCTGTGCCTCCACCCTCCCAAGCATGATGTCCATCTCCAAGGACCGGTCTCTCTTTACAACATGTCCAAGTATGTTAGATGGAGCCTCAGAATCCTTGCCTCCAAGGAGCCACCCAGTTTAACCCTCTCCAGGATGAGTCTGTTTGTTTTCCTAGCAGTCCATGGGACTCTCAGTACTCTTCTCCAGCACCACAGCTCAAAGGCATCAATTCTTTTATTCTCCTTAGTCACTGTCCAACTCTCTGATGCATAACAAGTGTTGCAAAGACCATGGCCTGTATCAGATGCACCTTAGTCTCCAGAGAGACACCATTGCTCTTCAGTACTTTGGAGAGGTCCCTAACAGTAGACTTCCCCATGGAAATACGCATTTTAATTTCTAGCTACTACTGGTGCCAAGAGTGTTGACTGTGGAGCCAAGCAAACTAAAGCTGTGAACAATCTCAATCTCTTCACCGTCCATCCTGAGGCTGCCAATTGGCCCAGTGGTGAGAATCTTTGTCTTCTTGAAATTGAGCCTCAATCCATATTGTAGGCTGCAGTCCTTGACCCTCTGCAGCAAGTGCTTCAAGTCCTCCTCAGTTTCTGCAAGCAGGGTTGTGTCATCTGCATAACGCAGGTTGTTGATAGATCTTCCACCAATCTTGAGCATTTTACAGCTTCTGAAAATCCACTGGAGAATCAGCTACTTATCTCAAGAGACACAGAAGTTGAGTGATGATACCGAGACTTGTATTGGGACTCCTTGATTCTGATTCCAGGAATTTCCTCCCCAAGCTACAGCAGAACTGCCAGAGCTTTGTCAGCAAGGTCAGCTGTCTCCCATCAGGGCGTCGGGGAAGGCTGGGTGATCCTACCACTTTCCTCATGCTTCTTGTCCAGAGCCCTGACCTCTTCTATTTGATCACAGCCTGACTGACTGCATAGTATTGTGGAAGGAAGGCCCGTGGACCCTGCACACAGATACACAATTCCTGAGCTGTGAGATTGGGTCCTGGGAGGCTTTGTGGCGTGGTTCTGCCTCCCAGATGTTTGCTTTTCTGTTAAGTTGCTCCATGTGTTGGTCTCATCAGCTGGGGTGAGGGGCAGGCTGGCTTTGTCCCCGGGCTGCAGTCTTGGTGTGTGGGTTTTGTGACACAGACTCCAGCACTCATTCACTCATTCATTTGCTCACTTTTACCCTCTCATTCATTCACATCCACATCCGCAATAAGCATGCTGGGTAGAATACAAGTCAAGTAACAAGGGCTCAAAAATGAATAAGACACAGCCCTGATTGCCATAAACTTAGATATGCATAATAACAGCACCAAAAGTAACAATAGCTAACATCTGTCCTTTATAATTTATAGAATGCTTTCACTTCTTTTAGTTGGCCTATATGGTAGAAATAACTACTTGAATCCGTTCTACAAATAAGGAAACTAACACTCTGAAAAATTGCACAAAGCCTCTAAATTACAGTGTGTGTTTGAGCCCCTTGACTGTGGGTTCCACATAGTTTCAAAGAGTCACGGTGCAGCTGGCCTGTCTGCGTATGATGGAGGGGTCAGCCCATTTGGGAAGAGGACACGCTATCTGAACTAGCTCTATTTGACCCCTTCAGACAGGTGGGAGGTATTTCACAGAATGCTCAAGGATAGACTGTCTTGGCTATACTCCTTAGAGTTTACAAGAAGACTGCAAGTTTCCACTATTTTTAACTAAATTAGTCGTTTTTTGATCCTAGGAGCTAAAAGAAACACTGTTGTGTGGGCCTCACCTCACAGATTCTGGTTGAGGAGGCTAAGAAGCGGGCCAAGCATTTTCTTTTTCCCTTCATCTCTGCTCGGATGTTCTTTGACCTGCTCCTGGAGCTGGTTTTGCCTTGTTAAGGAAGTGTCCTTGGCTGGGAGTGCAGTGGGTGAGGCGAGTGCAGTGGGTGAGGCGGGCCGTCATATGCTCCTGTGGTGGGCTAAGCTTATAGGACTTCATCATCTGCAGGGCTCCATGCTGCAGTCTTGGGAACTCATGGCCAGTTTGTGGCCACTGGAAGTTGACATCTATGAGGTCTGGGGACAATGCTGCCATTAGCAACTCAGGAAAGTACTGTAAAAAAAAATACTAAAAGATGATTTATCAGCTTTCGTCTACAGTGCTTCCTGGAATTTAGAACACTGTGCCTGGAACAGCAGGCACCAAAATGAATAAGACATTCCATCGTGAATTTTCCAGGCTGGAGGAGAAAAAGAAAGGCGTAGATGATTTTCACAAAGAGAGCGGTAGTGGACGGAGTGGTGGAGTCTGCCCACAGAGGCCAGGCAAGGCTGGCCTGCAGAAAGGCCATAGGATGTGGTTTTGGAAAACTGAGTGGGCCAGCTCCAGGCCCAGCCACGAAAGGCTTTGCAAGGAGAAGGCAGAGCAAGAAAGGCCTGTGGTGCTCAGGAAGACAAAAGCGTGGCCAAAGAGAGGAACTGGAGAAAGATGGAGTGGAGGTCAGAAAATGGCAATTTTGCCTAGTGGCAAGAAGCTACAGTGCAATCCCAGAGGTACGTGTTTGAATCCACCAGATGCTCTCCTGGAGAAGGAGGGGCAATCTCCTCCTGTGCCAGTCAGATCCGATTTGATGGTACACACACACAAAATAATAAAAAATTAAAAAAAAAAAAAAAGAAATGACGGGAAAAGAGGAGAGGGTTGTAAACCAGGGAACATTTTGGGTGATCACTTAAGCGGTGGTGCTTCGGGTACTTCAGGCTTGTGTGGATTCCAGTGAGTAACTGAGATTGCAGTTTGTGGTGTTTGGGAGTTAGAAGCAGGAGCCAGGAGTCTAGAGGGATAAAGACAAGAGGACACATAAGCTAAGCCCCTGCAGAGGAGGGGACAGGATTGGTTGTAATGAATGAGTGACCAACAGCAGCTCCTGTGCCTGCTACTAGAAAGCTGACCTTCTACCCACGGTCTGAGGTTCAACTCCCGCTGGCTGTCTCCCTGGAGAGTTCTGTCAAGTGATGTGCCCCCTGCAATGTTTGTCTTCCTGGACCCCAGGTTCCCGGTGAGGGGGACAGTCTACATCTGGATGCACAGTGCAGCGGTTCCCGCATGTGGTGTGGAGTCACCAGCACTAAGATTTCTCTTGACCAAATGCTAAGGCCTCCCACGGGCCGTCAGCTATGAGAGAAACAAAGGAAACCCCTCTTAATTAGGCTGTCTGCGAGTCCCTTCAGGAAAGGAGGGAGAAGTGCAAAAGCCCCAGTTGTTCTGGTGATTAGATACAACAAGAAAAGTGTCAACATCTGGGTGTATTTATATCTCTGAGGTCATGACTGAAGCACACAAGGCTTTAAACGTGCTGAACCTGCCTCTTGGCTTTTGTTTCAATTTCTTTGCAGATGCTTGGGAGGATCTAGCGATGGTAGAAGGCTCTGGGGACAGCCCTCCCTTGCTTTCTGGAATGTTCATGGACTTCTCTAGCCAATGTCACAGCTGGGAGATCTATTAAACTGAAAAAAATTACACTTCATAATGTCAGGTACTCCTTTGCTTCTTAGTCACTTCTCCTACCCAGCAGACCCCAAGGGCACAAAAGTGGGGCTACTAGTCACTGACAGACAGATCTCTAGCAACTTATAAAATCTCAGCTAAGACATGCAAAAACCCAAAAAACAATACTGGCAAAAAGTTAGTCCCCAGGGATTGACGGAATAGCAACTGACATTTTTCAAAAAAGAGATGCAGCTCTGGACATGCTCACCAGGTTTTGCCAAGAAATCTGAAGGACAGCAGTCAACTGACTTAAAGAGAGCAATATATATTCTCATTCCCAAGGAAGGTGGTCTGATATTATGTGGAAATTAGAGAACAATATCATTAATATCACATGTAAGCAAAGTCATGCTGAAGATTATTTTTTTAAATGACTGGAGCAGTACATAGAGAACTGCCAGAAGTAAAAGCTGGATTTAGAAGAGGCTGTGCTACTAGGCATTATCACTGCAGACAGATCTTGGCTGAAAACAGAGAATACCAGAAAGATGTAACTTGTGTTTTATCAGCTATGTAAAGGCATTTGACTGTGTGGATCACAACAAATTATGGTTAACATTGAGAAGAATGGGAATCCCAGAACACTTCATTATACTCATATTAAACCTATATCCAAACCAAGGAGTGCTAACAGAGCAAGGGAACAATGTATGATTTCAAATCAAGAAAGGAGTGCATCAGGGATATATCCTTTCTCCACATGTTTTCAAGCTATTTGCTGAACAGATCATTTGAGAAGCTGGGCTTTACTAAGAATAACATGACCTCAGGAGCAGAGGAAGACTCCTCAGTAACCTGCATTATGTAGATGGCACACCCTTGCTCACTAAAAGTGGACTTGAAATGTTTGCACCAGAATATCAAGGAATACAACCATATGCAAAGATGCAATATGGATCGCATTTCAACATCAAGAAAACAAAAATCCTCACCACCAAGCCAATAGGCAGCATTAAAACAAATGGAGAAAGGACTGTAGTTGCTAATGATTTTATCTTACTTGAATCCACAATCAACACCCTTGGCACTGGTACTCAGGAAATGAAAAGATGAGTTCCATTGGGAAAGATCTGCCATGAACCTCTCCAGAGTACTAAAGAGCAACGATGCTAACCAATATCATCTAAAACCTAAGGTGCATCTAATACAAGCCATGGTCTTCTTCAATTGCTTTCTACGCATCTAAAAGCTAGACAATGACTGAGGATGGCAGAAGAAGAAGTGATGCCTGTGAGTAGTGATGCCGGAAAAGAGTACTGAACATACCGTGGACTATCAAGAGAACAAACAGTTTGGTCCTGGAGAAAGTGAAATCAGGATGCTCCTTGGAGGTAAGGATTTTGAAGCTGCATTTCCAATTCTTTGGGCAGATGCCTTGTCAGGAGGAACCAGTTCTTGGAGAAGGGCATCATGCTTGGAAGGGTAGAAGGTCAGCGCAAGAGAGAAAGATCCTGAAAGAGATGGATTGACACTGTGACTATGTCAGTGGAGTCAGGTGTGTCAGAGATGGTCAGGTTGGCTCAGTCGAGTTCAGAGCCGTTGTTCACAGGTCACTATGAGTTGTAGTCAACTTATAACAACAAAATCACAGCGACTCTTTGCCATCAAATCTATTCGTAATTGTTTAAGTACAACTGTGGTTCATGGGATTTGTTTGTTTGTTTTCAGAAGTAGCTCACCAGGCCTTTCCTCCAAGGTGCTTCTGCTAGCCTTTGATTTACCAGTTATTTTCTTTATCTACTGCCACCAGAACAGAAACATAAATGAGTGGTTTTAACAAACAAAAATTTATTTCCTCATCGTTTGGGAGGCTAGAAGTCTGAACTCATGGTGTTGGCTTTCCCTCTCTGGTGGCTGGAAGAAAGTCCTTGTCACTTGTTTCTTGGTTCCTTGAATTTCCATGTGATTTGGCATCAGTCTTTCCATGTTTCTGCTTGTTAGCTTGCTGATTTAATCTCCTTTATGCGCCCAAAGAGATTGACTCAAGAGAAGCCCCACACTAATCCTGTCTCATTAACAAATACATCCCAATCTCAGATGGAAGAATAGCCACAGGCATGCCCAAACCCCATTGCTGTTGCATTGATTGAAGCTCATAGTGACCTTAAGGGCAGAGCTGTTGCTGTTGTGTACCAGGGAGTCTAAATCGACCCTTTGTTGACCCTCCAGCAGGTTTTCAGAGGCAGTAAGTCACATACTTTGGACATGTTGTAAGGAGGGATCGGTCTTTGGAGAGGGACATGATGCTTGGGAGGGTGGAGGGACAGCACAGGAGGGGAAGGCCCTTTATGAGGTGCATTGATTCAGTGACTGGGGTAATCGGGATGGGAGTGTCAGAGACAGTGCGATTGGCACAGGACAGAGCAGAGTTTAGAGCTGTTGTGCATAGGGTCGCTATGAGTCACAAGAGACTCGATGGCACATAACAACAGGAAGTCACATGGGAGGAGACTGCCCACAGGACAGAGTAGAACTGCCTGGTTGTGACTGCAGTCTTCACAGACGCTGACTGTAACATCTTTCTCAAACCCTTTCAGTCAGCCAGTAGGGCTCCTCCACCTCGGGAGCTCTGGTGGCCTACTGGTAAGAGACTATGCTGCAATCCCGAAGGCATGCTGTTTAAACCCACTGGCTACTCCTCAGGAGAGGAAAAGAACAACACTCTCCTCCTGTGCTATGAGCTGCCTCTGAAAACCTGCTGGAGGGTCAGTTATGGGTCAGTTCTAGATCGATGATACACAACAACCACAACCACCAGGGTTCCTCCACTCCAAGGGTTAGGCTATACAGCGTGTTAGAATATACACCACACATTTTGAGGGAACACGATTTAATAGGTAAGAGTAGCTGAGGAGGTTAACCATTTGCACCAGTGATAGACAAACATATATCCTAAAAAGGAAAAACAAAACCAAAACAAAAATAAGCAATGACTGGTTAGAGATACAGACATACTCAAATGGAAGTGTGCTTCCTTGGAGGGCTTTCTGCTTTGCAATATGCAGCAAAAAATCAAGTGTCCCTGAGACCCTTGGAGCAGTTGATGTTTTAACGTAAATAGCAAAGTATGATGCTCTTTTATAAAAATTCCACCCAGGTTAAGGAACTTTTCTTATTTTAAATTGTGATTTGAGTGAAAAGTTATAAAGCATGTTTTTTTCAGTCGATCATTCATGTACATTTTGTTCCATAACATCAAATACAATGCACATAAAGTCTGATTGTTCATTCATTCTTCAATGGCCTTTCTCTGCACCTATCTTAGTAACTTTTTTTAGTCATAGTAACTATTATCTGTTAACTCATTTTAATTTCCTATTTTCACCTTTAGCCAAAGGTGAGTGACTTAATCTGAGGCCCTCGGGCTGTCTTTCATTGTTTTTGTTCAGACATTCCCCTAGGTCATATAGCCCTGGTGTACAAGTTGCTGTACAGTGGTCACTTGTGGTTGCTGTGAGGCTGAACACTGTGACATGGATGTGTCAAATGCGTTAATGGTTGGCTACCCAATGCGGACTGAGAGTGGGGTGGAGCTCCCCGATTAAAACAAGCTTGGAAGGAGTGGCATCCACTTCTGTAATAGCTTGCCTCCGGAAACCCCATGAACCTGGAGAGAGGATGAAAGGCACCCAAGCGTTGAGGACTCTCCTTCATAGGGTCGCTATGCGTCGCCTGTGACTCGACGGC
This sequence comes from Elephantulus edwardii, assembly GCF_000299155.1. NCBI lineage: Eukaryota > Metazoa > Chordata > Mammalia > Macroscelidea > Macroscelididae > Elephantulus > Elephantulus edwardii. The sequence goes on from NW_006400117.1 coordinate 352,284, forward strand.
ACTTAACAACAACAACAACAACATTTTCACCTTTGCCTCCATAATAACCATAGTAGAGTGATTCTGTGTGTAAACCTTTCTCTAGCTTGTTATAGTTGTTGTTCTGTACTTTCAAGTTGGAACTAACCTATAGCTAACCCTCCAGTGTGTTTTCAGAGACAGTTAATCACATAGGAGGAGACTGCCCATAATTTTCCCAAAGAGCAGCTGGTGGTGGACTCAAACCAGGTACCTGTGGGATTGTAGTGCTGGTTTTTACCACTAGGCCACCAGAGCTTACCTTCTGTAGGCTGGAGGATGGCGGAGTCTTCAAATGTTTCTGGCAATGAGAGTGAGTGTGTGAAGACTATTTCTAAAAACCCTTCATGCTGTCCAGTAAGTTACAGCTCACATTGGCCACTGGGTTTCTGAGCTCGTGAAGAGTAATGAGAAGAGGCTTCCCATCTTACTTCCTCAGAGCTCCTGGTGGATTTGAACTGTTGGAAATTCAAAGTCTTTGGGTTGGCAGCACAACAAGATATGGATGATATCATTAAAGTTATTAGGGGGAAAGTAAGTTAATAAAGAAAGGCAAGATTCTTTTGTTTGGTTTACAGCCATATTCCAAAGAAAGGTGATCAAATGTGGAAATTATTGAATATTATCATTAATAGCACATGATAGATTTTGATGAAGGTAAAAAAAAAAGGAAAAATTGGTTGCAGCTATACATAGACAAGGAACATGCAGAAGTTCAAGCCAGATTCAAAAGAGGATATAGACTGAAGAATATCAATAATCAATGCCCATAGAAGCTCTAGTTATGAAACCAAATGATATATTGAGGGGAGTTATTTTACTAAAGAATTCTTAACCATTTGCACCACTAATACACAAGCATATAAAAAAATGGTAAAACAAAAATAAGCAATGACTTCTTAGAGATATTCACTCAAATGAAAAACTGATTTTCTGGCAGTCCTTCTGCTGTTATTGTGTCCCACAGAGATTTGCTGTTGTTATTGTGTACTGTAGAGTCAGAACTGACTTATAGTTGACACTTTTGGGGGTTTTTGGAGGCAGTAAGGCACACAGCAGAGATTGCCCATCTTTCTCCATGGAGCAGCTGGTGGATTGAACATGCTTATAGATTGGCAGTGCAACGCCTTACCACTAAGCTACCAGAGCTCCTTTTCTGCTCTGCAGTACCTGGCAAAATTCAAGGGTCATTGACACCCCTTGGAGTAGTTGTAAAGTGAGATGGTGCAAAGACGTCACTGTGATGACTAAGGTGTGCCTGCCTCAAGCCAGGATATTTTCAGTCACCTCTCATAAAGCTGGACAATCAAAAAGGAAAACTAATAAGAATTGTTATATTGGAATTCAGTGTTTTCAAAGAATATTGAATGTACTGTAATTTACTCAAAGAACAAACAAATCTAGCTTGAAGGAAGAGGTGCCAGAATAATCTTTATTCATGAGGATGGTAAGACTTTAAAGTGTCCTGTAGTTTGAACATCTTATTAGGACAGACCAATTAGTAGACTAGAAAATTACCCTTGGTAGTTGTTGTGTGGCATCCACTTCCTAAACAACATACCTCCGGAAATTCTATGAACTTTGATAAATGTCAATAGTCATAGGAAGGCCTTTTGTTCTTAGTATCGCTTTGAGTCATGCTCAACTTGAAGGCAATCAACAACAAGAGCTGTTGTATACTGTGCATCAGAGCCAACTCATAGCTGACTCTTCAGCAGGTTTTTAAAGGTACTGAATCTCATAGGAGGAGATCGTCCACCTTTCTCTCGTGGAGCAGCTGGTGGGTTCAAATCACACTAAGCCATTAGGGTTCCCTATGCTTGATAGAGAGTCATAAAAAAAGATGGAAACCCAATACAATATTTGTCCTGTTGTGACTGAGATATTTCACTCAGCATAATGTCCTCCAGGGTCATCCATTTTGCATAATATTTCATGAGTTCCTTGTTTTTCAATGCAGCATAGTATTCCATTATGTGAATATACCACAGCTTCTCTATCCATTCATTTGTTGATGGGCACTTGAATTGTTTCCAACCCTTTGCTATTGCGAACAAAGCTGCAAAAATCATGGGTGTGCATAAAGGGACTGACATCAGGGTTGAGGGAAGGCAGGGAAAGAGGGGATAAATAATGTGTACTGCTTTAAAACAGATGAGGGCGAGAACTGTTTAGAAGGGATATATGATTGGGTATTAGTGTCATAACAGGAGTCCAGAAGGAAGACTGCACAGTGGAGTGGACTTGGGGGGAAGGGATTGCATAACCATGAAAGAGGTTTTTCTTTTAATTTTCATGGAGAAGAGTGAACTGGGTGTGTGGGGGGGGGGATAGACAGGGAGAAAAGTGCAACTGGAAACCCTAAGTCTCTGTAAACTTTCATTAAAATTAATTTAACAAAAAGTAAAAATAGAAAAGATGGAAACCATCTACGAAATGATGCCTCTAATAATGGATTCAAACACAGCAATGATTTTAAGAACTGAGCAGAACTGAGCAACATTTGGTTCTGTTACACATAAGGCCACTGTGAGTTAGCCCTGACTTGATGTCACCTAACAACAACCAGTGCTCTTAGCTCTTGGTAAAATGGCATTGGCTAGTCTTGTTTATCTAGAATAGCCACCTCTCTGCATGTCCTGTCATTCAGCGTGGTCCGGGGGGGGGGGGGGGGGGGACACTGCCCTCCTGGCCCACTCCGCCTGTTTCTTCTAAGACAGCTCTGCAATACTTTCTGAGCAAACTGTGCCGTTTGAGAGAAGGCAGGCCTGGAACAGAAGCCGTCAAGCTTTAATTTCTCTGCTAATTAATGGTTGAACATCTATCCTTTTATGATTCTTGACCCCAGAAGGAAAATTTATTAGTACACTTAGATTTTGCACATTTATGCTAAATGAGGCATGTAATGTACTAATTTAGTGCCTCGTTAGCATATGCAGGCCCTCCCCAGCCAGCTCCTTCCCCACCAAAGGCTTTCTCCCAAGAGCTATGGGCCACTTACCTAAGCCAGGCACCAATTATTCAGCCTCTGATTCCCTGGAGGCCAAAGCCAAGATGTGGGCTTGTTCCACATACCCCAGTGTGCTCAGTTAGTGGACCTATCTTTCATTTTACAGAGAATGTTTAAATCCCCAGGTCTCCAAACTGCTTGATAGCCATCTTCCAGAAGGAACTCATTTTACGGGAGGCTCAGCTTGTGCAGCCACTTTCCTGCACCTCTATCCCACTCTGTCAACTCTAGAGGGGAATTCTTTTAGTTGAGATAAGATCCTAGTTGAAGAAGATTGTGCTTAACATAGACCTTTAGCCTGGACATTTATCTGGAATAAATACCAGCTCATAATGTCCAGGTTTTCTTAGATGTTTAAAGACTGAGACACATGACCCCAGTGAATTCAAGCCAAGGTTCTGTGTGGGGAGGTAGTGGGTGTAAAGAAGCTTTCTGGGCTGGGACAGGGATGCTGTGTGGTGTGGCTGCCATAGGACCTGCCCTGTATGGATCTGATTTTCCCTCTGTGAAGCCATCTGTACATCTCTGTCCCTGAGGCCCCTTCCAGTTTTGACATCCCATCATTCAGCATGTCAAGAATGCCAGAAACATGTGTGGTAATGTGTGCTGAGCAAGGGAGGGGATTATAATAAAGAAAAATTCTGAAATATTAGAAAGTTTAGGTCTTTGGGTAGAACAATTCAATTTCTAAGGTTATAATCCAAGAAAAGAACTGAAGAAGTGCACAAGAGTAAAGGATTTCTGTGACACTAACAGGTTCATCCTGGAGAGGGTGAAATCAGGCTACTCCTTGGAGACAAGGATTTTGAAGCTTTGTCTGATGTACTTTGGACATGTTACAAAGAAGGACTAGTTCCATGGAGAGGGACATCATGCTTGGAAGGGTGGAGTCAGGAGAAGAAGACCTGCAGTGAGATGGATTGACTCAGTGACTGGGGTGATAGTGGTAGGTGTGTCAGAGACAATGAGGTTGGCATAGGAAACAAAAAGGTTCAAGGCTGTTGTACATAGGGTCACTATGAGTCAGAGTCAACGTAACAGCACATAACAACAACAACGGGTTTAGTTAAATAAAATAACAAAACATTGCTATTGAATCAGCACCACACTCATAGCTGACCCTCTGTTGATTGGGTTTCTGAGGTTATAAATCTAAAGCATAGCTGTATGAAGGGGCACTATGCAATCATTAAAAATAATACTCTCAAATATTGTGTGAGTGTAAGGACACTCACAGTATTTTGTTATGCAAAACTCTAGGGTTTCTAAACCAGACATCTCACTAGATAGTCTTGCAAATATGTACATGGAGCTGAGGTGACCTTGTCTTCTCCTTCTGCGTCTTGAGACTGGTGCAGAGTTGCACGACAAGTCAGAACTGATTCTTTGGCTGTGAGTTTGAGTATATTTACTTATAGCGATTATTTAGCACTCTTTAAATGGGAAAAAAAAAGTTTTTGTTGTTCGTAGGTGCTGTTACATCAACTACAACTTATAGTGAACTTGTGCACAAAACATTTTGGCCCCGATTCTACGTATTCTTCCTTCCTCCTCCCGTGTATTCTTTTCCCATCTTGTTGTTGTTGTGTTCCATCAAGTCAGAACTGACCCATAGCTGACCCTCAGGTGGGTTTTCCAAGGCAGTTAACCACGTGGGCAGAGATTGACCATCCTTCTCCTGTGGAGCAGTTGGTAGATTTGAACCACGTGCCTCGGGATTGCAGTGCAGCTTCTTACCACTAGGCCTCCAGAGCTTAGTTTGCACATATATAAAATTGTAATTATCAGTCATTTCAAAAGGTCTGGGAAAATGATTTGTTGGCAGGAGGTCCTTCATGAGAACTTTGGATAATCAAAATTTTATTTAAAAACAAAATAAAAAACAATGAGTTACAAACACAGTCTTCTCACTCACTCACTGCCATTGAGTGGGAACTGACTCATAGATGACCTCCTAGCGTGTTTCCAAGCTTGTAAATGACCTGAGAGGTGAGCAGAGGGTGGGTTTAAACTGCCAGAGAAGCATTATTTTGGGGTTAGCTGTGGAACTCCCTATGGACTTGTGCAACCAGAGCTCCTGAAACATAACTCCTGATGATGTGTGTTTGTTATTGATTGCCATCGAGTTGGGATCGAGTCATAGCAACTCTATGAACAAAAGACCTAATGCCTTTCCATAACTATCATTGTTTCTTCAAGTTCATAGAGTTTTCAGAGGCTTCCCAACCTGTTTTACAACTGGGAGCTCCACCAAACACTGTCCACAATAGGAAACCATTCTGGTATTTGACATCCCCATGTACACCAGGTTCAGCATCATAGTAAACCCAGGTTGCCTCATATAGTGCATTGACATGAAGTGATGTGCAAAGTAGAATATTCCTTCAGATATAACAGCATTAGTCTCACTTAGCAGTGGTTAAGTGTTGCCCAGTTGAATATGACTCAGAGTAAGCTTTGCACACAAGACTCTGTTCTATTATTAAATCATTTCTGAACATTTATAAGAGAGTTTGTAGAGTTTCTAGAGGCATCTAGTTTAGGAAGTGGATGCCACTCTTGCTTCCCAACATGAATCAGTCTGGAAGCTCATCCAACCATTGTACAAAATGGGTTACCATTATGTTATTTGACACAACCATAGGATAATGTTCAGCATCACAGCAACTCCAAATTGTTCAGTACCGCAAATAGACAAATGATTGCTGCCTTTTAAAGAATATTCTTCTAAAATAAATAAATTTTACAGGATTTTAAAGCCACACCCTCAAGCAGGGCTTCACCCTTACCCTTATTCTAAGGCTCAAGAACCACCCAATTTTGAGCGAGGAAAGGAACATTAACACACGAAAAGGGATCCCAGAAACTTCCCTTGCCTGAGCCTGCCATTGAGACAACAGCCAGCCAGCCAGTCAACTTCCAGAGTGGAGGGATGCTCCAAATCCCCGATGTATGCTTATGATTCTAAATCCTAAGAGAGGGTGATGGGCGGGCCTGTCAGTACACAATGCAGGACAGAACTTCATGGGGAAATCTCTTCAGGCATGAGAGCTGTTTACTAGAGCACAGCCAAGGAGTGCCCTGTCTTCTAACAGCCATCTCTCCGGAGGCTATGAGGACCCCTCCCTTCCCCCTGCACCTATGGAGGATGCAGGGGGTTGAGAATTCCTTCCTGTAGCTCTCCAGGTACTAAGTCAGTGGGCTCAGAGGAGGTCCTTGGCACTGGAATTCGATCTCCCCAGATAAGGACAAGCCTGTGTATCCTTTGGAGTGGCCACATCAGGAGCGAGGGTGCCTGCTGCACAGCTGCTTCCTGGTTTCTTTTTCCCCCTTCTGGGATAATTTGTCCTACAGGAAGGTAGCAAAGACTGGAAAAATAAAATTTTAGATCATCTGAGTATCACTTGTATTTTACTTTGAAATCCAAATTCAAGACAATCCAGCACTGTTTTTATCCTGAGTGCCCAGAACAGTGCTGGGTCCTTGGGTGGCTGGGGTGGGGGGGAAGATGTGAGAAGAAAGAAATGAGAAAGAAGAGCCAGGCCCCCCTTCTGACTTGAGGAGGTCAGAATCAAAACCCAAACCAGCAAACACACACACACACACGAGTTGCTACCGAGCCTCTTCTGACTTGCGGTGGCCCGGTGTCTATCAGAGACCTCTGCTCCTTAAGATTCCAGCGGCTGACTTGTTAGAAGTAGATTCTCAAACCATTCTTCCAAGGCACTTCAGAGTGTATCCAAATGATTAACCTTCAGTTAGGGAACTCTGACAGCCTAGCAGTAAGAAGTCGTGCTACAATCCCAAAGGCACGTGGTTTGAATCCACCAGCTGCTCCATAGGAGAAGGATGGGCAGCCTCTTTCCATATGATTTACTGCTTTTGAAGAGGGCCAGATATGGGCCTATTCGGAATCAATAGCACACAACAACAACCTTCGGTTAGGGAGATCGGATGGCCTGAGGACTTCTGGTGGTCTAGTGGTAAGGAGTTGCACTGTCAATCCAAAGGCCTACAGTTTGAATCTACTTGCTGCTTTGTGAGAGAAAGATGAGCAATCTCCTCTTGTGTGATTTACAGCCTCTAGAAACCCACTTGGAGGGTCAGCTCTAAGTCAGTTCTCATTCAATGGCACATAACAACAATAACCTTTCAGTTAGAAGTTATGCCACCCAAACACTCAGTATCTAAGTTGTTGTTGTTGTATACCATCAAGTCGAAAATGACTCATAGCTGACCCTCCAGTGGGATTGCAGAGGCAGTAAATTGCACAGAAAGAGATGGACCATCTTTCTCCTTCAGAGCAGCTGGTGGATTAAAACCGTGTGTCTTCAGGATTGCAACACAACTTCTTACTGCTAGATCACCAGAGCTCCCTAGAATCCAAGAGGGGATAGAATCAATGTGACCAATCCCAAAACGCAAACCCACTAACACTGAGTCCAACTCACAATGATGCTCCATCAGAGTCTGAGGCTGTACATTTTCACAGCAGAGCTCTGGTGGCCTAGTCTAGCTTTTGTCATGTTGTACTGATAACCTAAAGGCTGAGTCTCCAGTGGTTCAAATCCACCAGCTGCTCTTTGGGAGAAAGATAAGCAGCCTTCTCCCCTTAAGAGTTACAGCCTTGGAAATCTGATGGAGGGTTGCTATGAGTTGGAATCAGAGTGTAGAAATCTTCACGGGAAGAGACTTTCTCCTGAGGTGGATTTGGACAGTTGACTTTTCAGTTAGCAGTCCAATATACTACACATTATGCTACCAGGGCTCCTTAATGTGAGTAAGGAGATATAAAATAAAGCTACTGACAAGAACCTGAGGAGATACAACCAAATGCATTATTGGGAAATTCAGAGATGGTCCTGTTTGGCTTAGAGGGAGGAGGTTATAGAAGGCTTCCAAGAGAAGGTGGTATCTGAGGCAAATATTTGGAAAACAGAGAGAATCTCAACATGTGCTGAGAGTTGTCAGCTTCATGGAAGTCCCATGTACGATAGAATACTGCCCCATCTGGTTTCTTCTTCACCAACATTGTTATGTTCAGGTTCACTGGAGCTACCACCCAGAACTATATAAAAAAATGACTCTGTTGTAGGCATAGAGTTTTCATTGGTTAATTTTTAGAAGTAGATCACTAGACTTTTCTTTCGAGATCTGAAAGCTTCATTGAAACATGCCCACTCCGGGTGACTCTATTGACATATGAAACACTGGTGACATAGCTTCCAGTTTAATTAGCAATGTGCAAGTATGACAAACTTGGGTTTGGAAGAAGGGACATTTGAGGTTGTATGAGGCAGCAAGAATGGCTGGAGGTCATTACATGAGAGAATGTGTTGGGTGGGAGATTAGGGTCTCACCTTGAGGGACCTGAAGGTCCCCCAAAAAGGCTGCTTGCTACTACTTAACTCCGCAAGTAAAAAGAGGCATTGCCTGGAGGAATTTGCGCTGAGTTGTGCTTTAGAAAGATTCCACCCACCCACCCCAACACTTTGTCAGGAAAATTGGGCTGAAAAGCCTGGGGTCAGAGGCAATCATTTTAGAAAAAAGAAGCCATCCATCGCAAAGACAGGCGAAGCCTAGCCGGGCTCCTTTCCCCAGGTGGTGTGAGGAGAGGAACACGGCTTTCCACATCTCACACTGGCTGTTTCACGCTGCAGAGAGATATCGGCATTCCAGTAGCATTACTTGCAAGCCAAGAACAGTGCACTTGGCCATTGGTGGTCCCTCTGGGAGTGGATGGAAAGTTGATCCCTCTTGCCACCCGGAGAAAAGCTGCTCCCACTTTTAGGCCATGACCCCAGTGTGGCCCTGCATCCCGGACTGGAAAGCCACATTTTTCAAGCAAATGATGCCTCGGGAAATAATAAATCTCTCAAGATTTGCGGGTCAGGAAATTCCTTCAGGAGAGTAAATAGAAGAGAGGTGAGGCAGAGGTGGGGCAGGGCAGGGCAGCAGCGGCCCAGGATCCTCCTGGCACGGACATTGAGCTTGGCAGGGCAGGCTGGGGGGGGGGGGGCCTGCCCACCAGAACTCATGATTAAAGAGGCTTTTATTCTTTTCTTTGTTTCTCCCTCGCCTCCCCCCCATGGTTCTTTCTCTGAAAAATGATGAGAGTGAAAGGAAAGGGCTCAAGGGTCTTTACCTCTGCATTATTCAATGCTTACAGTAAACCCCGTGTTCTCCATTTGGGTTCTCCCAGGCTGTATGCCTCACTTTCCCCAAGTGACATGCCGTCAACCAGGCCTCACACATCATGCGTGTTTGGCCTGCAGATTAATAGGAGGACATCTGGAAACATCTTCTGGAAGGATACAGCTGGCCTTGATTACCTTCTTATGTACAGTCTTTTTTCTCTGGAGACAAGCCCACACACTCACCCCCAGGAACAATTGCAGAAGCATGTGCATCGCCCCACCTACTGCCCACTTGTCGGTCCTGACTCATGACGATCCACCATCAGTTTCTGAGGCTGTAAATCTTAACGGGGCCGATTGCTCCATCTCTTTCTTTCTTGAGCAGTTGGAGAGTTCTGAACAGCTGACCTTTCAGTAACCCAGAGCTCCTTACATGACCTACATTCCCTCTAAAATACCCACAGCCCGGCATGTAGTTTTTTCTCTCATCATCTCCGAGTAGGAACAGACTCATAGCTGACCTTCCAGTGCATTTTTAGAAGCTGTAAATCACACCAGAGAAGATTGTTCATCTTTCTCCTGTGAAGACGCCTGGTGGATTTGAACCCCAGAGATGCTCAGCTTCTGTGTTAGTAGCACTCGTACAAGGAACCCTAGGAACTGCTCACCAAAGCGCAGCAAGTAGTTGATGTTGTTAAGCGCTGTCAAATTGACCCTGACTCACAGTGACCTATGAACAATGAATTTAAGGCCTGCCCTAGCCTGTGCCATCATCGTCTTAAACACAGTCAAGACCACCAAAACAGTCAGTGTGCTTGTTCATCTCACTAAAAGTCTTCCCCTCCATCTTGGACCTTCCACCTTTCCAAGCATAATGTCCTTTTCCAAAGACAGGGGCCTTCTAACAACATGCCTGATATATGTGAGAAAATATTTCACTATCCTTGCCTCCAAAGAGCACTCTAGCTGCACCTTTTCCAAAACACATCTGTTTGTTCTTTTACCAATCCATGAGATATTCAGTTCTCTTCACCACCACCACAGCTCAAAGGCATCAATTCTTCTATCATTCTTACTCATTGCCCAACTTTTACATGAATAGTTTGGATTAGGTAGTTATGTTGTCATGTGAGTCGAATGTGACTCATAGCGACCCTGTGTACTGCAGCTCTGAAGCCCGCCCTGTCCTGAGCCAGTCTCACTGACTCTGACACACCAAACCCCATTGCCCCTGTTACTGTATCAATCCATCTCATCTGGGGTCTTCCTTTCCTGTGCTGTCCCTCCACCCTTCCAAGCATGATGTCCTTCTCCAAGGACTGGTCCCTCCTGGCCACATGTCCAACATATGTGAGACAGAGATTCAAAATCCTATCCTCGAAGGAGAAACTTGGTTTCACCCTCTCCAAGCAGACCTATTTGTTTTCTTGGTGGTCCACGGTATGTTCAAGTTTTTGCTCCAGCACCACAACGCGAAGGCATTGATTCTTCTTCTTCTGTTATCCCTAGTCATTGTCCAGCTCTCTGATGCAAAGCAAGTAATTATAAAGATCATGGCCTGGATCAGTAGCACCTTAGTCCCCAGACTGACATTGTTGAGGTTTAGTCACCCATTTATAAGCCCACGTAAAGAGAATCGGGGGATATGCATGCACGCACACACACACTTTCTTCTCTGTCTGGTGTGTGTTAAACACTGAGTTCCATCTCTGTCAGAAATCTATCTCAGATCAGGCCCTTTCACTGAGAAGCCCCTCAGGTCCTGGCTACCCATTCAATCCCACGGCTCGCGTCCGCCAGCAGATGGCGCGCGGAGCTCTCAGACGCCAGGCCTCGCCTCAGACCTGAACTCCTGGCCTCTCTGCCCCCACCCTTGGAATGGGATAATTTGGGAATCATGTGGGAGGGCTGCCAAGGTCTTAAATTTACTACTTGAGACTTGAATAATTTTCCCCAGACGGGGCAAAAGGATGGGGAAAGAGGAAGAAGCAAAAGGGGGCAGAATGCCAGGGGTGGTGGGAGGCAGATCTGATTAGGGTTAGGGCAGCTCTGGCCCTTGGCAAACAGAGAAGTCCTTCCGCAAGGCCCCACCCATAGGGGTGTCTGTAGCGAGGGTGGGTCCCATCCTGGAAGGGGAAATGCTTTCTCTGATGTGAAAACCTAGGAGAACAAAAGGCTTCTCAGACAGAAATAAAGCAAGCCAGCAAGCGCTTCAACATCATGGCCATTCCTCCAAGCTCCAATCTCGGATTCATTTTGCACCTCACCTGCTGTATGATGCTGGTCTTGCCCTTCACAGCTCGTGCCAGAATCAATTATTCGCACCCACCTGGCAGCAGGTATCATGCACCTCCATACAGCATCTGTCACAGCGCCCGCCCCCCACCCCCTATTGAGAGCTGAGTGTGTGTGCACACGTGTATGTCCCCTCACCTGACTGTGACTGCTTCATCCCTGACTCCCCCATAATCCCCAAACAGCGCCCACAACACAGGAGAGAGATCCTGGGGAACAGTGTCTACGCTAAGAGGTTACTCATTTCTCTCTTAGGCAACAGCTAGACTGGGATTGGGAGGATTCCTACCGGCGGGAAAGGCCAGGTCAAAGCCCTGTGAGGCTGGAGACAGTGCGTGGGTCACAGGGCGTGGCCTTGCCTCTTGAGGTAGGTAAGCGACACCCACACACAGATACACACGCTTCACTGCTCCTCGGGAGCCTAAAGGAAGCAGAGAATGCAAAAAATGTGGTGGTGCCAGCCGCAGAGAGATCTGGAAATACCTTCCTAATTGAGCCTTTCTGGGAATGGCTGAAGGAGGGACAGGAACAGAGAGGAAAGTGGTGGTTGCTGTCCTGTCCCCACTCTTAAGCTTAAAGGCAGCAAAGATAGCACCTTCAGTTTCCTCCTCTGAAGTGCCTGTCTCAACACTGCCCACCGAGGGAGATTCATTCTATCCTTGGACAGTTCTGACTGTTGGAAAGATTATCCTAATAGGAGCTCTAACCCATTTTCCTGCAGCTTTTCCCCACTGGGGCCACCCAGAACAAATTTACTTCCTATGACAGGAAATCTGTGCGGTAGGGATGGGGCTGGGGAACCTCTGCAGAGCGCCTCAGAAGTGATAAGCATCTTGCATGCATGATGTCAGAGCCCCAGGAGTGTGATTGGAAGAGGTGTTATTGTCCCCACGTTACAGATGAGGGAAAGGGGCCCAGCTTGCATGACACACTTTCCGCTCAAGCTCTTCATAGCCTGAGCTTCACCTTCCCTTTAGATGCTGGGGCCGCACGGGTCCTGGCTCTGCATATCCACTCATCCCCTGGGCCCACACTGCCGCTTCCAACTCTCCCTGGAAGCTTTTCAATCTCAGTTCAGCTTGACCTGTGTGCAGAGTCACCTCCATGTGGCTTGCATCTCTGTAAAGCGAAGCCCTACATAGGAACATAGAGTTCTTGGACTTTGGCTTAAAGAAGTATTAACACACTAATAAGTAATACACCTTACCTTGATGAAATAAAATGAACTTGTCATTCCTAGACACGTGCTGTCCTTGGCCCCAAGGAGGCCTCTGGGCTTCAGAAACGTCATCTGAGGTCAAAAGATGTCAGAACCATCAGTCTTGTTGCCCAGGCAGGTCTAAGGCATGGAGAGCCCCCTTTTCCTCCTACTCACTCTACTCCCAGTTTCTGGACCACCAACCCTGCCACTAGAGATATATGGCATTAATTTTTTAGAATCTAAATTCTATTTCTTCTTTTGAGGCTACATATATTCCCTGGTGGTAAAATAGATAACACATCAGGCTGCTAGCCAAAAAAAAATTTTTTTAAAAAAAAGACACTTCACAACCCGTAGGAGAAAGATGGGCGGTATCTTCCCATAAAGATTTACAGCAACCCAATGGAGGTTCAACTGGAAGTCACAACTCAACAACAGTAGACTTGACGTTTTGGAATATATTTACATGATTAAAAATCCAGAGGTAGAGAAGGGGTACATGCTGCAGACATTTCTCACGTATACCTTATTCCCACCACATATTACACCTCTCCTAACAACCAGTGATATCAGCTTCTGGTAATGGTGCATCCATTCAGATATCTTTATTTGCATCCATTCAAATATATTCAGTTAAGTACATAATTAGGCAAGTACGCACATGTGTAGTGGATATCCAATCATTTTCCAGGGGAAACATCAATGTCTTATACCCACTCCCCGATACTTTCATTCTTTTAAATAAGCATAACGCAATGCCATTGAGTTGATTCTGACTCACGGATACCCTCTATCAGGTTTCAAGGCTGCAAAACTTTACAGAATTGGGCTGCCTCACTTTTCTCCTATGAAGCAACTGATAGGTTTCAAACTACCAACCTTTGGCAGTCTGACACTTAATCTATGCTATTAAGGACTAGTTTAGAAAGATCTGGTGGCTTAGTGGGTGAAGGGTTGGACTGCCAACCCAAAGGCCGGCAGTTCATATTCACCAGCTGCTCCGCAAGAGAAAGTTGGACAGTCTCCTCTCATGCAATTTAAAAACCCACTGGAGGGTCAGCTGTGAGTCAGCTTGTTGGCAATGAGAAAGAGAGAGGGAGAACACAGAGGACCACTTCACACCTTCAAGATCTTCGTGTGGAGTTACCTGCATCAACACCAGTAGGTCCAACCTCAGTCCTATCCTGTGCACGTGGTGCTATCTGCCAGTTAGAAGAAGCCCTCAGCCAGTGCTCTTTAAACACAGTTTCCACATAGGTACTGAAGGGTGACCGTGGATATGGTCTTCTTTACATTTTCCATGCACTTTACCAGGAATTCCAGAAGTATACTGAAGATCCTTGGGGAAGGAGACTTTGGCTTTATTCAAAAACAATCATCCAGAGACCTGAAATGATTTACTCCTGTCAAGCTGATTTCAGTGATTCGGAATCTGCGCGTCAGCGGTATGAGAGATGAACTTTTGAGAAAACAGACATGACTGGGTTTCCCAAATAGTAACGTCAGCACACGTAGATGTGCTAGCAAGGGGTCACACAGTGCAGTCGTGGGCCCTGGAATCCCTTCTTCCACCTTAAAGATGGGACTTTCCCTGTCGTCTAGCTTCCCTGGCTACAAAAGAGTGATAACTCAACGTGCTATTAGATCCTTAAGTGCTCCACAATATTAAGTACCCAGCATTAAACAGCACAAAAAAAAAAAAATCCCTGTAAGATACCAACTAGCAAAGTGCTAAAAACCACTCTGTCTCTGCCTAAGTGTATTATGCGAAATGGAAAAGCTGGCCCCTGGGGGACTGTCTGCCGTGGAGTCTTGGAACCTCCCATAATATATGTGCAATAACTGAGTTATACTGAAGAAAAGATCTAAAACAGACATAGTTTCAGAGCATTTATGATAAATGGGTTTTAACAAATTGAAGCTGATTATTTCTCTCCCCCACATTCCCAAAGAAAGTGGTCCTGCTTTTAGGCACAATTCATTCCTGGGAGTGCCATCTTAAAGGGAAATCCTTTTCTGATGGTAGAGCTAAGGGTCTCTCTCCTCAAATATGTTCAGCCTCATGGGTAACATTTTTAGACCATGTCGAAGGAGAATGGCAGAAACTAGAACCTGCTCAAAACAGAGACTGACAGAGAACATGCAGGTTATAGTGACAAGTAATTAGTAAGGTTATTAGAGTATGTAAATGACCCCTGGAGCTAAAAGCAAAAATGCTGGTCATAACATACAGCAAAGAGGTAAGAATCTTGGTGATATAGTGCCTTACATATTATTGAAAAAGTCAGTGGTTTGAATCACTCTGCTGGAAGGGAATGGGTGGTCGCCTCCCATATAGACTGGAAATCCAATGGAGGGTCACCACGAGTGGGAACTGATTTCACGACAGTGGATTTGGATATTTGGTTTTTGGAAAGAGAGAAAGCATCTATGGGAGAGTTCTCCTCCCTTCTGGTAGGCCCTTATTCTGTCCAATGTCTGGTGGAAAAGACGTCTAATACTTATAGACAGCCTCTCTGTGCCTCAAGTTTCTTCGCAGAAAGGCAGTTTTCTCAACTGTCCATAAAGAAGTCTCTTTAGGAGACGTCTCTTAAGGAGGCCAAAACTCACACTCATCAAGTGGTGCAAAGCCCAAGAACTAGCTGAAGGACCAAGAATAAAGGACCCAATCTGAGACAAGCAAATAAGACGTTCCAACGGGTCTAACTAAGTAAGTTTGGTCTGCCTTCCATTTCTAATACCAATTTAACATTTAAGAGTTTGCTGTTTGAACTGATGAGTGGCTCTGGATCCCAGAAGAACAAATGTGGAAAGAAAGCAGTGAGATTTCTCTTCAGAATGAGAGGTGCAGCCAAGAGTGGGCTGGGGGTCTCCCCCAGGGAAGAGAAGGGAACAAGAGTACAGCCTTCCCAGAGGTCATTCACCAGTCCCAGAGGTCATTCACCAGTCCCAGACCTGGCAACGAGTACCAGGGGTGTGTAGGAAACGGGGCTTGGTTACTCCCAGGTAAGCTGGCATAGGTCTCTGTAGGGAAAGTACCAGCAGTGGTTGGTTCAGAGGCAATGAGAAGCTTCACTCACCTGGCATTGTCTTCAGGAGAGATACTATCTCTCCCCAGCACCTTGGCAGGAGTGTCTCGTCCTGTGTGGGGAGGTAAGGAGTTCTCTTGGATCAGGTGAGCACACCTGGGTGTGCCAGCACACAGGAACTCCTTGTCTCTTCTGTAAACAGAGAGGGAATCTTGTGTCCACAGTAGACAATTACAGAGCTGCATACTGGTTCATTCTTTCTCTCAATAAGCCTGGGTTGTATGACAGAGTCTCTTAGTGCTAGTTCAATAGCCATTCACGATGGCCTTCTGAATAATAATTGTTGTTATTGAGTACCTTCGAGTCCAAGCCGACCCATAGCTGACTGACTCTTTAGTGGGTTTTCAGAAGGAGTTAATCTCTTGGGAGGAGATTGTCTATCCTCCTCCATGGATAGGCAAACCACATGCATTCGGGATTATTGCAACACAGGTTCTTCTTATCACGAGGCCACCAGAGCTCCCTTCAGATTAAGAGACCCTCATTTTATTTGATATGACAAGAAGGCTGCATTTCTAACCACCCTTGCAATGATCTGGCCAACACAATGAAATTAAGAGTCATTAGACAAGTCTTCAAGGGAGCTGACTTAGTGGGGAAGGAACCATACTGACCCTTGTTGTTGTCTTTCTCTCCTTGCAGAAGGGAAGGCTATACTTTCAGATGTCATCTTGGCCTACAGTGCCCTTGAGGTTGCATATCTCGCTCTAGGAATGGCTGAAAAGAAAGTTAGAAGGACCCCTAATTTCCTGCTGATGTTGTGGAACTCCGCATCAGCCCATCTGCAGACAATTTTCTACAAGACAGAATAGGCCCCCTATTTAATCATGTCCCTGTAATCGGGACTCTGTTACTAGCTGAGCAAGGTTCTTGATGTTGACTGGAAAAGTAATGAGCTTCTCATGGTTCAGCAGAGGGCAAGGGCCAGCCATGGGTTGGTGTAAAGAGGCTGAGCAAGCAGAGGCCAAGAGCACAGTGTTGTGCTACAGAGCCAGTATTGGATATTGGTGACCATGGGGTACTTGTGCAGGTACCCAAGGACTCTGAGAGGTGGTTGACCCTAGCTTACTATGGTTACTAGTTAAATGATTTAGTCTGGACTTTCAAACAGGCCTAAAAGAGTCATTCACAGCAAGTTGTTGTTATGTGCCATTGAGTCACTTGCGACTGATAGTGACCCTATGTACAACAGCCCTGAAACCTGCTCTATCCTGTACCAGCTTGACTGTCTCTGACACACCTACCCTCATTACCCTAGTCACTGAGTCAATCCATCTCATCGATGGTCTCCCTCTCTTTCTCAATCCCTTCGCCTTTCCTGACATCCCTCTCCAAGGACTGGTCCCTACTTGCAATATGTCCAAAGTATGTCAGACAAAGCCTCAGAATTCTTGCCTTCAAGGAGCAGCCTAGTTTCACCCTCTCTAGGAAGAATCTTTTTGTGCTCCTAGCAGTTCAAGCTATATTCATACTCTTCTCCAGCACCACAGCTCAAAGGCATCAGTTCTCTTTCTATCGTCCCTAATCATTGTCCAGCTCTCTGTAAATTAGGGGCCAATTTAAGCCGTGTGCTTGAAAACCATTTGCTCTAAAACTGGAGATCCGGCAGTCAGAGAAATCTGAGATTGAAGGGAGTCCATGGGCAAATCCTATTTCAGATTGACAGATCTTTGCGCCTATAGGCGGCGCTAAGAAACTGCAGGATCTTCATCTCCTCTCAGGCTGGGGTCAATAGTCAGAACTCCAACAATTCCAGGCCAAGGAGGGAGGAAGGGGCAAGGGGTTAGGAGCTAGATCAGGTGATAACTAAATCCTCTCTCCCCCCATGTTCTTCTTAAAGATCTGAAAATAGAGAGCTCTGTTTTTAAACTTCAGGAAATAAATGTCCAACTCCACCCCGGTGGGTAGCAATGAGAACCTGTCCCTGAACCTTGGACACCAACCAGCGCTCACCACTGATTTATCAGATGAGGAACCTAGAGGCCTGACAGGGGAGTGACAGGACTGAGAGACACCGTTCGTAGCAGCGCTGGGATGAGAATCAGAGACTTCCAATTTCCAGCCTGGAGTTCTTTCCACCACACCCACTGCTTTGGCCACATTTGTTTGCTTTTCTGGCCCTTGGGGGACTCTGGCAGGGCTGGGGGTCTGATGTGAACTGGAATCTGTTCAATTTCACCTCTCATTGCTCCTGCCAGCGCGCCGGCCCTGGCTGACTGAGGCAATTAGAACCAGACATCCCATAAGGGCATTCCAGGGAGATCTCTTAAAATTCCACAGCAGCTGGGGACTTGCCTTTTCCTGTAAGGATCATCTGGTGTGTAAATACGCAGTTGTGCAAGT
Source organism: Elephantulus edwardii (assembly GCF_000299155.1). Taxonomy (NCBI): domain Eukaryota; kingdom Metazoa; phylum Chordata; class Mammalia; order Macroscelidea; family Macroscelididae; genus Elephantulus; species Elephantulus edwardii. The sequence continues at coordinate 370,377 of NW_006400117.1, forward strand.
CACAGGGGGTGTGCAGGGGGCTGCTTGCTACACCTACCGTCTCTCTCTCAACACACACTCACCCACAGACCAAAAAAATAGACTAACTTATTCAGTAGCAATCCCTTTCCTTCCTACCTCCCAAAGAGAGGTTTAGGAATTTACAGGCCACCCTGGGGAACATCTAATTACTTGCTTCTGAGCACTGTGTTTGCACTGGGCAGTGGGAGGTGATGGAGGGAGGCATTTCTGTTTTCCTTCCACCTCCTACAGAAGGCGGTCCTCACTCAGGTCTGGTGGAAGGCCAAGAGGTGTCCGTGGCCAGCTCAGCTAACACACAATCACAAGACCCTGGCTGGTGGTTTTCTGCGGGAAGACGGAAGGCCCAAGAGACAATAGGGCAGGGCAAGAAATTCCAACCATAACTGTGATTTTAACTACTAGCTTCCTGGTTTCAAAGGGACAATGTTAACCACCACTGAAGGACACCATCGTGGAGACCTTGTGTGATGAGTTAATGTGAACCCTGCATTTCTTGGGGCTCCTATTTCTCAGCTGTCTCTAGTAAACCTTACTTTGCTCAGCAACGTGCTACTGTCGAGCTGACCAGTGTTTGTGTGAACCAGACGGTGATGGGAAATGGTCAAAGGCAGAAGAAAAAGCTGTCCATCTTTGTCGTCTGCGGGTCATATCAGAGGACCTGGCCCAGCTGTGCTTTATAAAAAGATAGAAGGGTTGTTGGGTGGTGCAAATGGTTAACACTCTTGGCTGCTAGTGGAAGGCTGGAGCTGTGAGTCCACCCAGCATTATCTTGAAGGAAAAATCCGGTTATCTACGTCAGATATATGAGTCACTGAAACATTATGGAGTATATACTCTGACATATATGTTGTTGTTGTTGTTGAGTTCCATCAGGTTCATCTACGACTCAGAGTGACTCATGGACAACAGACGTGAACCTTGCCCCATCCTGCACCTTCCTGACAATCTGTGTCACACTCAAGCTCAGGTGGGAATGATGGTGTCAGTTCATCCCATTGACAGTCTTCCTCTCTTTGTTGTTGCTGTCATTGTTATGTGCTGTCGCATCACCTGCAACTCATAGTGGCCCTATGTACAACAGCCCTAAAACCCTGCTCTACCCTGTGCCAATCTCATTTTCTCTGACATACCTATGCCCATTACCCCAGTCACTGAATCAATCCATCTCATCAAGGGTCTTCCTCTCCTGTGCTGTCCCTTCATCCTCCCAAGCAGGATGTCCCTCTCCAAGGAATGGTCCCTCCTTGCAACATGTCCAAAGTATGTCAGACACAGCTTCAGAATCCTTGCCTCCAAGGAGCAGCCTGGTTTAACCCTCTCTAGGGTGAACTTGTTTGTTCTCTTATCAGTCCATGGTATATTCTACATTCTTCTCCAGCACCACAGCTCAAAGGTATTAATTCTCCTTCTAGAATCCCTAGTCATTGTCCAGCTCTCTGATGCATAGCAAGTGATTGCAAAGACCATGGCCTCTATCAGGCACATCTTAGTCTCCAGACTAACATCATTTCAGTACTTTAGAGGGGTCTCTAATAGCAGGCTTTCTCATCGCAATGTATCTTTTAATTTCCTGGCTGCTGGTGCCAAGAGTGTTGATTGTGGAGCCAAGCAAACCAACGCTGTGAACAATTGCAATCTCTTCACCATCCATCCGGATGCTTCCAATTGGGCCAGTGGTGAGAATCTTTGTCTTCTTGAGATTGAGCTTTCATCAATATTGAAGGTCCTTAACCTTCTGCAGCAAGCGCTTCAGGTCCACCTCAGTTTCAGCAAACACGGATTAACTGATGTTTTTCAGCATGGTAACTCTAGCTGAGGACTTGTTCCTCCTGAAAATATGTGCAAAGTAAGTTACCCTGTGGCACATGTGAGGTCACTGTAAGTTGGAATCAACGTCACGACAACGGCAGTTCCTGCTGGAGCATGAGATGAATGTGCTCAACTGCTAACTGAAAGTTGGGGAGGTGTGAATCTGCCCAGGGGCACCTAGGCAGAAAAGTCTGGTGATCTCTTTCCAAAATGTCAGTCACTGAAACTTTATGGGGCGTAGTTCTTTTAACTGTGACGCATGTGGGGTCACCATTAGTTGGAGTCAACTTAATGACCACTGGTTGTTTGATTGGTGGAAGGACATAGTGAGAGTATCCAGATGTCACAGACATGTATCCAGTTATTTGCTGAGCTTGAGCTGGAACCAATGTCTCCTGCTTCTCAGCCTAGAGTAAATTCAATGACCCATCACACCCGTTCCAGCCCTTCCTTTTGAGGTTGGAGATTTACTAGAAGACCCAGTCAAGATAGCTATAAAACAGTCCTTAAAAATTAAATTATTGTTTTCTGTCATTGAGTCTGAACTCACCCGTAGCTGACCCTCCAGCAGCTTCTCCTGCAAGGTTTCTGAAGCAGTATATTTGCACAGGAGGAAACTGACTATCTTTCTTCCACAAGGCAGCTGGTGGATTCAAACTGTGTACCTTAGTATTGGCTGCACCATTCCTCATCACTAAGCCACCAGAGCGCCTTAAAAATAATTAAATGAGTTCGTGATTACTATGGCTTTTGCACGACATGCCATATCAGGAAACAAAGTCCCAGAAAGGACTCAGCCAGGTTGAAGAGTGAGCTAGGTGACCCTCATTGGTCACACTTCTTCTGACTCTAAATGTTGAACTTTCCTCAGCACTACCTTGATAAGACAATTTTGGGGAGGAGGATCGATCCTAAACACCAGCCTTGGGATGTCGTGTACCTTTATTAAAATGTTGTTGTGTACCTCAGGTTGGAACCTACCCATAGCTCACCCTCCAGCGGGTTTTCAGAGACAGTTAATCACATGGGAGGAGATTGCCCGTCCTTCTTCCACAGAGCAGCTGGTGAACTCCAACCGTGTGCCTTCGAGATTGCCACACAGATGTGTAAATAAAATCTAGTGTTGTTATAGGGAGAGGAAAGTGTGAATATATGTGCACACACATACACACATATGCATGGCCACTGGAGTCCTTACTAAACTGAAATTCTAGACTGATAGGATTCTTTCCCAGTTTCTCTTCCTCAAGTGTCAGGGGCATCAGGAGAATGACAGGCCTAGTTGATAAGAGGACCAATGCAGACAGACCATTGTCTCAGCGTGTCTTCTGCCAGTCCATAAAGTGAGAGAGGAAGGAATGCTTTCAGTCAGCCACCCTCACCCTCAGTCAGGAAGAAAAAGAGCATCCACTGTTCACTGTCCTTCGTGGTCTCTTTTATCCAGGGTTTTAAAAAGCCTTGGTTTTATCATTTGTGAAATGGATGTGGGTGGAGGGGTAACAGAGGGAATATTTAACCTGCTGTTCTAAGAAGGCCATCCAAGTCTAAAAGTAGGAGAAAATGTAAAGTCATTTGTGGTTTGAAAATTGACGGGAAAGTCTTGGTGTGGTAATGAAAGGAAGGATTCAGCCATGTCCTATTTCCAAGAACTCGTAACCCACAGGTGGACGGGAAGGTATAAGTTCCCACTAGCCCCAGCATTCTCTGTTCCTCTAGGAGTTTGCAGTTCCATTACTGAGAGAGACTTAAGGACTTAGGTCAGTGTCCAGGGAGCTCTGCTACCTTAGTGGTGAAGAACTGAACTTTCCATGCAAAGGTGCACAGTTTGGATCTGCCATCTGCTCTGCAGTAAAAGGATGGGCTCCTGTGAAATCTACTGGCTCTGAAAACACACCGGAGGGTCAACCATGGGTCAGTTCTGACTCGAAGGTACACACAACAAACAACAACAGGTCAGCATCCAGAAGCAGAGAATGGCTCCCTCGGGCCAGCTGGCCGAGGTGAACTCTGATGGGGCAGGATTCCGGGAGATGTTTGTGAAAGAGAGCGCTCAGGGCTCTAGACTGAGAAAGGACCCCGGACAGAATCAGGTGGCCTTGAGAACAGGGGTGGAGGAAGTGGTACGGAGTTCACCAAAGCAAGATACCTGCCAAAGCTGTGAAGGCCATCAAGGCCATCCTTCCACTGAATTCACGGGAGCCTGAGATTGTTCAGCTGATTGAGGACAAAGTTGATAGTGAGGTCAGAGCACTTTTCACTGCAAGGTGGACCTTTTAAAGGCTAAAAATGTGCTTGGAGAGTGTCAAGCAGAAGCCCAGAGGGAACTGAGTCAGGTCTTGAAGGAGAGGTGGTGGAGTCCCTTAAGGCGAGGATGAGGTGAGGACAGCTGTGTAGTGGGACATGGTGAGCAGCAGAGTCCTCTTCCAGAGCCCGAGAGCTCGTCAAAGGGCGAGCGGGTAGACTGGTGTCGCAAAGCCTCCTTGGATGCCTTTGAGCTGCCAGAACTTTGTCAAGGACTCATTGCTCCAGCCTCAAGTCAGAAGCTGCAGGGACATGAAAGAGAGGACAAAGAAGAATGCTACAAGGGAGACAGAAGATAATAATGACTCTGTATACTCCTTCCATCTTCTTTTAATGTTTCTTGGATCATTTAATATTCTGCCCAAAGCATCCTTAAGTATTGCAACTCGAGCGTTCAATTTGTTCTACAGTTCCTTAAGGTTAAGAAATGCTGAGCGAGTTTAGCCCTTTTGATTTTCAGACTCTAGATCTTTGTACATTTCATTATAATATTTTGCTTTGTCTTCTGCTCCGCCCTTTGAAATCTCCTCTTCATCTCTTTAACTTCTTGACTTTTCCCCTTTGCTTTGGCTTCTCAGCGCTCTCGTGCAATATTCAGAGTCTCTTCTGACATTCATCTTGGTCTTTTCTTTCTCCTCTGTCTGTCAAATATACACTGGTGTGTGTGTGTGTGTGTGTGTGTGTGTGTTTTCACATATTCAGCTAGCTGGTGTTTACTGTACCTACTATTAGATAATAACGTCCAAATTGAAGTATAGAATAATCCACCTGTCTTAGGAGAGTTGGTAAATAGAATTTTCAAAAAGATAAGTGAGTTGTTACTGTTGAACCACACAAATGTCAATTTCCACTACACTGAGAGCAAAAGAAGTAGATGGTGCCCAGTTATCACTGCTGCTCTGAGAAGGATTACAATAGAATGTTCTAGATATAGTAGGAGAAATACACAGAACAAAATAAAAATAATAAACTAAAACCAGGTTTACAGGTCAGAGAGAGACCGGTGGACCCTCCACTTCCACAAGACTATAGGTGTCCACTGCTCTTCAAGCCTGGAATTCAACCCAAGTTTCATTTTTCAGTGAAAATTAGAATGATTTATAAGGTGGGCAGTGAAACTTCTGAGGTAGATATTCTTTAAAGCAATCACTGTTGATCAAAGGGGCAGCATTTCCCCCAGTACAAAGTTCTGAAGCTTGAAAAGGATAGAAGGAAGGGAGGAAGCAATGAACACAGGAACCACAGGAAGGGGTTACATGATAAGGATTGTAATCAATGGTACAAAACAAGGTACATACCATTTGTTGAATGGAAATGGATTTGTTCAGTGCACATTCACGTAAATCACAATTGAAAATGAAAAGAAGAATGAATTATTTGGTATTTCCTACTTTAGGCATCATTGATGGAGAGATCCGCATATTCAGCTACAATTGGCAAAATGAAATGAAAGAAATTTGGGAAGATGTCATCTAGAGCATAATGGTTCTCCTGTAACAGGGAGGAAAAATAGAGGTCCAAGATTTCACAGCATGAGATCAGACTGGTTAAAATAGCTCTGTAATAGGTTTTGTGGGTTTTTTTAAAAACCCTTGACTTGGCTACTGGATGAAAAGTTGGCCACATCTGCAGAAAGGGCTGTCAATCTGCATTTGAAAGATTGAAGGTCTGAAAACTTTATGGAGTTCTGTTCTACACACATGGGTTTACCATGAGTAGCATTGACTTTTCTGATACAGAGGCTTTTGAGCACTTTATACATTAAACCTAAGACTCAGAACATAGGACATGAAACATAGACTTTTCTAAATATATTCTAGCCCATTGCTTCCTCCACTTGGGGTCCCTGGAGTGTCTATGTGTCCATGAATACTGCAATAGATATTAAAACCGATTTCTCTAGAAAATTTCAAATATCCACATAAAAAAACCTCCTTCAAAATGATTGCTGTTGAGCAATAATTGATGCCTCGCTGACTCTCCACTGGGCTTCCAAGGTAAAAAATTGTACACAATGAGATTTTTTTAATCTTTTCTCTTGGTGGATTCAAACCATTAGGGTAGCTCAAGCTTTAGGTCAGCAGCGTAACTCTCTATGGACTAGAGAGTCCACTTCAACTAGTCATGTTAATTGAAGCCTCTTATGTCTTCTTTGATGAGTACAAAGGAAAAATATAATAAAGGCTGCTTAGCGCTGGTGGCCAAGACCATAGGTTATTGCACTGCTAACCAGAAGACCAAGTCTCTCTGTTGGGTTGAATCCACCAGAGAGAAAGATGAACAATCTTCTCCCATGTGATTTACAGTCTCAGACAACCAGTGGAATGGCAGGTATGAGTTGGTTTTGAATCAACAACAATGAATTTTTCTGATGAGCTGATAAATTAAATGTGTTTGAAAATAAAATAATCTTTCAAACATGGGCATTGTAAGACTAAAGAGATAATTAGAAAGATAGAAAATATAACTGAAAATGGGGGTTCCCCCCCATTGCCTTGAAGTTGCAACTGACCCTCCACTGAGTTTTTGAGGCTATAAATCACATAGAAGGAAATTATCCATCTTTCTCCCTTCCTGCTACTGGTGGAGTCAAAACACCAGAGAAGGGTGGACTTCAAGTTATCAACACAACTATGGACAATATCACCATTTTTTCCTAGCTGAAAAGTTCTCTAATTCAATCCAAGTCTTCCATTACCAGCACCAAGAGGCAGGAGAAGCAAAGTGTAGGCACACAGAACTGGTCCGTGACAAAGCCACACCAATGATCCGGAGCTCTTGCTTCCTGGAAACTGGACTCTAGACTACAGCACAGTGTTCTTGAACATGGTTTTGAAGTCAATTTGAGTGAGTGTATAGATACTAAAAAGCAAGTCACATTTCTAAAGCCACTGTGACGGCATCAAAAAGAGAATTAAAATGATAAAGGGTGTTTCCCTGGAGCTTCTCATTTGAGCACAGGCACTTAATGAGTTATTAGTCCAGTTTGTTTATTTGCTGGAATTTCCCAAGGCAGGGAGAAGGCTGACAGGCAAGAACATCCTGGAAAGTTGTTAGGGGAGAGGAACATCCTCTCCTTATCTTCAAAGTAAGCATTCAGGAGAGATACAGCAAACTTCCCAGAATGCAGGATGGACTAAAACACAAATGACAGATGACACTGGGCATCTTATCCATGAGGGAGGAAGATAAAATCACCAGAGGTCAACTAAGAAATTGCTTGTCAGAAACCAAATGGTGGGATTTACATAAAACATCTTCTATCTGCTAAGGGATCTTAGGAGTTAACTTAGGTTTTCCAAGAAGGGACTCTAGGTAGAAGCTAAAAGTTGTAAGCTATTAAAGGAAAGTATTTCATTGAAAACACATTCCATGGTCATCAGTGAACAGAACACATTCTAACTTCTCATCAGATAAAAAGGGATTTTATTGAGATTGGATAAGAACAATTGAGGCTCACAATTGTCAAATGACCCATTATGCAAGGTCTAGAAGAGATGCCTTGTTTGGTAAGAACTAATGATTACATTTCAAACACATCATCCATTTTTGTTTGTTTGTCTTGGAGGCTTTTGTAATTTAATAAAATACTATGTTTAAGTTCTCTCAGGCAGTTGGTCTCACTAATTTCCACAGATTTGAGAATATTATCCTTACACTACTTTCTTCCAGTAAAATTCTAACATCATTCCAACTGGCATGCTAAAGAGTTATATACAACTTTTGACTAGAAATGGATGGACATCAAAATAATCACACAATGCCATGATTTTATATCTAAAATAATTTGGAAGCCTAAAGGGGTGTCTGAGGCCATTCTTTTCATGGTCCCCTCATTCCACAAACACTTAACTAATCACTGAATATAAGCCAGGCTTCAACATGGATTATATTTCAACATAAAGAAAACAAAAATCCTTGCCACTGGACCAACAAGTAACAAAATGATAAATGGATGAAAGGTTGAAGTTGTTGAGGATTTTATTTTATCTGAATCATCATGGAAACAACTTAATGGCATATTGCATCAGGCAAATATTCTATAAAAGAATTCTTTAAAACATTAGAAAATAAAGATGCTATCTGGAGGAATAAAGAGCACTTGTTTCAACCCTTTTTTCAATTGTCTTATATGCATGAAAAAAAAAATCCCCTGGATGAGAAATAAGGAAAAGTGAAGGACTGATGCTTTTAAATTACAGTATTGGTAAAGACTATTGAACCTATCTTGGACTGCCAGAAGAAGGAGCAAATCTGTCTTGGAAGAAATACAGCCAGAATGTTCCTTAGAAGTGAGGATGATTCTAAGACTCTATTTACTTTCTCTCATGTGTTTTAGGCTTGTTATCAGGAAGGACTAGTCCCTGGAGAAAGACGTGCTTGGCCAAGTAGTGCTATGGTTGTTGTTGTTAGGTGCCATCAAGTTGACGGCAACTCATAGTGACTCTACAAAGAACAGATGTTCACCTTGCCCTATGTTGAGCCATCCTCACTATCTCTGATGTGTTTGAGCCCACTGTTTGTTTGTTTTTAATGTTTATTTGCACCATTATTCACTTTTCTACAATCATTGCTATACATTGTTTCATTCCTATAATTTTGTTTTATATAAGCATTTCTGTACTTTGTTTTACATAACTAATTACTATGAGCTTCATGTCACAGTCATGGGCCAATCTTTTCTTGGGGGGTCTTCCTGTCTTTCTCTGACCCTTCCACTTTTCCCAGCATGCTGTCCTTTTCCAAGGACTCTCCCCTTCTTGACACCATGACATTATCTATCATCGCCACGTAAGGCCAAGTGATCACCTCTTATTCCAGTATGACTGGGGTTGTTGTTTGTTGTTGTTATGTGCCGTCGAGTCGTTTGCGACTCATAGCGACCCTATGTACAACAGCCCTAAACCCTGCTCTATCCTGTGCCAATTGCATTGCCTTGACACACCCATCCCGATTACCCCAGTCACTGAATCAATCTACCTCATAGAGGGTCTTCCCCTCCTGCGCTGTCCCTCTACTCTACCCAGTATGATGTCCCTCTCCAAAGACTGTCTCTCCTCTTGCAACATGTCCAAAGTATGACTGGGGTAACCTAAAATTAGTTACCAATGTTTGAGCTACCTCCTTATATTTGAATCTGATAGAAAAGCAAATCTAAAGTTACTGTCTCTATTTGTTTAAAGCCCGACAAACATTATAGTTCTTATGTACTGTCAAGTCAGAACTAACCCATAGTTGACTGATCTTCCAGTGGGTTTTCAGAGGCAGTTAATAGCACAGGAGAATATTACCCATGTTTCTCCTGCAGAGCAGCTGGTGGATCCAAACCCCATGTAACTTTGAGTTACCACTAAACCACCAGAGCCTCACAAACCCAACAATGGCTTCCTGTTCTTCAAGTCAAAACATTTCAATGTTCCCTATTGGGCCGTATTAGACCTGGCTTATCTTTGCCTCTCTCAAAACTGACTCTTTGCTCACTCATACTTCTATTCTTTCATTTTCTCCTAATGAACACAGTAGGTGCCCAGAAGAAATCACCAGAGTCCCTCCTACCACAGGACCTTTGCATCTCCTACACCCTCCACCTTTCATTCCCTTTCTCTACTTGATCAACACTTGTTCTTCATCTGGGTATCAAGCAACATATTGTTCTCCCAGGAAAAACTTCCTCCATATTCTTGCCTATACAAACTCACGTACTCAGAGGACCATATATTCCCTCATTTCTAGCCCTGAAGACGGTTCAACTTTATCTGTGTGTTACTTGATTAATGTCCAATTCTCCTATTAGACAGTGAACTCATGAAGACAGGACCAACACCTGCTGTAATTCATCAGTGTATCCTCAGTCACTTTGATAGCACTCTACTATATAGTCTGCCAAATGTTGTTTTTGTTTATCATCAAGTTGGAACCCGCCTATAGCTGACTCTCCAGTGGGTGGGTTTTCAGAGGCAGTAAATCACATGGGAGGAGACTGCCCATTCTTCTCCCATGGAGAAGCTGGTGGATTTGAACCACATGCCTTTGAGATTGTAATGCAGCTTCTTACCACTAGGCCATAGCAGACAGTTTTTTCTTTCTTATCTTTCTCTCTCTCTCTCTCTCTTTCCCTTCCTCCTCCTTCTCTCTCTCTCTCCTTCCTCTTTTCTCTCTCTCTACCTCCCTCCCTCGCTCCCTACCCCCCTCTTCTATCTATCTATCTATCTATCTATCTATCTATCTACCTACCATCTATCTCTAGTGGCCTAGTGGCAAGAAGCTGATCTGTAATACTGAAGGCATGGGGTTCGATGTCATCAGCCACTCTGTGGAAGAAGGATGGGCAATATCCTCCTGTGCAATTAACTGCCCCTTAAAACGCACTAGAGGGTCAGCTATGGGTCAGTTCTGACTCGATAGTACACAACCACACAATAACTATATGTGTTTTGCCAGAATAAAGGGATCATTTCATACTGGCTCACATTGGTACTCATTGAAGAAGTCTTTGGTGGTTCAACAGAGCTGGCTCCCAGTGCTTGTCCCTCACCCAGCTTACTCAGGCCTTACATAAGTAATGACTTGTTCTTCTCTAGGCATAAACACCTTCTACCTACAGCATGGGATTTAATTACTATCATGTGTTCCATGGTTTTGAAATATAAGAGACCTTGGCTGCATGCTGGATCCTGGCTCCACCACGTACTGGCTTTCTGACTCTGAGCACATTATTTCATGTCTCTGAAACATCATTGATCTTTTTGAAGTCTTTCCAAGCTCTAAAAGTTTTGAAGTCTCTGATGAGCTGAACTAAGTTGGCAGCAGTGAAAATGAAGAGAAGATAGGTTAAAAAAAAAAGAGTACAGACTTAAACGATAAGTGATTCTCACAGTCACAGATTAGAAGTATCTGCATCACATGCCACTTGTTAAAGATATAAAGTCTTTGGCCTCACCTCAGACCTAATGAATAAGAAGTTATGGGAGAGCATCTCAGAACAGCCTTCAAAGCTCACCAGGGGATTCTGATAAACACTTTAGTTTGAAAACCAATGGATTAGAACCTTAGAGTGAAGAAGAGATAAATGCCAAGGCAGAGGAGGTTATAAAGGATAAATGTACTCGGCCAGGATCATCAGAGAACTGGAATTGTCTGTCTCTGGATAGCATTGACTCTGGCTTGTAGAGGCTATCGGTAGGTTATCAAGGATGAGAGTAAAGGGACTTCATGTAAGCCGTAGATAGACAACTTACTTTTATGAGGCTATCAAGGCAATCATATACAGGAAGAAAATCACTTCCTGATTTCATGAGATATCCCAACACAGCCTGAAGCAGGACAAGGTCCTGGGAAAGGAGACATCTCGTGCACCTGCGTCCTGGAACAGCTGGTGATCCCAGACACACCAAGTCAAACAGCACTGAAGAGACCTAGCTATTTCCTTTCCCCGGAAATATCCAGAGCTGAAGGGTTCTATTTGTGCCTGAGTGACCCCTTTCCTAACGAGGACCCCCACATAGGCAATGTGTGGCTCACAGCAACACTTTTTTTTTCTTGCCAAGTAATCAAAACGTTTAATAGGTGGAACCTTAAGGGGATGTCTAAACACAGACTCTCCCCTATCCCTACAAAGTTTTGAACTATAAACTCAACATCTGGTTTCTTGTCTGTGACATTACCATTGGGAGATTGCTAAGACCAGAGAGTAACTGCTGTAAATCCCCAGAACTTGGAAGCTGATGAGCTCTTTTCGTGTGCGTGTTCCCTACTGATGTATTTTGCACATACTTTGGCAATATTCTTTTCTGATGTTTGCTTGTTTAAATCAATATGTACAAAGTATGTATACATATATACTTTGGAGGCAAAAACGATAAGATTTGGCCTCACATACTTTGGGTATGTTTCTAGGAGGGCCTATTCCTTAGAGAAGGACATGAAGCCAAGAAGGGTGGAGATCAGAGAAGGAGAGGAAGAGCCTCAAGGAGGTGGACTGACACAGTGACTGTTACAATGCGCTCTTGTGTGTCAGGAGTGTGAGGATGGCACTGGATAGAACAGGGTTCAGGTCTTTTGTTCATAAGGTCATGATGAGTCATACTCAACTCAATGGCACTTAACAACAACAACAACGTTTATACACATACTTCTCTCTACTATCTTGTTACCTGACATTTTTGCATATAACAAAACATGAAAAAAATCTCATTCCTGCATTAGTGACAAACATCTGATATACATCTGACAGTTGTTGTTGTTCTGTGCCGTCGAGTCGCTTGCGACTCATAGCGACCTTATGTACAACAGCTCTAAACTCTGTTCTGTCCTGTGCCAATCTCATTATCTCTGACACACTCATCCCAATTACCCCAATCACCAAATCAATCCACCTCCTAGAGGGCCTTCCCCTCCTGCGCCTGCCCTCCACCCTCCCAAGCATGATGTCCTTCTCCAAGGACCAGTCTATCCTTACAACACAACCAAAGTATGTCACACGAAGCCTCAGAATCCTTTCCTCCAAGGAGCAGCCCAGTTTAACCCTCTTCAGGATGAATCTGTTTGTTTTCTTAGCCATCCATGGTACCCTCAATACTCTTCTCCAATGCCACAGCTCAAAGGCATCAATTCTCCTTCTATCTTCCCTAGTCATTGTCCAACTCTCTGATGCATAACAAGTGATTGCAAAGACCATGGCCTGTATCAGACACACCTTAGTCTCCAGAGAGACACCATTGCTCTTCAGTACTGTAGAGAGATCCCTAACAGCAGACTTTCCCATGGCAATATGTCTTTTAATTTCCTGATTTCTGGTGCCAAGAATGTTGACTGTAGAGCCAAGCAATCTAAAGCTGTGACCAATTGCAATCTCTTCACCATCCATCCTGATGCTGCCAATTGGTCCAGTGGTGAGAATCTTTGTCTTCTTGACATTGAGCCTCAATCCATATTAAAAACTGTAGTCCTGGACCCTCTTCAGGAAGTGTTTCAGGTCCTCCTCAGTTTCAGCAAGCAGGATTGTGTCATCTGCATAAAGCAGATTGTTGATAGATCTTCCACCAATCTTGACCCCACATTTCTCCTCATAGAGCCCAGGCTCCTGGATGATCTATTCTACATACAGGTTGAAAAGGTATGGAGACAGGACACATCCCTGGCGTACGCCCTTCCCAATTTTGAAACATGCAGTGTTTCCTTGCTCTGTTCTAACTGACAACTGCCTCTTGGTCCAAGTATAGGTTTCTCATTAGCACGATCAAGTGTTCTGGGATTCTTATTCTTCTCAGAGTCAGCCACAGTTTGTTATGACCCACACAGTCAAACACCTTTGCATAATCAATGAAGTACAGATAGACATGCCTCTGGTACTCCCTGCTTTCAGCTAAGATCCATCTAATTTCAGCTACAATATCCCTAGTACCACGACCCCTTCTAAACACAGACTGGACTTCTGGCAATTCTCTGCTCCAGTCGTTTTTGGATAATCTTCAGCAGAATTGTGCTTGCATGTGAAATCAATGTTTTTGTTCTATAGTTTCCACTCTTTTGGGTCATCTTTCTTTGGAATGGGAACAAATATAGATAATTTCCAGTCAGTTGGCCAAGTGGTTGTTCTTGAGATTTCTTGGCACAGCTTGGTGAGCACATCAAGGGCAGCATCTGTTAGCTGAAATATGTCAGTTGGTATACCATCTATTCCTGGAGACTTATTTTTTGCTATTTCCTTCAAAGAAGCTTGAACTTCTTCCTTCATCACCATAGGCTCTTGCTCATATGTTGTTTCATTAAATTCTTCTGTGTCTGTCGATTCCTTTCGATACGGTGACTCAGTATATTCATTCCATCTTCTTTTAATACTTGCTGGATCATTTCATATTCTGCCTAAAGCATCCTTGATTAAAGCAACTTGAGGTTTGAATTTGTTCTTCAGTTCCTTGAGCTTAAGAAATGCTGAGCAAGTTCAGCCCTTTTGATTTTCTGACTCCAGCTCCTTGCACATTGCATTGTAATATTTTACTTTGTTATCCCGTGTTGCCTTTTGAAATCTGTTCAGCTCTTTAGTATCTTGAATTTTTCCTTGTGCTTTGGCTTCTCTGCGTTCCAGTGCAATATTCAGAGTTTCTTCTGACATCCATTTTGGTCTTTTCTTCCTTTTCTGTCTTTGTAATAAACATTTGCACTCTTCTTGGATACCCTTGATATCCTCCCACAACTCACCTGGTCTTCGCTCATTCATGTTCAAGGCCTCAAACCTGTTCCTGAGATGGTTCTGAAATTCAGTTCAGATAGACTAAAAATTATATTTTGGTTCCCATGGATTCAGTTTCATTTTCCTCAGCTTCAGCTTGAACTTGCATATGAGTAGTTGGTGGTCTGTTCCACAATCAGCCCCTGGCCTAGTTTTCACAGCTGACCTTGAGCTTCTCCAGCAGTTCTTTCCGCAGATGTAATTGATCTGATTCCTATGCATACCATCAGGTGAGATCCATGTGTAAAACCTGCGTTTATGTCTCTTAAAAAAACATGTTTGCAATGAATAAGTCATTGTGCAAAATTCAGTCATTCTATATCCAGCTCCATTTCTGTCACCAAGTCCGTATTTTCCGACAACTGATTCTTCTTCTCTGTTCCCAACTTTTGCGTCCCAGTCACCCATTATTATCAATACATCTTGATTGCGTGTTCGATCTCTGACTGTAAAAGTTCGTAGAAATCTTCTATTTCTTTTTTTGGCTCTGTGAGAGAAGAAAAAAAATGGGTGATCAAAATGAGCAATCGCCTTCTGTGTGATTTATAGCCTCAGATACCCATTTGGAGAGTCAGTTCTGCGATGGCTCAGAATCAATTGTAGAAAGCTGAGTTGAGTTGGATGATGATAACTACGTCTCCCTTGCAGAAATTTTAGCATATACAAAAGGGTCAGAAAAACTAGAGATAACTGTTGTCTATCTACATAAACCCATTCCTCACCAACATGATTAGGTTCCAAAGACCAGGTTATTATGCAAAAATAAGTGTTGTATGAGAATGGAGGGAGCTCTGATGACTTAGTGGTAAAAAGCTGTGCTGCAAACTCAAGGACACGTGATTCAAATTCACCAGCTGCTCCATAGAAGGATGGACGACCTCCTTCCATGTGATGTATCACCCCTGAATACCCTCTGGGAGTCAGCAATGTGTTAGTTCCGAGTCTAGAGTACACAATAATACATGAAAATAGAGAATGACTACATCAGATCATATGAGTGCAAAACCACTGGGACTCATGACCGAACCAAGTTAACACATAATCATTACAACCAGCATTATTATCCTCTCATACTTTGGCATTCATTACTGTGACATGACACTTCCAAAATAGCAGGCCTCTGAAAACCCTATGTGCAACAGAACACACGTAGAATGACAGAAAGGGCAACTGAGTATGGAAATGCAAAGGAAGAGGAACAGTTGTAAGCAGACACTAGTGATTGGAACATGGAATGTGAGAACCATGAATGTAGGAAACTTAGATATTGTTAAGGAGAAAATTGAACCCATAAATATTGACATACTAGGCATTGGTGAGATGAGATGGACTGGCATAGGGCATTTTGAACCGGATGATCATCTGATATACTACTCCGGAGATGAAAAAGTGAGGAAAAATGGATTTGCTTTCATAGTTAGAAGTCATGGCTAGATCCGTCTTGAAGTACAATATTGTCAGTGACAGGATAATATCTATATTCATACAAGGAAGTCCAGTGAATACCACTACCAACAACCAGAGCCAAGGAAGAGGAGATAGAAGATTTTTACCAACTTTTACAATTGGAGATTGATCGAACATGCAATCAAGATGCATTGATAATAATGGGTGACTGGAATGCAAAAGTCAGGAACAAAGAAGAAGA
>NW_006400117.1:388734-397098 GCF_000299155.1 Elephantulus edwardii
ACAACAACAACAACACAGAGTCACAGGTAGATTCGAACCACCAGAGAAGCACAGCCTTTGAATTAGCAATACAATACCCTGCAGACTGAACCACTAGCATGGGCATAGCAGTGAACCAAAGAAACTATAGTCTTCACAGAGTTTATATTCCAATGGGAGAAATGAGAACAAACAGATCTGTCCTGGAGAGGGTGAAACCAGCTTGCTCCTTGGAGGCAATGGCTTGGAAACTTCATCTCACATACTTTGGGCATCTTGTCAGGAGGGACCAGTTGGAGAAGGACATTATGCTTGGAATGGTAGAGCATCAAAACAGGAGAGAAAGACCCTGTATGAAATGGATTGACACAGTAACAGTGGCAATGGAATCAGGTGTGTCAGAGATGGTGCAGGATAAGCAGGGTTCAGAGTTATTGTTCATAGTGTGGTTATGACTTGTAGTTGATGCAACACATATAAGAACAAGAACAACATCCTATTGGTCAGACAAGAGTGGGGGTACAAATAAGTACTGAGGATGGTAGGCTGTTCTTTCGCAATCTTTTAGAAAATGGAAAAAGAATTGATAGAATAGATTCAGTTATAAAAAGAAAATGAATCTATAATGGCTGTGTTTTTATCTTGAGATGAATAGAACTGCTTTTCATTGAGAAGAAGAGAAGGTTGGAGAGACAAGTTAGTAGGAAAGATTGGGAGCCTAGTTTTGGAGAGTTTAAATTTGAGAAGCTGAGGGCAGAAGGTACAGGAATGTATTAAGGGGTTTGTAGCTTAGCCCAGTCTAGTGATTATATGGAATAGAGCTACTAAGGCTGATATGAAGGAGCTTGTTGTTGTTGTTGATTGTCGTTGAGTTGACACTGCTTACAGCGACCCTATGAACAAAAAAAGGCCTGAAGCCTTTCTATAACTATCGATATTTATCAAAGTTCATAGAGTTTCCAGAGGCATGTTTTTTTAGGAAGTGGATACCACTCCTGCTTCCAAGCCTGTCTTAATCTGGGAACTCCACCAAATGCTGTCCACCATGGGTAACCATTATTTCATTTGACACCCCAAGGGCACAAGATTTAAAATTACAGCAACCCCAGGTTACCTCAGTACAGCATAATGACAGAAGATTGTTGTACCACTTAGAAGAATGTTCGTCCAAAATATAATAACAACTAACTTTCAATACAAAATCCCTCCCCAAGGTCTTGTTGACTCTAAACAAGAGACTTAAATGAAAAAACAAAAAAACAAAAACCAAACCACTATAATATGTTGTTGCTATTATGTGCTGTTAAGTCACCTGCGATGCATAGTGACCCTATGTACAGCAGCTCTGAACCCTTCCCTGTCCTGAGCGAGTCTCACTAATTTCGACACATTGCCCCAGATACTGTATCAGTCCATATCACCTGGGGTCTCCCTCTCCTGTGCTGTCCCTCAGAGGGAGGGAAAATGCTAGAAAACCATGACTTGACAATGATGAGCAAAATGAAGAGAAGAAACTGAGCTGAGAGAAACTAAAGAGATTTGAGCAGACAAGCTGGCAGCCTAGACACTAAGACTCTCGACACAAAAAATCACATTCTCCAGCAGGATAAATCATGAAAATTCACAACTCAGCATCACAGATACTGTGGAACAATTATCCAAGTTCCAGTCATCAAGTTCCAGAACATTAGGCTACAAGGTCACAGAGAATCGAAGGGGTTACTCATGTTCTGATAACATGTAACTGCAAGGAATTTTATGCTGTGAGTTTTATTTGATAATATTTATGCTTCCATTTAAATATCTGACCTTATGTGTAAATAAAATGTGAGCAGTTTTTGCTATTCCTGTATTGCTATTGTCTTCTGGCCTTGATTTGCTTTCCTGTTAAAACTTTCAAGCATTCATCCTTCTGGGCCGTATCTATTACCCAAAGCAATACATAATGGACTAGACAGGATTATTGGCCCAAATGACAAAACCAGACATGATATGGAAGAGTTTTTTTCCTGTAACTACATATATATCTTTGACCTCACACAGCTGTTCATTGTACATAGGAAGGTTCACACCAGGGGTTCTAAAATGGGAAATATCCGGTGCAAAATCAACTATGCACATTCTTTTGAGGGAGGGAGTGATGCAAGATTTCTCAAGGTTAAGCAACTGGTTTCCACAGCCTTCAACATTAGTCTGTTGTGGGTGCCAGGGACAAGACTGTGAATCACAGGGCCCCTAAAGAAAAGCCTAGAAGCCCCCAAGGGCTTCCCTGAAGTAATCACCAAGTCTTTTCTCTCTCAGAGCAACTGGGTGGATTTGAACATTTACATTTCAGTTAACAACTGAGAACTTAACTTTGCCTACAGGGCAAAATTTCAAGATTATGAAAAGGTTCACTTACTAGGAGTCAGAATTTTAGTTCAGGACTGAAAACATGGGCCCCTGTGCTGCTCGCCATTCTTTATCCATTGCCCTTGTTATGTGCCGTAGAGTTGACTGACTCATACGTTGTGTGACCGTATAACAGCTCACTGTCTCTGACACATCGACCCTCATAACCCCAGTTACTGTGTCAATGCATTTCATCCGAGGTTTTCCTCTCCTAAGCTGTCTGTGGAACCCTTCCAAGCATGACCTCCATGGTGAAGCTTAGTTTCACCTTCTCCAGGACAGACTTCTCTGTTAGTTCTCTTGGTAGACCATGTTATGTTCAATAATCTTCTCCAGCTCCACAAATCAAAGGCTTCAGTTCTTCTTCTGTCATCTCTGGTCATTGTCCAGTTCTCTGATGCATAGAAAGTAGACCCATGGCCTG
Organism: Elephantulus edwardii; assembly: GCF_000299155.1. Classification (NCBI taxonomy): domain Eukaryota; kingdom Metazoa; phylum Chordata; class Mammalia; order Macroscelidea; family Macroscelididae; genus Elephantulus; species Elephantulus edwardii. The sequence continues at coordinate 391,529 of NW_006400117.1, forward strand.
GATCAGGTATACCTTGGTCTCTATGATAACATCCTTGCTCTTTAGCACTCTGGAGAGGTCCTTAATGGAAAATTTTTCTAATGTAATTTGTTTTGGTTTTTTTTATTTCCTGACTGCTGGTGCCAAGAGTGTTGATTGTGGAATCAAGCATGCTGAAATTGTTAACAATCTTAATCTCCTTTCCATCTATCATGATGCTGCCAACTGGCCCAGTGGTGAAAATTTTCTTTTTCTCAACGTTGAACTTCAATGAAGTTAATATAAGACTTAACTTGAAAGTCTTTGTCCAGATTTATATTAGTATTATGTTAGCCCTACAAAGTAATTTTGGAAATTATTTTTTTTCTCTTTTGTGTTTTCTTAGGAGACCTCAAAGAAGGTTACCTCAAGAAACCCCTCAGGAACATGAATTGGAACATGGGCTTGAGCACGTCAGAGATTGTGCCATGATGCCGGGTAGGCCAAGGTTGCTCACAGAATCTGTTGTTTGTAGAACCACTGTAAGTCATAGTTGACTCAACAGTGCTTAAAGACAACAACAAATATATATATAAAGTTTATTATATTTATTTTTTAAATGTTTGAGCTTGCTGAAAACGTGGAAGATCAGAGAAAGAGAGGAAGACCTTCCACGAGATGGATTAGCACAATGACTGTCACAATGGGCTTAAAGATATCAGAGATGGTTTGGATGGCGCAGGATAGGGCAAGGTGCAGAGCATTGTGGCGCTGCTATGAGTCATAATCAGCTCCACAGTACCTAACAACAAAGGGTTTTCTAGTACTCGCTAGAGTTTTCTTTGTGGGAATGGTTTTGATTCTCATTTTGAAGTGATATTTTGACTAGAAATTGAGGTGAATTTTCTATTTCTTCTTAGTTCCGTTTAGCTAAATTACATTTCCACAGGATTTTGTTCATTTCCCTTGTTAAATTCCATCAGGTCAAATACCAACCCTAGGAATAACAAATCTGAACCCTGTCCTATCCTCATCATCACTCACTGACACACTTGAAACCATTCCTGCAGTCCCTGTGTCGTTCCCTCTGGTTGAGGGTCTTTCCCTCTTTTGCTGACCCTTCACCTTTCCAAATATGATGTCCATATCCAAGAATAGCCTCTCCTAGCAACGTACCCAAAGTATATGAGGCAAAGCTTTGCCATCTTTGATTCTAAGAAACAATGTGGCTTCACTTTTCCAAGACATATCTGTTTGTTCTTTTGGCTATCTATGGGATATTCAGCACCATTCTCCAACATTACAACTCAAAGGCATTGATTCATCTTCTTCATCCTTATTCATCATCCACCTCTCAGATGCATAGCAGGTGACTGGAAAGACTATGGCTTGAATCAGGTGCACCTTAGTTTTTAAACTGACATCTTTGTTCTTCAGATTTCCTGACTGCTGGTAACAAGGGTGTTGATTGTGGATCTCCATCTATCATAATGTTGCCCCTTGGCCTGGTGGTGATAATTCTTTATTTCTAGATTTTGAGATATAATTCACATTGAAGGTTTCAATCTTTAGTCCTCTGCAGCTCCTCAAGTCCTCTTCACTTTTAACAAACAAGACATGTTATATATTTGACACAGAAATTTGATAAATCTTCCTCCAGTCCTGATGCCACACTCTTCTTTATAAAGTTCAGCTTCTCAAATGAATTGCTCAGCATATAGACTGAAAAGGGATGGAGTAACTTGAATTTTCTGACATGGAATTTTCTTATTATCTTACTATCTTCTTAACGTCTGTAAGAGTTTTAGAATATCTCCTCTTCCAGTTCTGACTCTGTATTGTGTGTTTCCTTTTTCTTTTGATAGTCTTATTAAAGTATTTTAAATTTTATTAATCTTTTTAAAAGAATCAACTTCTGGATTTGCTAATTTTCTTTATTTTGGGTCTTGACATTTTTACAGTTTTCTACTTTTACATTTACTATTTCTTCTATTCTGGTTCAGATTTAATTTGGTCTTCTTTTTCCAGCTATTTAAGGTGGACCATACATCACTGACATTTCTTTTTGTGGACATTTAAAACTATTCATTTATTTCTAAAATCTGCATTAGCCATACTCTACATTTGATATGTTGTAGTTTCATTTTCAGTCAGTTAAAAATAGTTTCCAATTTGCTTTGTAATGTCTTCTTTGGTCCATGTACTGATAAACTCATTATGCAATCTCTAAATGTTTTGGGGTTCTCTAGGTAACAGATTGTAATATTTCTAACTTATTCCATTGGTTAGAGAACACATTCTATAAAATTTTAGTTTTATGGCTCAGCAAATATTTCATCTTGATGAGTATTATATTTACAGTAGAAAGGGTTATGTATTTTATACTCACTGAATGTGTAATGTTCAGTAAGGATCAATTAAGTTAATTGGTTGATAGTATTATTTAGATCATTATCTTTATTGGGTTTTCATTTTATGTTTACTTGTTATATTAATTGCTCAGAGAAGTGTTTAGAATAATCTCTCCAAAGCAAAAATTTGAATATTTTTATGACACCCGCCCCACTCCCACCCCAGGCATCTTGGTGTGCTTAGAATCAATTCCAAACTCCTCATCCTGTCCTTAAAGAGTCTGTATGACTTATTCTGTGTCTTTCACTCAATCCCATCTTCTGGTACTCCCAAGGTGGCAGTGACGATTTAATAGTAGAACTCTTTTCCAGTCTGTGGGATCAATTCATGGTACCATGCACCTCCTTCCCAGCCACGACCTGCCTGTCAGTGCACAGAAGTCAGGCTTGGTGATCTACTTTGAAAAGTCATTTAGAGAAAACTATAATCACAACAGCAATCCAGTCACGCTGTGCATGAGGTTGCCATAAACTGAGGGCTGACTGATTGACAGTTAACAAGACAGCATTCCCACACAACTTACATGTGAATCGCTAGGTGCTTTTGTTCTGGTCTTTGAATCCTCTAAGTTTAGTTACTGCATGACTTTCACATTTTCTATTCTCTCTCTCTCTCTCTCTCTCTCTCTCTCATTATAATTTCATCCAAATGATCACTATGAATGTCTGCTTCCTATCCTTAGGTCTTAGATCTAATGACGTTGTGAATAGAGCTGGCTTATAATAGAGATTTGCTAAACACTGGTGAAATGAATGGATTGTGGATGGAAGGGTGGGCAGGTGGATTTGGTACTAATATTTTCTGTCTTGGTCCATAGTCATTTGACTAGGCATCTTACAAATTGGATTGTGAGGTTTTCATAAAATAGGAACTCATTCTATTTCTGTATCTCTGAGGTAGCATGTTGTTCTCTTTCATAGAGTAGTTGGTGGATTTGAACCATGTATCTTTGCATTGGTAGTGCAATTTCTTACCACTAAGCCACCAGACCTCCCTAAAAAGTAGAATGGCAACTATTTAGTAAATAATTCTTGGGGAAAAAATGTATATGACTCATGTGCTTTCAAAATACTGTCTAAATGCAATGTGAACAGTCATTTCACTGCATTTGTCTTCTTTATTTATTTGGCCTAGTAGACAGAAGGTGGGTGATTTTAACCTGTGGCCCTCAGGCCAGGTTCAAATTCTTTTCCTGTCAAACGTTCTTCTAGGTGGTATAGCACTGATGTGTGTGTTGCTGTACAGAGGTAACTCATGGTTGCTGTGATGCTGAAGACTGTGACAGTGATGTGTCAAACGTGGTAATGGGTACCCATGGTGGACAGTGTTGGCTGGAGCTTCCCAACTAAATCAAGCCTGGAAGCAGGGGCGGCATCCACTTCTGAAATGCCTGGCCTCCAGAAACTATGTACAAACAATGCTCAGGCCTTTCGTTCATAGGGTCACTATGAGTTGTCTACGACTCGTCGGCACCTAACAACAACAACAATGCTTAATACCGGGCCTTTCATATAACCTACGCTCAATAAATGTAAGTGGAAGGAAGGTGGGATGGAACTTGTCCTTTGATAAATATGAATGGAAAGAAGGTAGGATGAAACTCATTAAAACAATCATAAAAAGTGTTAGCTGTAAGTTTTAAGTCTAGGGGCTCAAAGGCAAAATATCAGAAAAGTCCCTTTATCCCTTTATTTTGCGGAAAAGAAAAAAATTCCACTCTCCAGTGGATGGCCCATTTCACCCGTCACAGGCGCAGGAAGCAGGGGATGTGGAAATTAGTGTAGAAAGCCATGTTTCCTTCCCATCCCTGTAGCCCTCCTGCGTAGAACAGATGTCACGGCTGATAGTCTAGGAAGATGGTGAGTAGAGCATTTCTATGCACATCTTATTAGCTGTGAAGCCACAATTATTCCTTAAATGTTTGTGGGAAACAAATCCTTACTAGTGAAGAAGGACTGTTGCATTCCCAGCGTTCTCTTCCTTTTGAGGGCTCAAACTGACCTAAGAATTTGAAAATTTTATTATTGTGCTGTTGTTGTTGTTCTTGTTGTTTACTGATGAGTCGCAACCAACCCATAGGTGACATTTCAGCAGGTTTTCTGAGGCAGTTAATCACATGGGAGGAGATTACCCATTCTTTTCCCATGGAGCAGGTGGTAGACATGCCTTCAGGATTGCAGAACAGCTTCTTGCCACTGTTGTTGTTGTTATGTGCCGTTGAGTCACTTGTGACTCATAGCAACGCTATATACAAGAGCCCTAAACCCTGCTCTATCCTGTGCCAACCTCACTGTCTCTGATGCACCTACTCCCATTACCCCAGTGACTGAATCGATCCATCTTATTGAGGGTCTTCCTCTCCTGTGCTGTCCCTCCACTCTCCCAAACATGACGTCCCTCTCCAAGGACCAGTCCCACCTTGCAACATGTCCACAGTATGTCAGACGAAGAAGCTTCAGAATCCTTGACTTCAAGGAGCAGCCTGGCTTTATCCTCTCCAGGACAGAGGAATGTCTATCTGTGCTTCATTGACTACACAAAGGCTTTTGACTGTGTGGATCACAACAAATTGTGGCTGACTCTGAGAATGATCAGTATCCCAGAACATTCGATTGTGTTTATGCAAAACCTATACTTGGACCAAGAGGCAGTCGTCAGAACAGAGCAAGGAGACACTACATGGTTCAAAATCAAGAAGGGGGTCCGTCAGGGACATATTCTGTTTCCATACTTTTTCAATCTGTATGCTGAACAGATCATCCGAGATGCTGGGCTGTACAAGGACGAATGTGGCATCACGACTGGGGGAAGATTCATCAACAACCTGCATTATGCAGATGACACAACACTGCTTGCTGGAACTGAGGAGGGCCTGTAGAGCTTGCTGCAGAAGGTCAAAGACTGCAGCCTTCAATACGGATTGAAGCTCAACATCAAGAAAACGAAGATTCTCACCACTGGGTCAATTGGCAGCATCAGTATGGATGGTGAAGAGATTAAGATTGTTAATAGTTTTAGTTTGCTTGGCTCTTCAGTCAACACTCTTGGTACCAGCAAAAGAAAAGTTGCAAAGGGAAGGTTGGTCCAAAGTATATTTTTCTGAATCAAAAGTAAAAACAAGAAAAAGAAAAAAGGGGAGGAAAGAGTGTCATTCTCTTCTTGAAGAATTGATATGAACTGAACATTTTGTTGGAGTAAAT
>NW_006400117.1:397201-398558 GCF_000299155.1 Elephantulus edwardii
ATATATATACAAGGCATGAAGAAGGAAGAACTAGAGAGACATTGCTTAGGGAGTACTGAGTTTCTACTGAAAAATTGAAAATGTGTAGTGGTGATGATCACACAGCATGACATCAGTGATGATGACATCATCACTAAGCAATTAGATAGCCCTACAAGTAGGCTAAATGATATATAGAGATACAGAGATGATATAGATATTATAGAGGATATAGATATATCTCAATACATTTGTTATTTCAAATTTGTGTTATGAAATATGCTATTTCATAATACATAAATACAGTTCAGTGGCATTAATTATGTCAGAAGAGGCTTTGTACCTGAATGGTGACTCCATTTATAACCGAACATGACACGGTCTGGTCCTGTGTCATCTCCATAATCAATGTAAAAGTCAACTGTTGTGTTGATAGAGTTTTTGACTCATTTTTGAAATGTATCACCAGGGCTTCCTTGTCTTTAGTCTGGAAGTTCCACTGGAACCTATTTAGTATCGTAAGGGCATAACTTCCCATTTTAACACAGTCTTTCCAGAAACAAAACCCTGACTAACAAGCTTGTTATCTCCTGTAGAACAAAGCCCACTCTCTGTTTGGTAGTCAGGCCTTGATTGCAATCGCCTTTCACCCTTTCACAAGTCCCACAACACAGCCTCAGCTATTGACTTGAAATAGTGCTGGTCATAATCTTTGCTATAGGATCCTGTCTTAGGTTTGGTTCTCTAAAGACACAAGCCTAGTGAATCTTTTCTAAAAGATAGACACACAGAAAGATTTATTTCAAGGAAATGGTTTATGTGCTTATAAACATAAACAGGTCCCCGGTCCCTGGATCAGATCTCAGGACAGATGGCTGCATGTGGCTGTGACACTTACCAGTGAGCAGGTGGCAGAGTGCTGGCTTTGGAGAATGAGAAATCCGAAGTCAGCAGATGAGTGAGGTTGGAAGTGATGAAGCAGATACAGGATCTAGAGTTATCAAAGGCAAAAGAGCTTTGTCAAATATCTCTATCCTATTTAGTACAGGACACATTGCCAATGAAACTCCCTTTCAATTTATTGGTTGATCACTGAAAATCTTGTCACTGTGGTAATGCAAGAGCTCATTGAAGAATTGACTGTATTATATCAGCTACTGAGGGAAAGAAGATATAGGCCATATCATGACGATAGAGTTGTTCTTATGTGCTATCGAGTCTCTTGCGGCCCTATGTACAACAGCCCTAAACCCTGCTCTGTCCTGTGTGCCAATCGCACTGCCTCTGACACACCCATCCTCACTACTCCAGTCACTGAATCAATCCACCTCATAGAGGGCCTTCCCCTCCTGTGCTGTCCCTCCACCTTCCCAAGCAT
>NW_006400117.1:402153-403482 GCF_000299155.1 Elephantulus edwardii
ACAAGTGATTGCAAAGACCATAGCCTGTATCAGATGCACCTTAGTCTCCAGAATGACACCATTGCTCTTCAGTACCCTGGAGAGGTCCCTAACCACAGACTTTCCCATTGCAATACATTTTTTTTTATTTCCTGGCTACTGGTGCCAAGAGTGTTGACCGTGGAGCTGAGCAGACTGAAGTTGTTAACAATCTCAATCTTTTCACCATCCATCCTGATGCTTCAGGGACCTCTCCAGAGGACTGAAGAGCAATAATGTCAGGCTAGAGTCTAAGGTGTGCCCAACCTATGCCACGGCCTTTATAATTACTCTCTATGTATTTGAGAGCTGGACAATGACTAAGGAAGATAGAATAGAGGTGTGGTGCTGGATAAAATTCTTGAAAGTACCATGGACTGTCAGTAGAAGAAGCAGTTCTGTCCTGGAGAGGGTGAAACCAAGTTGTTCCTGGGATGCAAGGATTTTTGAAGCTTTGTATGATGTAATTTGGGCCTGTTGCTAGGAGGAGCCAATCCTTGGAGAAGGACATCATACTTGGAAGAGTTGAAGGACAACGCAAAACAGGAAGACCCCAGATAAGATGGATTGACACAGTGACAAGGAGAATTGTGATAGGTGTGTCTGAGAGAGTGAGACTGGCTCAGGATAGGGTAGGGTTCAGAGCTATTGTGCATAGGGTTGCTATGAGTCACAGTCAACTCAATGGCATACAACAACAACCTGAAGGACTCAATTTCTACCACTATATTGGACAGTGTTCTGCTGCTCTTTGTAGGATTTTCTAGGATTTTTTCTTTCACACGTGGGTGGTCAGTTCTTCAGTTCTTAGTTCTGCTTCTTAGTCTATCTCAGTCTGGAAGCTTTTCTGAAGCCTGCCATCCCCAGTGATCCTGCTGGTATTTGAGATACTTGGACCTCTCTTCTAGCATCGCAGCAGTACTGCTGACATTGGGGGGGGAGGGGGAAGAAGAAGGCCCCAGGAACAGATGATACACCAACTGAAGTATTTCAGCAAAGAGTTGCAACTGTGGACATGCTCACTTGTCTATGCTGTGAAATTTGGAAGACAGTTCCCTACGTAACTGGAAAAGATCCTTATTAGCACTCATTTAAAAAAAAAAAAGAAGAGAAGAAGCTTTTCCAATGTGGAAAATTGCCAAACAGGATCATTAATATCACGAGGAAAATCTTGCTGAAGATTATACAAAAATAATTGGAGCAATGTATCAACAGTTGTTGTTATGTGCTGTTGAGTCACCTGTGACTCATAGTGACACTATGTATAACAGCCCTAAACCCTGCTCTATCCTGTGCCAATCTCACTGTCTC
>NW_006400117.1:403582-409644 GCF_000299155.1 Elephantulus edwardii
CCGAGGACCTGTCCCTCCTTACAACATGTCCAAAGTATGTCAGACGAAGCCCCAGAATCCTTGCCTCCAAGGAGCAGCCTGGTTTAATCCTCTCCAGAATGAATCTGTTTGTTTTCTTGGAAGTCCATGGTACCCTCAATACTCTTCTCCAGCACCACAGCTCAAAAGCATCAATTCTCTTTCTATCCTCCCTAGTCATTGTCCAACTCTGTGATGCATAACAAGTGATTGCAAAGACCATAGCCTGTATCAGACATGCCTTAGTCTCCAGAGAGATACCATTGCTCTTTAGTACACTGGAGAGGTCCTTAACAGCAGACTTTGCCATCGCAATATGGTTTTTTTAGTTCCTGGTTACTGGTGCCAAGAGGAGACTGAAATTGTAGACAGTTTCGTCTTGCTTTAAATCCACAATTAACACCCTTGGTATGAACAGTCTGGAAATAAGGAGATGCATTGAACTGGGAAAATCTACAGTTTTCCAAAACCTGTCCAAATTATTGAGGAGTTGTGATGTCAGTTTGAAGACTAAGGTGCATCTGATTCAGGCCATAGCCTTTCTGATTACTAGCCATGAATTTGAGAGCTGAACAGTGAATAAGGGTGACAGAAAAAGAATTTATGCCTTTGAGCTGTGGTATTGGAGAAGAGAACTGAACATCCATGGATGCCCAAGAGAAGGAATAGATATGTCTTGGAGAGGATGCGGCCAGAGTGCTCTTTGGAGGCAAGAATGATGGGGCTTCACCTCACACACTTTGGACATATTGCTAGGAGATGCTATTCCTTGGAGAAGGACATGATGCTGGGAAGGGTGGAGAGTCAACAAAGGAGAGGAAGATCCTCAACTAGATGGACTGACAAGGTGACAGCTGCAATGGGCTTTTGTGCGTCAGGAAGTGTGAGGACGGTCCAGGACAGGATTGGGTTCAGATCTTTTTGTTCGTAGGGTCGTTATGAGTTGTACTCGACTCAATAGCACGTAACAACAACTGAGGGAAAGATGACATTACAGCAGATTTCATCACAAAACTGACTACATTATAATTGCCAAACCAGGAAATTCTAGGCAGCCAAACTAACACACAATCTCAACCATTACAGTCTCCATTCCCAGTGCATGGGTGAAACAACCTGGTGAGCCTGCAATAGCATGGGATGCCTTTGAAAATATTATCTTTAAAAATGTGGAGGGATTTTGCATTTGGTTCCGTTCTAGTTGTCTGTTAGTTTTAAGGAAGTATTTTCAACGATGAACTACCCTTTGAATAAACTGCTCTCGGGGACTGTGAGCATTTTCAGTCTGCCAGTGTTCACAGCACTCTTCTGCCAACTCCATATTACACCAATTTCCAAAACAAAGGCTTCAAATCTCCCAATTGATCCCATGTCTCCAATTCTTCCCCTTCTTAGAAGCGGAACTAAAATGTCACCTTCTGGAACCCTCCCTCAGCGCTCTCAAGAAGAATGAACAGTTTCTTTTCTTGGACTCTTGTAGAACTTTGAAATATCAGTTGGGAAATAGGAGTGAAGCATGACTGCTTCAACACACACACTCCTAATCTCTCCTGACACCGGGGGTCGGGGGGGGGGTCCTCCATGGGACTAATAAGCTGGTGACGAGGAACCCTTAACTTCAAGTCCTGCAGACCAGACCTTACCTTCCTGGCCCAGGAGGATCTGTATAGTCATCCTACCAACACCAATCACATTCTCTTTGGATTCCTTTTTTTCCTTTTAAAAAACTAAGAATAGTTTCTTTACTAGACTATAAACTACTTGTCTGTAACAGTTTGTTTACCAGCCTCATGTGCTTGATCCCAGATTGAATTTAGCAAATATTCTCTGAGTTGAAAAGATTCAGTCTTGGCAGCTGCATGGGATTTTTTTTTTCCTGTGCTGCTTCAATATTGTGAGGGATCAATTGGTCTTTGTGGCCCGCTCTCCCACAGCCCTTTCTCATTCCCTATAGCTGTGCTGATCTCCTTGGAGGGTCTGCCCATGTAGCTTTTGAACTTCACTTCACTCAGTGTCTAGCATGGGTTTGAGAACAAGGGTTAGGCCAGGTTTTGATATATGGTGTTTCTGATTCCATGCAGTAACCCATGAACCATTACCAAATGTTGTTTATTTTAAAGAGTGGAAAATGCACTGTAATTTGGCTCCCTTTGACAGAGATATGTAATTCTTGAGAGGTGTGAACATTAAGACTGACCTGTTTTGGAATAAAAACTCGTACTGTACTCTAGTAATAAAAATCAGGGAGTTCTATATGTAAAAATAAAGGCTGGTCAATGTTCAAAGGCCAGAGTGGAAATTGACTATGACTGCTGAGCTAAATCAGGATCCAAACGTGCATCTCTTACTCTTTCAGGTCCTAACTCAACACTAAGGCAGGATTTAGCAAATGGTAATCTCTGATGTTACAGTACAAAGAATGAAGCCCAGACCATTATTTTTTCTTAAAATTACAAGATTGAAGAGGGTTTTTATCATATTCTTCTTGTTGTTACGTGCCGTCGAATCGCCTGTGACCCATAGCAACCCTATATATGGCAGCTCTGAAGCCTGCCCTGTCTTGAGCCTTTTTAATGGTATTTTTTCAGGGGCATAAAAATATCTTTATGATGTATATTACTTTTGGGTTTACCAGCTCACTTTGAAAGGAAAATAAAAGAATGTTTAATTAAGGAAATAGAAAGGTCAGAGTTGGATGGGCTCTTGGTGATGAGATTGTCAACCCTTTCCCTGAAGTAAGTCTGTTCGTTTACACTAGAAGTTTCCAAGTGCCAGTGCTTGAATTAGTGCTAGGCCCCTGCTGAGCACTGAGTCACCTATGAGCTTAATAAACAGATTGGTAGGCCCTTTCCCTGGAGGTTCTGAGTCAGCCCACCTGGTCTGAGAATCATTACTCCAAGGCACTCTCCAGACATGACATGCAAGGAGCCCATGACACCAACACTGGCCTGGCTTTCATCTCAGGGCCAGTTAACAGGAGGGTGGAAATGACACCATGGTCCAGCTGCACCGGGCTCGAGTCCCTGTGTTCTTAGAACATTGTCACTTGTTCAGACCACTTGATTCATGGCAACATCTTTCTGTTTGCCTACAGTTCCAGGTGCACCAAAGGCAGTCTATGGATATTTACTCAACACATACTAGAATTGCAGCGGTTAGCAGTCAGTGAGGAGAGCCTTGCTACTGGAAGTAAGCATGACAGATGGCAGAGTGGCATCTGTGGAGACAGGCAGTATGGAGAAAGCAGAGTGTTAGAGGAATATTGAAGAGCAACCCTTCTTCCAGACTTGAGGGATTCAGCTGATGTTGACACGTGTAGAAGGTAGTCAAAGATAAAGGGGAAGACCTATCTTGATAGATCCTCTGGAGATGGGCCCATTTTCACATCTGAAAGAAAGAAATCAATAAAAGGAAGCAGGGGAGGTAAGCGACGACAGTACCTGTGAGAGAAGCCACAGAAACAATTTTGCCCACAATGCTATTTGCTTAGTTTTGGTGACTGAACCATGGTTACACACCATGGTAATTGCATGATATCAGCAGTGGGGGAAGCTGGTAATACTCTGTACTGTTCTTACCCTCCTTCTAAAAACTTAATTAACAAAAATAATCTTCTGGTATAGAAAAGACAGAAATAGAACCAGTAAAAAAAAAAAAAAAGAAATAGAACCAGTGTATTGATGATAAGGGTGGTGATGTGGGCATATTTGAGTGATATTTCAGGTGCAGAATGAGAAGGATATAGGAACTGACAATGTGAAGACGTGAATGCAAGGGAAACTTTGATCAACAGAGGGACAAATACCATTTCCTGAGACAGAGAAGAGGAGGCAAAGTGAAGGAGGAAAGGTAATGGAACAAGTGTTAGATAATGTGAGTCTGAGGTGCCTGAGGGAGTTTTAGGAGGAGCTGATCCACAGATGTGCTAAATCAACATACAGGTCTGGGCCTCTCATGGAGGGTAATGGGTTAGGTGTAAAGATTTGACGGTCAACCAGAGACAATGGAGAAAACCATGATTATGGCTAAAAAACCCCTCAAATTTGAGTAGGAATCAACTCATAACTGACTCCGCATTGAGTTTTGAGCCTGTAAATTGCCATGGAAGAGATTGCTGTTCTTTCTCCCAAGGAGTAGCGGGTAGCTTTGAACTAACAGAGAGGCTCAGCCTTTGTGTTAGCAGCACAACTCTTTGCAGGCTATGCTATCAGAGTCCCACTGATTTTTACAACAATGGAAATCATTGGGTCAGGATAAGGCAGGGTTCAGAGCTCTTGTTCGCTATGAGTCGTAGTCAACTCAAGGGCACATAATAACAACAACAACAATTGTTTTTATGTGCTGTCAAGTCAGCACTGACTCATAGCTGACCCTCTAGTGGTTTTCTAGAGGCTGTAAATTACCCTGGAGGAGAATGACCATCATTTCCTGTAGAGATGCTGGTGGATTCAAACCATCTGCCTTAAGGTTAGAATTCAATTCCTTATCCACTGTGCCACCAGAGGTCCCTGTATGAAGAGTCATGAAAAGGAAAAAAAAAATAAGGTTAGAGGCCAGAACCTTATTGAATAATATTGCTCAGGAGTTGGTCAGAGAAAGAGAAAATAAAAAAGGATAAAAGATAGAAAGGAAAACCAATAAAGTAAGATGTCACAGAAACAATCAGGAAGAAGGCAAGAAAGAAATCAAGAGGTCAAACTTCAGAAGGGTTAATTAAGAACTCTGAAGTATGGATTGATCATGTCCTTGGTGGGGCTGATTAAATTCCAGGTAAATGTTTTGGAGAGTTCAAAAAGAATATATAAAAATCATATTGTGTGTTTTGTAAGATCAAGGAGGATTTGAAAAGCTTGCTGCAAAATATCAAAGACTACATACAGCCTTCAATATGGATTACATCTTAACATCAAGGGGAAAAAAAAATTCTCACTACTATACCAAATAAGATTAAAGTTGTCAATGATTTCATCTTATTTGGATCCACAATCAACACCTTTGGTACCAGAAGTTCAGAGATCAAGAGACATGATGCATTGGGAAGATCTGTTGTTAAGAACCTCTCCAAAGTGCCATGGAGCAGTGATGTCACTTTATGGCTTTATGACTAAAGTGCAGCTGAGTCAAGCCACGGTCTTTTTTTTTTTAGATTTTTAAAATTATTATTAATTTTAATGAAAATTCACAGAGACTTTGGATTTCAATTTATTCATTCTTGCACTTTTCTTTCTGCCCACCCTAAGCCATGGTCTTTTAAATTACTTGCTATGCATCTGAATTAGTGTACCATCAATTCTCCGGGGCCTTGGTTTTTGCCAATTCCTTCAGAGCAGCATGAAATTCTTCCTTCATCACCACAGGCTCTTGCTCATACATTGTTTCATGAAATTCTAATTCTTTCTGATACAGTGACTCTGTATACTCCTTCTATCTTCTTTTAATGTTTCCTGGATCATTCTGCCCAAAGCATACCCCAGGCTTGAATTTGTTCTTTAGTTCCTTTAGCTTAAGAAATGCCAAGTGAGTTCATTGCTTTTGATTTTCTGACTCGAGCTCTTTGCACATTTCATTGCAATATTTTGCTTTGTCTTTCTGCACTGCCCTTTGAAATCTCTGTTCAGCTCTTTAACTTCTTGATTTCATCCCTTTGCTTTGGCTTCTCAGTGCTCTATCTCAATATTCAGAGTCTCATCTTACATTCATTTTGGTCTTTTCTTCCTCCTCTGTCTTTGTACTGATTTTTTGCATTCTTCATAGATGATATTCTTGATATTTTCCCACAACTCATCTGGTCTTTGTTCATTAGTGTTCAAGGCTTCAAATCTGTGCCTGAGATGGTTTTGAAATTCATGTAGGATAGACTCAAGGTCAAATTTTGGTTCTTGTGTATTTGCTTTAACCTTCTTTAGCTTCAGCTTGAACTGGCATATGAGTAATTTGTCGTCTGTGCATCAGAGAGCTGGACAATGACTACAGATGATAGAAAGAGAATTGATGCCTTTGAGCTGTGGTGCTGAAGAAGAATGTTGAATATACCATAGACTGCT
>NW_006400117.1:409944-410603 GCF_000299155.1 Elephantulus edwardii
CAATCTCACTGCCTCTGACACACCCATCCCAATTACCCCAGTCACTGAATCAATCCACCTCATAGAGGGTCTTCCCCTTCTGCGCCATCCCTCCATCCTCCCAAGTATGATGTCCCTCTCCAAGGACCTCTCCCTCCTTACAACATGTCCAAAGTATGTCAGACGGAGCCTCAGAATCCTTGCCTCCCAGGAGCAGCCTGATTTAACCCTCTCCAGGCTGAATCTTGGCAGTCCAGGGTACATTCTATCGAGGTCCTGCCCTGATATATCGAAACAGTTCCACCGAGAGAAGGGATGAGGATTAAATGAAGACGCAGAGAGCCTCCTCATTTATCATGAATCCCCCTTTTATTATCTCTAAAAAGGCTTATATAGGTTTTTGAAAAACACACCTGCAGGGGTAATCACATTATCTCATCTAGGTTTCTGAAACACAGTTGCAGGGGTAATCACACCATCTCACCTAGGTTTCCATTCGAGATGGCTTTAGCCAAGATGGAATTAGTTCTGCTGGGTTTACAAATGTAGTGCTAATCTTGCCTTGCAAGTTAGCCAGGCCTCTGACACATTCAATACTCTTCTCCAGCACCACAGCTCAAAGGCATCAGTTCTCCTTCTATCCTCCTTAGTCATTGTCCAACTCTCTGATGCATAACAAG